>NC_140473.1:32888156-33395656 GCF_051167445.1 Perissodus microlepis
TTAGACAATCAAATAAAATAACTTATTGGAAGTTCAATGCCAAGCTTTTACAAAATGAAGATTACTGCAACATAGTCAAAAAAATTATAAAAGATATTATGGCTGATCATGTAATTGTAGGATATATCAGTAAATGGGAATTCATTAAATTGAAAATTAGAGAATTTAGTATTCAATTCAGTAAAAACATAAGTCAAAAGCAAAGAGAATATGAATGTCGATTATTCCAAGAAATTACTTATTGCTGTAGTAAAGATGATCTAAATAGCCAAGAAAGGAGTAAACTTATGGAGTTGCAAACTAAATTAGATCAGCTCTACCTAAATAAAGCAGAAGGAGCTTTTGTGCGTTCACGGGCCAAGTGGATTGAGGAGGGGGAAAGAAATTCCTCATATTTTTTTAATTTAGAAAAGAGCAGACAGAAAAGAAATTTTATATCTTCCCTGTTAATTGATGGCATTGAATGTGACGACCCTAACATTTTGGAGAATGAAACTTATACATTCTATTCCAATTTATACTCCTCACAGTTCTCCCAGGCAGATTGTGATGTCTTTTTTGATCAAATAGATAATCTGATCCCTAAAATTGATGAATCATTTAAGGAATTTTGTGAATCTGACTGTAGAATTGAAGAGTTAGATGCATCTGTTAAGAAAATGGCGCTTAATAAATCCCCTGGTCCAGATGGGCTTACAGTTAATTTCTTCCAGTTTTTTGGGGAAGACTTAAGGGAAATTTTATTCAAAGCTATACTGGCCAGTATTGAAAAGGGAGAATTGATGTCTAGCATGAAACAAGGATTAATTACATTAATTCCTAAACCAAATAAAGATAAACGACAATTGGATAACTTAAGGCCCATAACTTTATTAAATACAGATTATAAAATGTTCTCTAGCTCAATTGCAACAAGGCTTAAACAAGGGGTTTCAAGTATAATTAGTGAGACACAATCAGGGTTTTTGAAAGACAGGAACATTCATAATAATATCAGATTGGTTTTAGACTTAGTGGACTACAATGATCTAATTAGTGATGACAGTTTTATTCTTTTCTTGGACTTTTATAAAGCTTTCGATTCAGTAGAACATCCTTTTATTTTAGAAACACTAACTCGATTTGGATTTGGGGATAAATTTAGGAAGATAATAGATATACTGTATAATGATATAAATAGCTCTGCGTCGTTAGGCTATGGCACTGGTAAAAGATTTAGCGTCAAAAGAGGAATTAGGCAAGGGTGTGGAAGCTCTCCGTTGTTCTAATTAAGAACAGCAGCGTTGCCGGTATTGAGATTATGGATAATTTTTTAATAATTAGTCAACTTGCGGCTGACACTACTCTTAAAAAATGAACATCAGATTCCCCTGGTAAAACAAATAATCACTACATTCTCAAAAGCTTCAGGCTTAAAGTTAAATTTAAATAAATGTGAACTATTGGCATTAAAGGAGTGTCATTCACAATTACTGTACGATATAAAGGTGAAGAAGGAGGTAAAATATTTGGGCATCACAATTTCAAAAGATCACAAAGTCTTAGAAAAAGTAAATATTTCAGATAATGTTGACAAATGTAAGACAATCTTAAATAAGTGGTTACAAAGAGACATCACAATTTTTGGAATATTATTAACCAAAATGGATAGTTATATTAAAACAATTAATAGCTTGAATTTTAATTTTATTTGGAGGAATAAGTGCCATTATATATCTAAAGATGATTTGGTTAAACCATACATTGAAGGTGGTGGAAACGCAATTGACTTTGATATAATGAATGGTGTTTTGAAACTTAAATGGTTAAAATCCTTCCTAAATAATCCACACTCCATTTGGTTTGTGACTTTGAAATTACTAAGCTACCTGTTAAACTCTCTGAATTCCATAAACAGGTCCTTCTTTATTGGAAAATGTTATTTAAACATAATTTCACTCCACATAATAGCCCAATTTGGAACAATAGATATATACTGATGAATAGAACATCTATTTTTATTCAAGATTGGTTATCAAAAGGTGTTTGGGCAATTGCCCATTTTGTAGATGAGGAGGGACATGTTCTAGGACATCAAGATTTTTGCCAAAAATTTAATATCCAATGTTCTAAAAGTAAATTTAATCGGGTTATAAAATCCATTCCATTGTCACTTAAAAACATAGTTGTAAATGATATAATATATTCTGACATCTCCTCCAAGTTAAGGCAATTATATATAGATGGTATTCAGTTTTGTGATGTTAAATGTAATAATAAGTTTCTAAGATCTTCATTAAGGAGTCTTTATTCTCCAAATTTACTTAGACACAAATAAAAGTGATTATATCACCTTCCCTATCCCTCCTAAAGGGAAAGTCCAATTTAAAATTTTTAATAAAATTTACCCGTCAAATAGACTCCTTGGTGATAGATTCAAAATAGAAACTGGTAATTGTGTATTTTGTGAAACAGAAGAGGAGGATTTGGACCATCTATTCTTTTTGTGCAATTTTATACAAACATTTTGGTTGGATTTTCATACCTGGCTTTATTCCAGTGGGATTCAAATTACCCCATTTACCTTAAATATGATAATGTTTGGAGTGTTTTTGAAAGAAAAGAAAGCTAATTATTGTGTTAATGTGTTATTAATCTTGTGCAAGCAATTTATACATAAATGTCGTTTTTTTAAGACCAAACCAACACTAGCTTACTGGAAAAACGACTGCTTTTTTTGTTTCCTTTTTGGAAGATTTTGATTTAGTGAGTTAATAATCTGTTAAATTATGTGACCCCCATCTTTATATTTTCTTTTTCCTATATATGAAAGTTTCTAATATGTAAGGCAGGGGTGTCAAACTCAAATACACAGTGGGCCAAAATTCAAAACTGGAACAAAGTCGCGGGCTAACATTAATATTTATTGAAATATATTTATTCCTCCAGATATAAGAATGAATCTTTTCTTATGGACTCAAACACGTTTTGCTGAAAAACTGAATATGGAACAAGCAAAGCTTAATACTAAACAATATATATATTAGCTGTATAATACCAGTAGGCCAGCTCTGATAGTAATTTGGTATGGCTTCGCGGGCCAAATGTAATTAGGCTGCGGGCCAAATTTGGCCCGCGGGCCAGAGTTTGACACCTATGATGTAAGGAATGTCTATTTTCTGAATGTGTAATATATGGTGCATTTTGTTTGTATGTTCATTTTACTTTAAAAAAAAAAAAAAAAAAAAAAAAAAGACTTCGTGGCCCAACATATCCCAGAATGCATGGTGCGGCGGTGGGTGTGGATAATTTTGCCGAAAAAAAAACGTCGGAAGAGGGGGGCCCTAAGAGTAAACTTTTACTCTTACTTTAAGTAAGTACGGAATATGATGTCACTTATTTATGTGCAAATGTTTAATAACGAAGAACATTAAAACAGTACTGTTGGCCACATGTCGGCAAAGTTATGTGACATTAGTGACGTTTGTACTAACTTGGTTCTAAAGCCTTTACTTTAAAATATATCTGTTCAATATGATTTCATGGATATTTAAAGTAAGCACTGAGAGAAATTTAGTAATGTCAACATATTAAAAGAACAATATTTGTCTCTTATATATAATACAGTTATATATACAGTGTCACAGGAACCTGTCTTTGAGTGAAGATTTAAGGTGACAGGAAATATAAATAAATGCAGCTTGAATCTTTACTGAAGCTCAGTATTTGAAACAGTCATTCACTGCTGTAATAACTAATAATGATTGAAAGTATAACTTTAATATTGGCCATATTATGTTTACATTACCAAAGTGAGATGACTTTAGTCTCATGAACAACATTAGCTAATTGTTATTTACTAGCTAATCTTAAATGACTGTTCAGTACAGAAATGAAGCCCAACAATCATGATTTCACAGTCCTGTGGTCTCAGCCTCAGATACTTATCAAATCAAAGCTCGTGTAGAAACAAACAAACAAATGAACAGAAGATTTTCTCCTTCATTTCTGTCAATCAAAGCTGTATGACACGTTTCCAGCTGTTAGTATCATGGTTGCTAGGCAACCTGGGCAGCGCGACGGAGGCTAGTCCGTCCCATTTCACAAGCCTCTCACTTCCGGCCTTTGCGGTCTTTGAGTACGCGGCCTTTGTGGACCGTTGAGGCTGTTTTTCAAGTACATTGGAACCCCGACTTACGAAATTAATTCGTTCCAGAGGGTCTTTCATAAGTCAAAATTTATGTAAGTCGAAGCACATTTTTCCATCACCTTTTGAGTGAGGCGATGCTGGCTGAAGACGAAGTTCTTGGTGGAGGAGGAGGTGGCGGAGGTTGAAGAAAGCCTACGTATGCATGCATACATATGTACGTGTACATGTACATAACATTATGGAATTTAATTTAATTTTTTTAAATTTTCTATTTTATCTATTTCGTTATGCAGGCATTTTGCCGTAACACAGGCAGAAATATTGCCGTTAAGTGCCTTCATAACTTGAATTTTCCGTTAAATGGGGTCTTCGTAAGCCGGGGTTCCACAGTATCTTTATAACTCAGTGTTATTATACATTATAACCAATCCAGTCCAAGTATGTTAACAGAACTATTGTTATATTTGTGGCAATTTCTGCTTTCCTGTTGTTCACATTACTCTAAAAAAGACATTTTTAATGAAAAATGAAAGAGACTGTCATTGATCTTCAGGCCCGCAGCATGAGAGATAACCTCAAATCCCACAAACGTCGTGATTATCAGAGGAAAGTGTTCGCAATGGTAAACGCATGCTTGGATAAATCTATCAGGGCAAAGCTTTTAGTAACTGGAGTGAATGGTACTGATGCAGTTGCTCCAGCAGGGGGAACCTGCTCACTGGGTAGCTGCTCTCTGCGTCACAACTGATAAAGAAATCAATTTTAAAGGCTCAGTTTTTATAGGTTACTTGCTTAAAAGGAAAACACTGACTTGTGTGTTTTATAAAGTTTTAGTGTTAAATTAAAAATTCTGAAGATTTATAATGAAAACAAAGCAAATCCATTAAAAACAAACTGTGATGACGGAGACTACAAACAAATTCACATAGATCAGAAAGAAATCATGAAATCTGATCTTAAGCTTCACCTCCAAACCCACGACACAGAAACGAGCATCACTCAGGAAAATATTTGATTTCAACAAACTCCAAATCCCTTTTTAAATTATAGTTAGTTTTGTTTTTAATAATAAAATGTGTGGTTTTCATAAAAACAATGAAATCAAAACGTGTTACAGATGATAACAGCTTGTTAACCTGAAAGAGGAAGCAGATTCAGAGCCGATGGACACCAACACTGACAAGGAGGAGGAGGAATGTTCAGGTGGATCCAGTCAGCCAATCAGCAACTGTGTTTCCCTGTCAGGGAATCCTCCTCCCCCTTCTTCTGTAATACAATGCAGTGCTGAGGAGGAGGGGTGTAGGAGTGATGAGGAGGTAAATGGTCTCCTGGGAGAAGCTGCGTCTCCTCAGCACAGAGACTGAAAGAGGAGCCTTCTAACCTTCACCTCCTGCCTCTCTCAGTGAGGAGACGTGAAGATGGAGGAGCTCCACCAGCAGAAACGTCATTTATCAGAACCCATTTGTTCCGCCTGAAGATGAATCTCCACCAGCTCAGAGCAAAACACACCATCTCCGTGATCACACCGCTTGTGTTCTTCATCCCGCTCAGCAGGGACAGGAGGAAGAGGAGCTGTTCAGCTGACGTGGTTCTGATTCTGGAGCCCACTTCAGTTTCTGGGAGTTGTGGCTTTGAATCAGAATATTTTATTAATCTCTAAGGAAATGCTGTGACGATAACAGCAACAGATTGAACTAAATATTACAAAGTTATAGATATAAGAAATAGCTCTATGTACAAATAGCTCAATTATAAATCTCCAGAAGTTTACAGAAATTAAATATACATGATTGACATTGACACAGGTAGGAATGACTTCCTGTGTCGTTCAGTGATGCATTATGGGTAATCTCAATCTCTCACTGAGCGTGCTCCAGTGATTGGCCAACGTCCACCTCTCAGACACCCCCCTAAGGGAGTCCAGCTCCATCCCCACAACATTACTGGCCTTGTGTCAGTTTATTGAGTCTGTTGGCATCTGCGACCCTCAACCTGTTGTCCCAGCATGCAACAGCATAGAGGATAGCACTGGCCACAACAGACTCATAAAAAATCCTGAGCATTGTCTGACAGACGTTAAAAGACCTCAGAGATGAATCTGGCCCTTCCTGTAGAGCACAGTGGTGTTTTTAACCCAGTCCAGTTTATTATCTGTGTGCACTCTGAGGTATTTATAGTCCTTCACATCGCCCCCCTGGACTGAAACAGGGGTCACAGTGGTCCTCCTAAAGTCCACGAGCAATTCCTTGGTCTTTGCCACCTTAATAATAATACTAATACTACTACTACTACTACTAATAATAAATTTATTTATAGGTGCCTTTAAGACCCTCAAGGTCACCTTACAATAGCACAAGAACAATGGCAACAATACAAAATAATAAAACCTGGTAAAATTTAGACATAAGGTAACTAAGAAAAAAACAAAAACAAGTATGAAAGTATAAAAGCTGAGCAAGGTAAAAATGGACTAAGACAGATCAGCTGTATGCAATGCTGAATAGATGGGTTTGAAACGTGATTTAAAAGTGGTGAGAGAGTTTTGTGGTCTGGAGATCTGGTGGAAGTGCATCCAAAGTCTCCGGGCAGAACAACTAAAGGCTCTGAGTCCAATGGTAGTCAGGCGAGCAGGTGGAACAGACAGAAGGGAAGAAGAGCGGAGTGTACGATGGAGTGAGTACGTATGAAGATCAGATAAATATGGAGGAGCGAGGTTATGAAGCGCTTTGAAAGTGAGAAGCAGGATCTTGAAATTGACATGGAGGTGAACTGGAAGCCAATGGAGCTGTTTAAGAACAGCTGTTGTATGTTCAGTGGATCTAATTCTGGAAATAATACGAGCATCTGTATTTTGAACTAACTGCAATTTATGGAGAGATTTATGAGGTAGACCACAAAGAAAGGGATTTACAGTAAGCTAAACGAGATGTGACAAGAGCATCGACAAGTATGGCGGTACTGTTTGAAGTGAGTGAAGGACGAAGGCGGTTAATATTACAGAGATGAAAATATAATTTATATGTTCTGTGAAGGACAGAGCGCTGTCGATGATGACACCAAGACTCTTAACCTGAGGGGAGGGTATGACAACAGTCATCGATGGATAACGAAAGACTGGTTGGGACTTTGGTCAGTTTTGATTTGGTGCCTATTAAAATGAATTCTGTTTTATTAAATTTAAGAAAGTTGTGAGTAAACCAGACCTTGATTTCACTTAAACAGTCAGAAATGGATGTGGATGGGAGAGTAGCTGTGGGTTTGGAGCTGGGTGTCATCTGCGTAGCAGTGAAACTGGATGTTAGGCTTCCTGAAAATATTACCTAGGGGTAGGAGATAGATGATAAAAAGTAAAGGACCCAAGACAGAGCCTTGGGGTACACCAGAATTAACTGGAGTAGATACTGATCTGTGAGGGAGTAATTGAACAAACTGTGAGCGGCCAGAGTAAACCAGGCGAGTGCTGTACCACTGATGCCAATAGATGCTAATCTGTGAAGAAGGATGTGGTGGGAGATTGTGTCAAAAGCTGCTGTAAGGTCAAGAAGGAGGATGGAGATGAGTCCAGACTCAGCTGCAAGCAGAAGATCATTGGTGATTTTTACTAGAGATGTTTCTGTACTGTGACATGAACGGAAGCCGGACTGAAACTGTTCGTACAGGTTATTTACAGTGAGATGACGATGAACCTGTGCAGCCACTATCTTTTCCAGAACGTTGGCTAAGAAAGGCAGATTTGAAATTGGCCTGAAATTATTTCGATTGGAGGGATCTGAACCATTCTTTTCAGTACTGGAGTTATTATTGCAGTTTTAAGAGAAGGAACAGAACCAGATATAAGAGAGGAGTGTATGATGTTAGCAATCAATGGGGCAAGAGAGGGGAGTTTAACAAGCTTAGTCGGCAGTGGATCAAGTTTACGCGATGGTGACTTTAACTTAGTAATTATGGAAGATAGCTGAGTAATTGTGGGAAGTTCAAATCTGGATAGAGAGGATGACAGTTGAGTAGGAGAAAAAACGCAGGTAGAACAATTGACCATATCACAGGACGACGGCAATTGTTGATAAAGATTCACAATCTTGCTATATAAAAAGTCCATAAATTTGTTGCAGACTGCAGCAGAGTGTGTATGTATGGCAAAGGTATCTGGAGGTTTAACAGTATTGTGTAATGTAGAAAACAAAGTGCGAGTGTTTCCTTCAACAGATTCAATAACATTGGTGAAAGCCAAAATTGTCCAGACAGGATATAAAATCTCTTGTGGATGAATTTGATGTGTTGTCCATGTGGATGTTAAAATCGCCCGGAGATAAGAGTAGGATTTCAGCGAGAAAGTTAAAAAAAAATAATTAAAAACTCAAAACTCCATAATTGACCTCAGTGTGTGAAGAGGACTCTCTATTTACATGCACAAATTGGAGTCTATTAGATAGATATGATACAAACCACTGCAGCACAGTACCTGTAATACCTACAGCATGTTCTAATCGCTCTAATAGGATATTATGGTCGACAGTATCGAACGCTGCGCTGAGGTCTAGCAGGACAAGCACAGAGATGAGTCCACTGTCAGAGGCCATAAGAAGATCATTTGTAACCTTCACTAAAGCTGTTTCTGTGCTGTGATGAGCTCTGAAACCTGACTGAAACTCTTCCAATAAACCATTCCTCTGCAGATGATCTGTTAGCTGTTTGACAACTACTCTTTCAAGGATGTTTGATATGAAAGGAAGGTTGGAGATTGGCCTATAATTAGCTAAGACTGCTGGGTCTAGAGATGCTTTTTGAGTAAAGGTTTAACTACAGCCAGCTTGAAGGCCTGTGGTACATAGCTGATTATTAGAGATAGGTTGATCATATTTAAGATTGAAGCATTAATTAATGGCAGGACTTCTTTGAGCAGTTTTGTAGGAATGGGGTCTAAAAGACACGTTGATGGTTTGGAGGAAGTAATTATTGAAGTTAACTCAGAAAGATCAACTGGAGAAAAAGAGTCTAACTTAACATCAATGGTACTAAGAGTAGCTGTAGATAATATTACATCTGTGGGATGATTATTGGTAATTTTTTCTCTAATGATTAAAATTGTATTTGTGAAGAAGTTCATGAAGTCATTACTAGTTAACGTTAAAGGGATGGTTGGCTCCACAGTGCTCTGACTGTTTGTCAGCCTGGCTACAGAGCTGAAGAGAAACCTGGGGTTGTTCTTATTTTCTTCAATCAGTGATGAATAGTAAGATGTTCTGGCTTTGTGGAGGGCTTTCTTATAAAGCAACAAACTATTTCTCCAGGCTAAATGATGATCTTCTAAATTTGTGACACGCCATTTCCTCTCCAGATTACGAGTCGTCTGCTTTAGGCTACGTGTTTGAGAATTATACCACAGAGTCAGGTGCTTCTGATTAGAGACCTTAGTTTTCACAGGAGCTACAGTATCCAGAGTCGTACGTAGTGAGGAGATAAAATTATTAACAAGATGATCGACCTCTGTTGGAGTAGCGTTCAGGTAGCTGCTCTGCTCTGTGTTGGTACAGGGCATTGAAGATGATAACAGTGGGTGGATTATATTCTTAAACTTAGTTACAGCGCTTTCAGAAAGACATCTACTGTGATAAAGTCTACTCTCCACTGCTGTGTAATCAATTATTGTAAATGTAAATGTTATCAGGAAATGATCAGACAGGAGAGGGTTTTCAGGAAACACCGTTAAATGTTCAGTTTCTATGCCATATGTTAAAACAAGATCTAGAGTGTGATTAAAGTGGTGGGTGGGTTCTTTTACATTTTGAGAGAAGCCAATTGAGTCTAATAACAGATTAAATGCCATGTTGAGGCTGTCATTTTTAGCATCTACATGGATGTTAAAATCACCCACAATAATTATTTTATCTGAGCTCAGAACTAAATCAGATAAAAAGTCTGAGAAATCAGAGAGAAACTCTGTGTAAGGCCCAGGTGGACGATAGATGATAACAAGTAAGACTGGTTTCTGAGTTTCACAGCTGGGGTGGACGAGGCTAAGCATCAGGCTTTCAAATGAATTAAAAGTCTGTCTGGGTCTTTGGTTGATTAATAGGCTGGTGTGAAAAATTGCTGCCACCCCGCCCCCTCGGCCTGTGCTTCGAGGTTTCTGGTAGTTAGAATGACTCGGGGGTGTTGATTCATTTAAACTAACATAATCATCCTGCTGCAACCAGGTTTCTGTAAGGCAGAGTAAATCGATTTGTTGATCAATTATTAAGTCATGTACTAACAGAGACTTGGAGGAGAGAGACCTGATATTTAATAATCCACATTTCACTGTTTTACTCTTTGGTTCAGATGTGGATACTGAATTGTTCTTTCTTTGTGATTGTTTATGTTTAAGTTGTTTGTTGCTGGTTTTTAGTTTGTTTTTTGTCTGTTTGGGAGCTGACACAGTCTCTGTGGAGATGGGTTTTTGGGGGGGTAGCAGGAGGAGAGAAGCTGCAGAGAGGCGTGTAAGACTGCAACTCTGCTTCCTGGTCTCAACTCTGGATAGTCATATTTTGGGGGGTTTAATAAATTTGTCCATATTTCTAGAAATGAGAGCTGCTCCATCCAAAGTGGGATGGATGCCTTCTCTCCTAACAAGACCAGGTTTCCTCCAGAAGGTTTGCCAATTATCTATGAAGCCCACATCGTTTCTGGGACACCACTCAGACAGCCAGCAATTTAAGGAGAACATGCGGCTAAACATGTCACTCCTGGTCTGATTGGGGAGGGGACCAGAGAAAACTACAGAGTCCGACATTGTTTTGGCAAAGTTGCACATCGATTCAATATTGATTTTAGTGACCTCTGATTGGCGTAACCGGGTGTCATTACTGCCGACGTGAATTATGATTTTACTGAATTTACGTTTACCCTTAGCCAGCAGTTTTAAATTTCCGTCAATGTCGCCTGCTCTGGCCCCTGGAAGACAATTGACTATGATTGCCGGTGTCTCTAGCTTCACATGTCTGAGAACAGAATCACCAATTACCAGAGTTTGACCCCCGGCGGGTGTGTCGCCGAGTGGGGAAAAACGGTTAGACACATGAACAGGTTGGTGGTGTACCTGGGGCTTCTGTGTAGGACTATGCTTCCTCCTCACCGTCACCCAGCCGCCCTCTTTCCCCAGCTGCTTGGGGTCTGCCGGGGAACAGCTAGCGGGGCCTACGCTATCTTCGGCTGCACCAGCTACAGGGGCCTGGCTAGCTACGGGTGAATGAAGGGTGCGAAGCCGAGTCTCCAATTCAGTAATCCTGGCCTCCAGAGCTGCAAATATGCTACATTTGTTACAAGTATCACTACTGCTAAAGGAGGCCGAGGAGTAGCTAAACATCTGACACAATGAGCAAGAAAGTGCAGGAGTATGAGTAATGAGGACTATGAGTAATCAGTGCTTGATGGCTTACTAAGCTTAACTTTTTTCACAACATTGATAACAAACACACACAAAACAACAACAACATATATTATCTACAAAAAACTTGGTTGGACCACAGTTTTGATGTTCATCCTACATGTTTATTGAGATTGTCTAATGTCTGCGACGGTATCTTCTCCCACGTCTGCGGACACCCGAGGCCTTGTGGGGTCTCCTGTGTCTGCGAGCGGGGCGAGAAGACCTCGCATGTTTGCGTCTATACCTGCGTCGTGGCATCGTCCAAAACGGCGGTACCTGCTCCACGTCACGGGTTCTATTTATGGACTCACCTGGCAACTTTAGTGATGTCACTGCTGATGTTGTCACTGTTGGTGTGACCTCATGACTCATTCATGCCATCTGAACTGTGGTGTAATTATGAGGTCACAGGGGGACGTGAATTAATTCACAAAGTTGAAAGAGAGTTTGGGTCATAACTCAAAGACACAATGATGCAGTCAAACCATTGGAATTAAATATCTGTAAATTACACGATTTAGAGGGTTCTGACATCACATCCAGTCTCTCTGCTGTGATGTCAAATATCAATGCCCAAACCCCACGACCGACAAATAACACAGAACACGCAGCCAGTGACGCACCAAACACACACCACGTTTAGTGACTAATAAATCAAGCGCCACAGGTGGTGTAAATGACAGCTCAGGGATGTGTAATAATGTTGATTTTTTTCTGTTCTTGTTCCTTTTTACCAAGCCGGGTTTGTTTGTCCTTGTTCCCCTCTCCTGCTGAGTTCCTCCTGACGGAGTTCATAAGCCAAAGATCTGCACGTCACAATGGACTGAGATGTCAACTTCTTCCCACCAAAAAAAAGAAAAAAGTAAAGTCGTCATGCAGCATGAGAACAAAAAGTCATACTACAGCTACTGCCCCCCTCTAATTTATTAGATTCTTTCAATCATGTGTTTCATAGGGGCCTCGGAGCACTTCTGCAAACTAAATGAGCTGTGCTGGAACTTACACCATCATGTAACACATAAAGGAAATCTCTTATTCATAAAAAGAAAAAAAATGTTTGCTTTGATTACTCCTTGAGAAACTGAATGTCACGGTCCTGGGTCGCTGGCTCAGTGTTATCTATTTTGTTTTATTAATCTTTGATTTCTTGATGTGTCTTTGTTAGTTCTTAGGTTTTGGTTCTGTGTCCCCGCTGTTCTGTGTTGGTACTGTGCCTCTACATAAATAGCATCATAATTTCATATTTTGTCAGCACTTCCTAGTAGTATGTAACTACACAATAAATGTCAGGGTTTGCGTGTTGAGATATGAATGGAGGACCCAAGATGCAGGCACTGCTGATGTGAGTGAGCTTTATTTATGGAGAGTGGCATACAAACAAAGGCGAGGGAGGCGAGAAACAAAACTAGGAAAACCTAAACTGGGAAAGCTGAGAACCAAATAACAAACCTGGACACGAGGGAATGGAGTTAAAACATGAAGGATGACAAGCAGGAAAAACAGCATGGAGGAACACAGACGGACCAGTAACGCACACAAGAGGACGAATGCTATAAATGAGTGATGGCCCGCTTGAAGCTGACGCTCCGGCGCGTGTGTCAAAAACACCAACACACCGCTTCAGAAGCACTCTGTCGATGCTTGATTCGTTTGGCCACAGTCACATGATCAGTGACGTCCAATTGTGAATTGTGAATTCCACTCTGCAGAGTGGGCAATCACAATGAAGCAGTTCAGTTTTTTTGTAGATTCAAGCTGCTCTTCATATTTTTGACCACCAGATGTCACCACAGAGGACTGTGTTAAAAAGCTTCCAGTAATGAATCGTTTTTCAACACAAGCTTCAGAAAGCTTTGTTTGGCCATCACTACTATAAATGCACACAGAGGGAAACGAGGAAACTGCACACAGGAGGGGGACACAGCTGAGCCTAATGAATCTGACGAGACTGAGCTGAAAGACGAGATGGACCATTCATGTACTGTACATGATGCGGGTAGATGCTGTACGTTTATGGGCTGCAGGAGAGACACAGATTAGGGTATTTGTGCAGCCGAGGTTGTTTGGGGTGCCTGCGTGTTCGCCTGCTGGGCCTGAGCGAGCCTCTCCATATCTGGCCCGGCGGTCTCTTCTCTTGCTGAGGATCTTAACGTAGTTTGCTGGGACGAGCCGGTGGTCTCACCGTCCACGCTGGCCAGGAGCCAGCCACGCACACGGGGCTGTAGCTCTAAACACGAGGGAGATAGTTGTAAACATGGGGCACGCACACACAAAAGAAGAGCCCTCATCTGTTATTTCTAAGATAAGGAAAACAAAAATAGAAGGTTTTGGGTCAAAGCACTCAGAATCAAATGTCCCGCAGCCAGTAAAAAGCTCATCACCTTTAGGAGCGAGGTTGAGCATCTCTCCAGCTTGCATAGAAAGCTCCTCCTGAGAAGCAGCTGTAAAGTCATATTCTCCTCTGGCCACCACGTGGTCGTCCTCCTCGCTCGCCCAGTTAGTGTCTAAACCAAGCAAGGAAACTGAATGAAAGACATTCATAATTTTAACTGGTCTTAACCAAAAACAAGTCCTTCTGCTTTTCCTTACACTTGTAAAGTAACTAATGGCATATGGAGCTATGGTACCCAATTTATTTGCCACTGAGTTACACAAAGGCACATATGATGTCATACAAGCAGACTCGTCTTTACACGTGTACTGCAGCCCTGAACATTACCAGGTTCAGATTCTATTATCAAACTTTGCAACAGCAGCCTTAATTACTTTTAACTCAAAACAATTAGCACCTGCAGCCACTGTCCTGTGTTGAGTACACCTCTCAAAACAACAAAATGTACTCATATGAATATGTGAGTGCTTGCTGTTCCATCTCTTCAGCCTGCTGCACAAACCTGCTGGGGGGACGTCCTCAAGGTGAGGTGTGTGTCTGTATCCTCCCAGGCTGTAGCCGCCACCGTAGCTGTAGCTGTAGCTGTAAGGCCTGTAGCCACCACAGATGGAGCTCCCATAGGGGCTGTAAGAGGGGAGAAGGAGCTGTTGGATGGACAGTAGGACTGCTGGACCTTATGAGGGGGCACCAGGGGCGCCATCCTGGGCAGGACAGAAGGGCTAGCAGGGGTAGAGGAGCCTGTAGCTAATCCTAAATCTGTAGATCTGTTTGGTGACAACATGAAGATAGAATATCAGTAAAATCCACCCATAATTCATTGCAACATTAATTGAGCAAAGCATTAGTTCAGAAATGTCATGGAGTCAAGCTAAACCACAAACTGAATGAACAGCTCATAGAGTGGCTCTCTTCCACAGCATATCCTTTGTCCTTTCTCCCTCCCCTCAACCCCAACCAGTCCTCAGAGGCTGCCCCTCCCTATACCTGGTTCTACTGGAAGTTTCTTCCAGTTAAAATGGTGTTTTTCCTTCCCACAGTCACCAAGTGCTCGCTCAAAGGGGGTTGTTTTGATCATTTAGTTTTCTCTGTATTACAATAGGGCCTCCACCTTGCAGTATAAAGTGTCTTGAGGTGACTGTTGTTGTGATTAACGCTATATAAATAAACTGAAATTGAATTGAGTCAACTTTTCCTCCTGCCTCATCTCCAGCTCTGCTACTCTTTTGCTTTTAGCCTTCAATCAGAAAGCTTGAGTTGGCTAGTTAAGCATCGGGCTAACGTTTCAAGCTTTCACTTTGGGGAAGTAACTCGCATTACTGCTAATGCTGTGTAATCTTGGTTAAATTCACAGCATATTCCATAAATTACCCTGCAATAACAAACTGTTAGAATAGCGGCACCGTATTGCATCACACTGAGTGCATTCCAATCATTTATCCCGCGAGTTTGCTAGCTAGCAAAATAATAAAAACGATTTTAAAAATTAGCATGTGTAACGTACACACTCGAGAAAATGATTTACTAGGATTTACGCAAACTCCTCCACAGTGAAAACGTACAAATCCTTCTTGCAGACTCCTTCTTGTATTTTTCGTTTTCCAGCAAACACTCATTAAAACGGCCTCCAGGCACATTAGTGCACTCACCCCCGACTGTTCGGGGAGGGGGTGGGGGGTCACACATTGAAACAGACTGACGTGCAGAGGTACAAGGCAGCCCAGGCAGAGAAATGTTGCTTTTAGACTTTGCCATTTTATTTCTCTATCTGATAAGAAAACTATTCAATCAGATAGTTATTTGTGGTGAATGAAATACAGTTTCAAGACGTTTTAAGCACCAAATCCGAAATAGAAGCACTACAATATATCCAAGATTTTTCAAGGATTTCAAGCACCTGTACGAAACCTACATATGAAGTTGATGATTGTTAAAATAAAATAGAACATTTTCATCAATTTCTTGTTTGCTCCGAAATCTACGACATGGCTATAACAGAAAAGCTCAACATGTTATGCAAAAGAAAAAAAAATACACGAACAAAAATTCTCGTAATTGTCAGTTTCGTAATTTCAAAATTCTCCAAAACTAACATTTTCTTTGATTGACTCATATTAAATTGCCTACGGTCAAATTTAGTGTGAACAATATTACACAAACAAACGTGTGTGTGCGCCTGCGCATACATTAGAATCACTTTGATCCCTTGTGATGCGGTAGCTTTGCTTCGATCCTTCATGACGTGGTAGCTTTGCTTTGATCCCAAAACCCATAATACGAGCGCTCACCCATTATACTTTATGGCATAACGGACGTTGACCTGACACCAACACAAACCCTTTCGAGATGTTTTCAGAGCATTTTACAAAAGAAACCAAAACAAGTTCAGTTTTGTTTCTAACCAATTCACAGAGCAAACAGACAGATCGTGGCTATTAAAGTCAACAAGAGCGACCCTGAAATTCTGCAACAGGCAAAACTGACCAAAGAACAATTTCAATACGAGACAGATTATCAATCCAAGAAAACTTGATATATAAAACCTAAGCGTTTCAATGACCTCGAAAAACTACTGAAGGTTAGGCGAGCACCTGAAAATGGTCAACCATTATTTGTTAGTCTAATCAAACAGATGTTGGCCATGTTTCTGAGGTCGGTTTTCTCCTTTTTTATGTTGTTCTTTCAGTTTTTCTCCTGAGATGAGGTATGAAGTGTCTGTGGTGCAGCTGATCTGGTCTGTCTCGAGACAGTCCAGGCTGCACTCACCTGCAACAGGTGGAGACTCAACAGTACATTCAGAACTCTGAATGTGTGTGCAGTGTGAGCAAAAATTTCCATGTTTGGATTTCTTTGGGGGACTTTATCTCTGGATGTGTGCATAGAGTTCTGACGTTGGCTGCTAGGATGTACCTCTGCGCATAATCACAAGTGTGTGCAAGCATTTCCGTGTTTGGATTTCTTTGGGGCGGTCCATTAATGTAAAGGGCGGTGAGGCGGCCCGCTCCCGGTTTTTCCTGCTTTCTTTCCCGCACCTGGAGGGCGTCGCAACCTCCTCATGAGGGTTGGCTAGGCTTTGGGAGTGTGTGTGTGTGTCTGTACAACTGTGCTTATTGTTTTGTGTATTCCAAACTGATGCGTGTCCTCATCTCTGCAGTGCTGCCGTCTCCTGTATCCCGGCATGTTTCTAAGGTATATTTTCTCGTTTTTTATGTTGTTCTTGTGGTTTTTGCACTCACATGAGGTCTGAAATTGGGACTATTTAACAGGATTATGACATCACATATATTTAGAATCTTACCACCAATTTGATCCTTTGATCCTTAAATCCAAAAATAGGGGTGAGAAGCGATGACTTTTAGTCCATTAATCACAGCATTTATGTTCGCAGAATTGAAATGTTCGCCAGAGAAGTATTTTGAAACATCTGGATCCTTTTCGGAGCAACTGCTTACAGATTCCAACATGTCTCAGAGAAAACAACCCTACAGATTTTTAAGGTAAGTTTTCTTTCTTTTTTCTGTTGTTCACTAAAAGAAAAAGGACTCACACAGGCTCACCTCTACACGGCTGCCGTCTCCTCTAACCCTGCATGTTTCTAAGGCAAGTTTTCTCCTTGTTTATGTTGTTCTTTTAGTTTTTGTCCTGAGATGAGGTTTGAAGTGTCTGTGGTGCACCTGGTCTGGTCTGTCTTGAGACAGTCCAGGCAGCACCCACCTGTAACAGGTGGAGACTCACCAGGACATTCAGATCTCACAAGTTTTGTGTTTCTCAAATCTTCTGTTGAGGGTTTCTCTGGGGAGGGGAGGGCAGTGAGGCCTGGAGGAGGTCCACCGATATAAAGGGTGGCCATGTGTGTGTATCTGTTAATGTCTGGATGTGTGCAGACTTATGTGCCTTAGTTTGTGTATGCGTGGAGATCTGAGGTTGGCTGGTAGGGTGGACCTCTGCACAAAATCACAACTGTGTGCAAACATTTCCGTTATTGGATTTCTTGGAATTTGGTGTGTTTGGGGGAGTTTTTCTCTCTATGTGTGCAGATGTATGTGCAATAATGTGTATGCATGCGTGGAGATCTGAGGTTGGCTGGTAGGTTGGACGTCTACGCATAATCACAAGTGTGTGCAAACATTTCCATCTTAGGATTTCTTGGAATTTGGTTTCTTTGGGGGACTTTTTCTCTGGATGTGTGCAGATGTATGTGCATTCATGTGAGCATGCGTGGAGTCCTGAGGTTGGCTTGTAGGGTGAACTTCATGTCCATAGCCCAAGTCACCATCAAGTGTGGGATCTACCAAGGAGATGCTCTGTCCCTGCTGCTGTTCTGCATAGGCCTGAACCCCCTCAGTGAGATCATTAACAAGACTGGCTACAGATACCGACTATGGAATGGAGCAGCTGTCAGCCACCTCCTGTACATGGATGACATTAAGCTGTTTGCCAAGAGTGAACGAGACATCGATTCACTGATCCACACCACCAGGATATACAGCAATGACATCAGAATGTCGTTTGGACTGGAGAAGTGTAGTCGGATGGTAACAAAGAGAGGGAAGGTAGTCAGAACTGAGGGGATCGAACTACCAGAAGGCAACATTGCAGACATAGAGGACAGCTACAAGTACCTGGGGATCCCGCAGGCGAATGGGAACCATGAAGAGGCTGCTAGGAAAGCTGTAACCACCAAGTACCTGCAGAGGGTCAGGCAAGTCCTGAGGAGTCAGCTGAACGGTAAGAACAAGATCAGGGCTATCAACACCTACACCCTGCCCGTGATCAGGTACCCTGCTGGGGTAATAAGCTGGCCAAAGGAGGAGATAAAAACCACTGACATCAAGACAAGAAAGCTCCTAACCATGCATGGAGGGTTTCACCCCAAGTCCAGCACCCTGAGGCTGTACGCTAATCGGAAGGAAGGAGGCCAGGGACTGGTGAGTGTCAGCACCACAGTCCAGGATGAGACAGCGAACATCCACGAATACATCACAAAGATGGCCCCAGCTGACAGCGTGCTCAGTGAATACCTCAGGCAGCAGAAACCCAAGAAAGTAGAGGAAGGCGTCATGGAAGGACAGGCCCCTGCACGGTACCACCAGCAGATAGAGGAGGTGGCTGATATTTGGAAATCCTACCAGTGGCTGGACAAAGCTGGACTGAAAGACAGCACGGAAGCACTAATCATGGCAGCACAAGAACAAGCTCTGAGCACAGATCCATAGAGGCTGGGGTCTATCACACCAGGCAAGACCCCAGGTGCAGGCTGTGTAAAGATGCCCCTGAGACAATCCAGCACATAACAGCAGGGTGCAAGATGCTAGCAGGCAGGACATACATGGAACGCCATAACCAAGTAGTGTACAGGAACATCTGTGCCGAGTATAACCTGGAAGTCTCAAGGTCAAAATGGGAGATGCCCCCAAGGGTGGTGGAGAGTGACCGAGCTAAGATCCTGTGGGACTTCCAGATACAGACCGACAAAATTGTGGTGGCTAACCAACCAGACATAGTGGTGGTTGACAGTAGCGGCCGTAGTGATTAATGTAGTGATACTGAATGACAGCAACATCAGGAAGAAGGAACATGAGAAGCTGGAGAAATACCAAGGGCTCAGAGAAGAGCTCGAGAAGATGTGGAGGGTGAAGGTAACGGTGGTCCCAGTGGTAATTGGAGCACTAGGTGCAGTGACTCCCAAGGTAGTCGAGTGGCTCCACCATATCTCGGGAACAACATCGGAGATCTCTGTCCAGAAGAGCGCAGTCCTGGGAACAGCTAAGATACTGCGCAGGACCCTCAAGCTCCCAGGCCTCTGGTAGAGGACCCGAGCTTGAAGGATAAACCGCCCGCAGGGGTGAGCGGGAAATTTTTTTTCCAACCACTTCCTGGGTACTGTGCAGTATCTTAGCTGTTCCTAGGACTGCGCTCTTCATTGTCTGTCTGTCTGTCTGTCTGTCTGTCTGGACGTCTGTCTGTCTGTCTGTCTGGACGTCTGTCTGGACGTCTTTGGTTTCCTGGTGTTTAGCCTCCACTCTACCCAAAGTTGTTTCTGCTCTGTTTACAGCTTTAAGCAGCTGCACGCACCCCTGCGGACGGCGATGACTTTCTGCTAGACGATCACTTTTTGGCACAACACGGGCACACAGAGGAGCGGCCATGTGCTGACACACTAACACAGTGGTTCCCAAAGTGAGGGGCGCAGGGGGCGCGGTATAGATTAAAAAAAGATTGCTTGGACACTGCTAGCATAATGGACAGGCTTTTTGACGGGTCTTCCAAACACACGCAAAGCAGAAGATGAAGCATTGCCAAATATCCTTCCAAGCCAAAGACTAGAAAATATGATGAAGCATATCTTGCCTTTGGCTTCACCTGCACAACGGTGGTGCCAAGGTAGGCCTCCCCGACAGAATTTGTTTTCCCAGCGTCGGGAGCACGTGTTGGGCTGTCCAAATCACGGTTAAACAGCATCCCACAGCTGTTCATGTTTAAACCCATTTTGCACAGAGAGGCATTTTTTGAAAAATGGCTTTATAGAATATTCTTAGACAGTAAAAACAAAACTACACAAAATAATTGTCACAGGCTGGGTCTCTGACCCAGCGCACTGAGTATAATTTGGTATTCGTCTCATGTTAGCTTTGTGATAGTTCATGTATTATTTCTATTTAGTTTTTAGTCCACACTGTCGTTTTCAGTCATTTTCACAGAGTTGTGCGTCCACATTGAAACGGCTGAAAACGCTTATGTTCCAGTACTGCGCATGTGTGAAACCCAAGACAGTTCGACCTGCCTCATTTCTGTCTGTTTGTTCCCAAACTTTTTTTGCTAAAAATCAGCAAATATAGAGTTAGTGTGGAGGCTGCAGTCTTCTATAATATTTAATACAGCTAAATCAGGTGGTATATTCAGATCCCAATGTGTACTTTTATTTTATTTGTGTGACGCTGACTGATCCGTCAGGACAAATATGGTTACGCTGCAGACACTATGAGTGAAAAATGCTTCAAGGAAATGAAAGCAACAATAACGCTCTTCCTGACTTTACGCCTGCTCACACGATAAGGAATGTCAACTATTTTCACTTTTTTAAATGAGACATAAGATAGGATTATAAATTCCTAGCCCATCATTACAACAGATCATCAGATAACTCCTTGTGCCGTGATGATTACTACTGCTACTGCTTTTATCTGCAAATATTTCGCAAGTAAGTCTGAACTAATTGTACTTTAACAGCACTGTTAGTGCCATCGTTACAAAAACTAGCCTTCAAAGGATACAGTTTTCAAAACGAACGACTAACTTGAGGCTAGCCGTTCTTCATCGTTTTAGCTACGCAATAAACTCATGCTAACTAACGTTAACATTAAAGCTGTTGAAAAAAGTCAGTTGACTTTATGTTGGCTACTACCTCTGTCACTGTGATGGACGTTGGTGGCCTTTTCTGTCCAGCGTTGCGCTTCAGTGACCCCATCACCTTCAGTATTATTAATAACTGAACTGCCACTTAACGCTTCACAGGAACTTCACTGGCTCCCTGTGAAATTCCGGATAATTTTCAAACTTCTTCTGCTCACCTTCAAGGCCATTCATAACCTCGCTCCTTCTTACCTTTCTGACCTGTTAACCACCACCTGTTCTGCCCGTTCACTTCGTTCTTCTTCTTCTATCCAGCTTACTGTACCTTCCTTCCGCCTCACCACCATGGGAAACAGAGCTTTCAGCTGCTCTGCTCCCAGGCTGTGGAGCTCTCTGCCCCCAGAAATAAGAAATATTGGTTCTCTCCCCCAGTTTAAATCCCAACTCAAAACTCATCTGTTCAAATCTGCATATTCACTGTGAATCCACTGTTTGTTCATTTTATCTTGTGCTTTTATTTTATTGTTCTTATTCTGCCATTGTTTTACTAAGTGTTTTATCCTATTGTAAAGTGTCCTTGGGTGACTTGAAAGGCGCTCATAAATAAAATTTATTATTATTATTATTATTAACAGTGGCCTTGTCAACAAAGCGTCGCCCAGTAGGGTTAGCCAAAACGAAACAAGCTCAGCCCAACTTCAGCGATTCGTTCCATAGAGTGGTCCTACATGATGCCATTGGTCTGCCTCTGTTTTCCTAACCGGGATTGGATCTTTGTTTTGTCGCTTTCCTTGCTGTTCGCGACTTCTGTCGCCAGTGTTGCAAGGTGGGAGAGTTGCATCATTTCTCTCATAGTATAGGTCCCATTCATTTTGAGCATAGAAATATCAAAGGGCACATAGCTGAAGCATTTCCAAGATTTGCATCGGCATTAAAATTCCACCATATGTGAAAATGAAAAAAAAAGGTTTCCCTTATTAACGTTCCGAGCCCCGCCCCCAACCACCACTACACCACGTAAATAAGCAAGAAAAAGAAAGGCTTTAATGTACGTAGACCATTAAAGATTGTGTAATACACATGTCACCTTTAGTCCGGTATGATTTCAATTAAAGTTTCAAAGAAAATGTTAGTTCTCTCTGAATAAAGACTTGGACACACTGGCCTCAGTTTAGTTCTGACTGAGAATGAATGGAGAAATAGTCTTCTCTATAATATCCAGTGCTAAGTGTAGACCTTGATCCAGTATAATAGGCCCTGTCAACAGAATAACCCTGCTTCAACTGACCATCATAATTTTCTTTAGAGTGACATAGTCTAATTGGTCAAACTCTGAATTTCCTCCTCTGTGTCCTTCCTTCTCTGCTGGCTTGCTGTTCTCCCCATGGCCATCTCTTTGAACCTTTCAGTTCAGTTGAAGGGAACAAAAGCAAACAAATCACATCGTCCTTTCAGGGATTTTGGCTTGTTCACTGCCTTTCATGACTTCTTTAGGCAACTCTATGCCTCTGCTCATTCAGGGTTTCTAAGAGAGTCAATGGTTCCTTACATCCTGGTTTGACAAGTCAGGAGGATAGACACTAATCTCCTTAATCTGGCCTTTCTCCTGTGTGCAGCCACAGGGAGAGAGGGACCACAGAGAGTAATCCTGTCAGAGAAACAATAGGATTAAAGGCCCAACACTGTGAGTGACAATTGGATATCCACTGACTGTTCTGCAAAGCAGGAGCACTGGCCACTCTTTCTTCATTGTTACTTTATTTTTGTTTGGCAGGTCTAAGAAGAATGGGGTAATGTAGGGGTTGGGATGGAAGTGAGGATTTTTCTTTGATGGGGCGTTGGAGTTCTGACAGGTCTGTAGCCCCTGAAGCACCAGGAGCCATGGGATGACTGACAGGTGAGAGATAAAAGCGAGGAGGGTGTGAGATGTGTATGTATGCATCGAGCCTCTGGAAATACGCCAGCAGTTTAAGCAGTGATTCTCAGACAGACCACCTGGGAGGCGAGTGCTGACACAGGTTTTACTACATTCAGCTTGGGACATTTTTTTATTAGTTGCTTCTGCTTTCATTGTTATGGACTCGGAAAAAAATGGTGGTGGTGCAGGAAGTGGTCCGAAGAGTTATTATAGTTTTTTCTAACTAGTTTTATTTCATCAGTGCCTGATCAGGCATGTTTGTTTTTTTTTAACAGACAAACAAAAACTACAAAAACGAAAGATATTTCCTCTCTATTTGTATTTTATTTTACTTAGTTCACAAAATCATTTCAGTTAGTTTTTTATTTGTATTTTAGCTAACTAACATTTAGTTTTATTTGATAGTGTTGTTTTAGTCAGCTATAATAACCTTGTTAGTTAGCAAAGGGTTTTCTATGTTTGCATGTTTTGCCTCTGATTGTGCATTTGAATAAGAAAGAAATAATGAAAAAACAAAGAAATATATAGAACCAATGTGCAAATAAAAACACTATAATGTCGCTTGTTGCACTTTTTAACTGCTGTGATCAACATGGGACTTTCGCCTCATTGACACCAGAGGGCCCCATCGGCACAGGTATGTCCTTAGCAGGATCCTTCACAGTAAGAGACCTCTCTGTGGTCAGGTCGGAGATAAAACGCTGCTCACAGACCTTGATAATTGAAACACTGAGGTGCTGTCAATAACCTGGGACAGCAGAAACTTAGGTGCGGCTTTTGGCTTCAGAATTGAGGGAGACTAGTCTCTCATCCAGTGAAAACAGGTTCCATTTAGCTCCACTGGACTTGGCCAAGAAAACAGCAGCTGACTCCTCACATCTCCTCGTATTACACTCACGGTTTTCTTAAGTACTGGAGGTAAACTACAGGTTAGAGGATGGTGGCATTTCATGAATGACAGGTGCCTGCAGTGGTTACTCTGTGTTTGTTTAGGCTAGATGGAGCAGCACTCCCAGTTGTTACTGTGGAAATTCTGACTGAAGGTTTATTCTCAGAGGTCAGGGTTAATCAAATGGTAACCTAGGGGCCTGAGAAACTCACGGGTGCCTGACAGAGACATTCTGAGTGACTAGCACTTTGTTCCTGATGAAAATACCCACCAAGACCACTGTTTCATATTTCAAAGCATCCTAATATTTTATTCTTTCTCCTTAAAAGCCTTTAACTTTTTTCTGAATAATCATACGCAGTCTGATGTTACCAGATTGTCTATGACTGATAAAACAATATTTTTTTTAGTCCAAGCCCTTCTCAACGACAAGAAGAGGGCCTTCAGCGCGGACAATAGAGAGGAGGTGAGAACGGTTCACTAGAGTTGGATGTCTCGAGACCGGTCCACTTTTACATGGTCTCGACGGACTTTGGTCTTGGTCTTGTCTTGGTCTCGCTGTCTCGGTCTTGCTGTCTCATATCAACATAGTGGTCGGGAGATTTGGAGTCAACAGTATCCATGACACACAGCGTAACGTTCGATAATGTGTCATGCGCAAAAGCTTTAGCTCTAAGAGCTGTGCTTAGAGAGTGCTTTGTAGTGAATCAGAATAGTCGACTCCCATTGAGCGAGAGCTGGCTCCTCACTTAATTTCCTTTTGCTGCTCAGCTCTCACACAGTGGCTCAGCCATGCTCAAATCCCTCCACATTGTGGCATATTATTATTTCGCCTTTCGCACCCTTCAAACACAACTAAATGCAACCCGTTAGATTGAGCAGTATGCCAGGTCAGTAAGTTACAGAAATGTGAGCGACTTCGTCTGTCATAAAGTTTGCGTTTTTACATAACACAAAGAGTTTTCGGCAAATGCAAAAGAGAAGCATTCGGCAAAATGCAGATTTTGCAAAGTCTCCTTGACCGAGCCGGGACTACCTCAACCTTCACCAGGCACCTGGAGCGCAAACACCCTCAAAGGTAAGCTAGCCAGTAGCCATCTATGCATCTTCAAACTCTTCTACCCACCTTTCCAACCTCAGATGACCAGGTCATGTTTATGTAATATTGTTATTTATAATGTGTTCTTCAAGCGGTATAAATTGTTTAGGGACAGATTTTTTGCAACCGTCTCTGCAGACTTAACTTGTGAAGATTGTAACTAACGTTACATGCTAAGTACAGGTAGCTAGCGCTAGCAGTGGCTATCAGCTACTTAAACAGTTTTCACTAACTTTAGGTATTTTGGTGAATTCATTGAGCAGAAATATATTGAAACCATTTCAGTGAGCACTTTAAGGGCTGGTATGGTGTGGTTTGTTATCGACTTTAATGGGCATATTTATGTGGTTGCTGACTCGTAAGGAAGGACGGGTGTTTCAAGAGTGCCCCATAACATTGCTAGGCTAACAGCGGCATTCTCGACAGTGAAGCCCAGATCAGAGCGGTCTATGGCTCTGGTCCAGATACCACGGATGGCAAAACTGAGTCCTAAAGTTCTAAAATCAAACTTATGGATCTTTGACTATGACTATCTTTGACTGATTCGACAAATTGATCATGTTTGATGTGGTTATCACGGTTTAGGTGTTTTCTAGTATGTTGTCCTACTAAACCAGTCCAGTGTGTAGGAGCTACTGCAGCATGTCATTATTAGACAAAGTTATTTTGTATTGGTGTAACTTCAGACTTTATTGAGTAGTTCATTTCTTGTCAATACAGCTGTGTCTGATAGCTGACTGGCATGTGGAGGTTTAATGCAATATGCAAAGTTAATGCACAGACATTTTTCTTTTTTTGTAGATTTCATTCAACTGTTTTTTTTGTTCTTGTTATTTAAGGTCTTGCAACCCTGAACACTCCCGTATTTTCATTATTGCTATGCCTAATGATCTATAAATGTGTCACACTGGATTGGATTAGGTTATTTTGTATGCAAAGACCTGCCCTCATTGATAGGTTTAAAATTACTGTGCTTGTAAGATACAGTAGTTTGTTGTGGTTGAATAGAAACACATATCTTACAGATTCCTATTTCCCTGTCTTGTAGGTACTTGGAGTACAAAGCAGGATCTGCAACATCAATGATAGCGGTCAATCCCACACAGCCTCAATTATCATTGTTTGCTCCAAGCATCCACTTATTTTCCCCTCCAGGACCTTATAGTTGGATGCTCTCTCCCCCTGTCTATCGTTGAGAATCCACATTTTAGACACTTCCTGAATGTCCTGCATAGCAAATATACTCCTGTGTCTAGGACCACCTTGACAGAGAAGCTGATACATCACCTTGTCACCAAAGTGAAGGGTGACATAATCAAAGCCCTGGAAATCCAGCCAAATGTAGCAATAACAACAGACCTCTGGTGTGACCGGAGGCTTCGGTCTTTTCTGGGAGTTACCGTTCATGTTGCCTGCAAGAAGAAGGACTCTTACAGTTTACAATCATTTTTGCTTGACTGTAGACTGTAGGGTGAGAAGTTTGGCCATCCGGGAGGGGCTCAGAGTAGAGCCGCTGCTCCTCCACATCGAAAGGAGCCAGCTGAGGTGGTTCGGGCACCTGACAAGGATGCCTCCTGGGCGCCTCCTGGGTGAGGTGTTCCGGGCATGTCCCACCGGGAGGAGGCCCCGGGGAAGACCCAGGACACGCTGGAGAGATTATATCTCTCGGCTGGCCTGGGAACGCCTTGGTGTTCCCCCGGATAAGCTGGAGGAGGTGGCTGGGGAGAGGGAGGCCTGGGCATCTCTGCTTGGGCTGCTGCCCCGGCGACCCGGCCCCGGATAAAGCCGATGAGGATGGATGGATGGATGGAGGCGTTTCACAGGGAAGAACGAATCGCCTCAGCATTTGACAACATAGTTGAGGAGTATGGCATTGGCCATAAAATAAGCTACATTCTGACGGATAATGCATCCAATATGAAGCAGGCCTTTAAAGTCAGGATGCCAGACGTAGAGCACCCTGAAGGTGACAGCAGTAATGACCTCGATGATGAAACAATGTGGGAGGATGCAGAAGGTTCTGATCCATGGTCAACGGGTGAACATCTTTCTTGCTTCGCCCACTCGCTGCAGCTCATAATCAATGATGGGATGAAATAGGTAAAGGCAATAGCTAGAGCCATTGCCAAAGCCAGGTAGTTTATACCCTGCTGCACAGCAGTAGTAACCACAAAGACTTGTGTGAGTCACACTTTGGCTCCAATAAGTCCATCCCAGCAGCAAACAACACCCGCTGGAATAGCACCTACAGACAGTTAAAGGCTCTGATCACACTAGACCACAGGGCCATCCCTGAAATGTGCAGCGATACAGAGAATTTAGTGTTTTCAACCCAAGAGTGGGCTCAGCTGAAAGACCTTTGTGCTTTGCTTGAGCCTTTTTCTGAGGCAACAGACCTTACAGAAGGTGATCCTCAGGTGAGTATTAGCATGGTGGTCCCCACTGTTCTGGACTTGAAGAATCATCTTATAAAGATGGTAGTGCAATGCCCCAGGTCGTAACTATAGTCAGGGCACTGAAAAGATCCTTAGAGAAACGGTTCTCTGGAATTTTCAGGCAGATTTGCATGGACGAAAAGGATCCAGAAGAGCCGTTTAGCCATCGGATCTACTTCCTTGCCACCGTGCTTGACCCCCAGTTTGGACTGACCTGGGTAGATTTAGATGTCCAAAATGGTGAAACCGGACCAGCACTGAGGAGGTTCAGAGATGACCTTAAAAAATGATTAATAGGTGGCTGTATGATAATAATTATTTATTGTTATTGTTGTTGTTGCACTTATTATCACTGTTTTATAGCATCATTGTGTGTTTGTGTGTGTGTGTGCATCCTTTTCCAGACCTTTTGATCACAGAGGTAGATGGAGATGCACCTGCAGCACCAACAGAAGAATGGTAAATGGTCTGTATTTGTATAGCGCTTTACTGGTCCCTAAGGACCCCAAAGCGCTTTACACATTCAGTCATTCACCCACAGGTGATGGCAGCTACATTGTAGCCACAGCCGCCCTGGGGCGCACTGACAGAGGCGAGGCTGCCGGACACTGGCGCCACCGGGCCCTCTGACCACCACCAGTAGGCAACGGGTGAAGTGTCTTGCCCAAGGACACATCGACCGGGACTGTCGGAGCCGGGGCTCGAACCGGCAACCTTCCGATTACACGACGAACGCCCAACTCTTGAGCCACGATCGCCCCGTGATCAGAATTATCACGGGGCGATAATTCTGTCTTAGAAGAAGACAGAATTATCAGATAGTGACTCAGCGCCACCCCCAAAACAACGTCTTCTTTCACGCTACAAGGCATTTAGGTTGCAACACAGCACAAGCCAGGACTCGAGCACTGATGCACAAATAAGCAAGTACCTAGACAGCATAAATGACTGTGATGCACTCACCTTTTGGTCAAAAAACAAAGAGTGTTTCCCCAGTCTACACAGTGTTGCCTTGAGGGTCCTCTCTGTTCCTGCCTCTTCTGCCCCAGTTGAGAGAGTTTTTAGTAGAGGAGGCATTCTAATGAGACCCCACCGCGAATGGCTAGGCTATAAGATGTTGCAATCTTTAGTTTTCTTGAAGTGCAATCAATCACTGTTTTAAAATGTGAACTGTTTTCTCTCCCTCCTCTCTGAAAATATGCTGTTTGTTCATTATATATTTGTTCATAATGTCTGTGTTCTATTGTTCCTGCCCTACTGAACAACAGGCTTGATTTCATTGGCAGTGTGTTATAATCACACGCCACTGAAGACATCAAGATGTCAGAATCTTTTAAACACTTGTTCTTATATTCTTATTAATGCACAAGTTGTATTGGTATGTAATATTTGTAGTTTGCATCTGATTCATGTGAGGTGTGCGCATGTCTTTATATTGTTTGATTGCAGAATTTTACTTAAAATGGTGTTGTTTGACTAAATAAATGTGACCATTGACTTTTAAATAACATCTACAAATCACTTTGTGTTGACAGGCCTAATCCATCCAAAGTTGACATCATACAGTGTAATTTGGCTAGTACTACTGTAATGGGACATGATGCAATTTCAAGTTTATAATCTTCAGTTTGATGTTACAATTTTATCTATATATAAAGTATAACTGAAAACAGTTACATATTTCCCATTCTTTAGACAGTTGTTGGAGGTGTTTGCTGTTTTGTCAGATGACTTTGGGGTAGGGATTGGTATCGTTTAGGTTTTATCCGATACCAGTACCAAACCGGTACTTTTGAAACGGTGCCGGTGCTTAAACGGTGCTCGAACTGGTGCTCGAACCAGTGCTTAAAGAATGGAGAACACACACTTTGTCCAAAAACCTCTCATGTTCAGCTGTTTTCTTGTCAAAAGATAACAATGTTAGCCTTTTCTGCAGCTATAGGGCATATATGGTATCACTCTTGGCTGGAAGCAGTGCTTAATCAATGGAAAAACACAAACTTTGTCCAAAAACTTCTCATGTTCAGCTGCTTTTTTGTAAAAAGATAACAATGTTAGCCTTTTCTGCAGCTATAGGGCATATATGGTATCACTCTTGGCTGGAAGCAGTGCTTAATCAATGGAAAAAACACAAACTTTGTCCAAAAACCTCTCATGTTTAGCTGTTTTCCACTTTTTCTTTGGTCATTTTAGCCTTTTTGGCCAGGGTGAAGGGAGCATCTGCCATCAAACAAGAAGACAGCCGCATGTAACTACGACGGTGTTTGCTAGTTCACCTTACATGCATTAATGTAATAATGTGGTTAGCCTACTCAACGTAAATTACACACGAACAACATTAAGCTTCTCACGCAGAGAAGAACGGCTGCTGCTGCCATCATCATTTCTGCTACACTGGCAGGGCTACGGGCCAGGACGCTCCTCTTCGGGTTCTTGGGGGATGTTGCTAACTCCGGGTCCGATAACAGGCACCACACCCGCAGTAGATGTGCTCGGTGTGAGGTCTCGCAGTAAGCTATCAAATACGGTGCATTTCTCGGCTTTTAAAAAAACGCTATGCGTCACCAGGTGTTTCGTCAGATTCGAGGTGTTACCTCCTTTGCACAGTATCAGCTTAAAGCACTTGTTGCAGGCTGCTGAGTTTGCATCTTTTGCTGTGAAGTACAGCCAGACTTTGACCGCTTCGCCTTGGGCATTTTTAATCTGTAGCTCTGCTCTAAAAGAACGGTCGTACCTGGGCCCGCCTACTATCCTCGGAAAGGTAAAATGATTGGCTAGAATCTAAAGTGTATCACATCTCAGGAAAAAAAAGCACCGAAATGAAGCACCGAAATGTGCGCTGTTTTTCGGTCTGGTTACTACTGTTTATGTCAGAACTGGTGCCATCATGGCACCGGATACCGGTACCCATCCCTACTTTGGGGCCAGTCAGTACCGTCATGTCAGTCCTCAACAGCACACAAAAGTTAAAGTCTTTTTATCTTGACTTGGTCTCGATACCCTCTGGTCTTGGTATTGTCTTGGTCTCGGTTTAGGCGGTCTTGACTACAAGTCTACGGCTCAGGCATTATGGAGGGGCAAGCTCACAGAGGCTAAGGACAACTGTAACACACCCAAAGAAAGATTCTAGGTCTGACCAACCGTCTCAGTCGTGGGCAAAAAGATGACAGTCAATAAAATTCTAAAAGATAATTTATTAACAAAAAATATCAAGAGATAAAAGATAAAACAGTCCAGCGTCCCATTTATGAATCGTATAAAAACACACAGTCCCAAGGCCAGAGCCAGCTATGCCACACGGCCAGTTGCACTCCACGTGTTGCCTTTAACAGGGTTAGAAGTTGTCCTTGGAGACCCACCACCCTGCAAGCATATAGCCAGTGGTCACTCCAGCCTCTGCAACTCTGCTGCCTTTAGGCTGTGGCATATAATAGGCCCTGGCCTGCACAGAGAGACAAAATGACACAGCAGTGTTTGTAGTGTGGGCTATAAGTAGACCAGTGTATCAGTGCAATCAAGTACACCTGCCTCTAATTAGTCCAACCCCATTCCAGCCATTGGCTCACCAAAAATGTGACACACACACACACACACACACACAAAACCACTCCCAACCCAGTGCAACTTCACACAATAATATGGAGCTGAATTAACACAAGCACATTAGTCTACCATGTTACACAACTACAGGAGAAAGCTGTGGAAACTCGAGCAGAACAGCATGAGTGAGGTGTGGAGTGGCATAAATGACTGGATTCAGGCCACCCGACAGCAGAGGAGCAGAGGGCAGTGAGGACAGAGCCAACAAATTTAATTTGCTCTTCAACAGATTCAACGCTGCAGTTAATGCTCACTGTTAATGCTTACATGGAGTCAGCCTGTGATCCACAGCCATGCCACTCCCTCTCTCCACACGGCACCATGGGCTCCTGTGAAAGTCCTGACACCCCTCCCCCACCTATCACTTTCGTTCATGACCAGGTTCAGAGACAAATGAGGAGACTCCTCTCAGGCGAGGCTGCTGGAGCAGACGGAGTGAGTCCCCGTGTCCTCAAGGCCTGTGCCCCCCAGTTGTGTGGAGTCTTTCATAAACTGTTGATGATGAGTCTGCAGGGGGTCCCAGTGCTGTGGAAGATCAGCAACACAAGGTCACCACAAGGGACCATCCTCTCCCCTTTCCGCTACACCACAGACACCTGCCATCTTCAGAAGTTTTCTGATGACTGGTGGTGGTAGGATGCATCAGTTAGGGTGATGAGAGCGTGTAGAAGGCTGTGGTGCGAGCAGCATCTTCTGGACTGGGTTAAAAACACGGCTGCACAGAAAGGTCCAGAGCCGTCTTTATGTTGTGAGGCAGCTAAGGCCTTTTAATATCTCTCAGATAATGCTCAGGATTTTCTATGAGCCTGTTGTGGCCAGTGCCATCCTCTATGCCGTTGCATGCTGGGTAGCAGGTTGAGGGTCGCAGATGCCAACAGACTCAATACACTAATCGGCAAGGCCGGTAATGTTGTGGTTGTGCTGGACAGCACCTCCCACCCACTCCATGACATGGTGGCCAGCAATGTTCCCTCTAATTTTTCATGTGTCTGAGTGAACACACAAACTCCCTGAGCGATCTCGTGGACCACTGTGAGCGACAGCAGATGTGTGCACTGTGGTCACGCCAGCATCTAATCCATCCAAGTTACATGATTTATTAAAATAATCAAATTACAGCATTTACATTTATGTTAGACGACTTTTAATTAACTGCTTTAGCCCACTTACAATGAAAAACGTTATGTTAACACTACTGGAAGTAAAAATAACTTGAACTCCAATTTTGAAAACACAACTTTCTTTTTTTTTTTTTATAAAGCTCTGACTTGTATTATGAGTCTGTGGTCTGTTAGAGAGTCTGTAACTCTGTCTGCAAAATACAGTAAATAATGACCAATGTTGGGCAATTAATTATATAGTTACTTCTTCAAAAAAGTAACTGAGTTTTGCAAACAACAAAGTTTTTTGCAGCTGTTTACCTAAAAATGCAGCCAAGGCGTTTTTTAAACAAACATTTCAAACTATTTACAGAACAATCAGCTGTTCTGCATCAAATCTGATGCCACACAAATTATTTGTGCCGCTCCAAAAAATAATTTCTATCCACTATGAGATGAAGGAGAACAACAGCCTGATACCTGCAGGCCTGACAACAGCAGATGTATCACTGCTGTAACTCCTGTAACATTCAGCAGTCGCCTCATTGTTCTGACACACACAACAAAACTATTGACTACACTACACACTAACTACACAAGATTTGAGCTAAACGTTGCAAATCTCTCACATCTCAAAACATTCCTAAAACTTCTTCCCATTTCTTAACAACTAAATGCCATGTTTTGATTGGTCGACATGGTACATTTTTTGACCAATGGGAAAGGGTGGGGGTGTTTTGGTTTCGTCTTTGCTCACAGGCGGAGAGTGCTTTCGAGCGTTTTCCTTATAAAACGCAGTTTTTACCATTTCTCCCCGTAACTCTGGTTTTACGTGGCCGATCAACACGATTTAAAAACTGGTATAAAGTCCACACTTTTTCAATTGTTCCGTCTCTCCTGCTCACATCTCCAATGGTTGTACGCGTTGTCATTAACGTGGCTTCACTCCACATCAGCCACGCCGCTTTGCTAGCTAAAACACTGGCACATATTTACTTTAATTTCAATTCAGGTTAGAATTCTTTTTGTGTGCGCAACACAGATTTTCTCTGCGCAGAGACCATGCCAACAGTGCGCAATTGCGCACGTGCGCAGCTTAGAGGGAACATTGGTGGCCAGTCACAGGAGCACACTCAGTGAGACACTGAGATTACCCAAAGGCACCACCGAACCACACAGGAAATCACTCCCATTTTTAAGTAAGATCATTGAAAAAGCAGTTTCTCAACAGCTCAATTACTTCTTAAAACAGAATAACTGCTATGATGCCTTCCAGTCAGGTTGTAGACAGAACCACTGAAACCGCTCTGACCAAAGTGTTTAATGACATATGTCTGAATACAGACAGTGGAAAAATGTCAGTCTTAGTTTTACTGGATCTCAGTGCAGCATTTGATACAGTTGACCACAACATATTACTCAAACGACTGGAGAACTGGGCAGGTCTCTCAGGAACTGTACTAAACTGGTTCAAAACATACTTAGAAAACAGGAAATACTTTGTATCAACAGGTAACTTCACATCTGAGCAGACAAGTATCACATGTGGAGTTCCCCAAGGTTCCATCTTGGGACCCCTTCTGTCTAACATTTACAGGCTCCCACTGGCACAGATTATAAAGAACAACAAAATAAACTATCACAGCTATGCAGATGACCAGTGTTGGTCAAGTTACTTGAAAAAAGTAATCAGTAACTAATTACCGATTACTTCCCCAAAAAAGTAATCCCGTTACTTTACTGATTACTTATTTTCAAAAGTAATTAATTACTTAGTTACTTAGTTACTTTTTAAAAACACAATTTACAACCTGAATAGGTGATAAAGCGATAGATCTTTCAGCTCAATTCTACTTTTTCTGCATAATCCATCATACAAAATGTAATCAAATGGAAAAGTCCCTTTTTGAAACTTGTTTTATTAGTTTTAATCTTTTAACTTTATGCATCAAGCAAAAATTTAATTATATGCAACATTCTCTGACTGGAAGAAATTTGTTTAATATTTAAACCTATTTTCTGCACATTCCAGCACATAAAATATATTTTTTTTGTGTTTACACTCAGTCTTTCAAATAGATGCAAGTAAAACACAGCAGAAAATAAATAACATCAAAGACTAGCGGTCCTGTTGCTCTATTTTCACCTGTAAAGCAGGAGAAGCGTAGGCGGAGGTTTGCCCTGGTGCAGGTGTGCCGCGGCGGTCAGTTGAAGAATCCGCGAGTTTCTCAGCGCACTTGGTGCTTGCTTGGAAGTTTAGGGGTTTTTTTCGCTGTAAAGAGAAGTTTTCTTCCCACGCACAATGAATGCTAATGTTTTTGTCACTTTTTATGGAATCAAACTCAAAATAAGGTCAGTACTTCCACGCTTTAAACGCTGCACGCTCATACTCTCTCCTGCATTCGATATACGATCCATTGTTGATCTGCACACAGCTGTTGTCACAAACGTCGCGCTTGCTTACGTCACTGTCATGAGACATTCTGGCAAAAAAATCACGGTTTTAGTAACGCAGTAACACAGCGTTCCTACGGGAAAGTAACGGTAATCTAATTACCGTTTTTGCAATAGTAATCCCTTACTTTACTCGTTACCTAAAAAAGTAATCAGATTACAGTAACGCGTTACAAGTAACGCGTTACTGCCCATCTCTGCAGATGACACACAAATATATATCACAATGTCACCAGGAGACCGAGGCCCTGTACAGGCTCTTGGTAAATGCATTGAGGAAATTAATGACTGGTTGTGCCACAATTTTCTCCAGCTAAACAAAAACAAAACTGAAGTAATAGTCTTTGGTGCCAAAGAAAAACGATTACAGGTCACCAGAGAACTTCAATCTATACACCTAAAAACCACCAACCAGGCGAGAAATGCGGGTGTAGTGATTAGTGATGGGATTTCCGGCTCTTTTTAGAGAACCAGCTCTTTCGGTTCGGCTCACTAAAAAGAGCCGGCTCTTTCGGCTCCGAACCGGCTCTTCAGGTTGTTTTGTTGCTTTAATGAATTTATTATTAACAATAATATAAAATTATGCACAAAAGGAATTACTAATGTAAAAAAAAAGTAGTTTTATTTATACATGTTTATATATAAATATATGCGGTGGCCCCTAGAGACAAAATACGTACAAATTCCAAAACACATTTCTAGCATGAACTGAACTTCCAAAACAGAGCTACCTAGATCACTTAAATTACACAATTGAAAGCATGAAAGCATATGTGTATTGTTTGCGTATTTATACACAAGCATTCATATATAGTCAAATAATTAAAAAAAAAAAGAAAAAAAAAAGTTTATTTACCTGTTACTACCACACACCAAATCCAGTCGTTGGTACTTGCTGGCTTGTGTAGCCACTAGGTAACAAAAGCTCAACACTGCGCCCTAGCATTCTGGAGCACTTCTGTTGTGTTTTGTACGTGTTTTGAGTTTTTATGTGCTTCTGAGCTTTTACGTGTTTTGGAGTTTGTACGTGCTTCGGAGTTTGTACGTGTTTTTACGTGCTTTGGAGTTTTTACGTGTTTTGGAGTTTTTACGTGTTTTTACTTGTTTTGGAGTTTGTAAGTGTTTTGAAGTTTGTACGTGCTTTGTCTGTAGGGGCCACCGTAAATATAATTTTATTTATTCACTCCACATAAAATGTAATAAATAAATCATATAATACAAAAACCAACTATTCACATTTCAACTTTTAACTATTTAAATTTTCAGCTTTTTCCTTTTAAACAAATTTAAAGTGAAACAACACAAAACACTGCAAACCACAACACAATTAAATATAAATTATAATATGAAAACAAAAAGAAGATGCATATTCTCTGTCATATGGACCTGCATGAATAAACTTTCTGAATCCTTTATCATCTGCAACTGAAAATAGTTGTGGATGATTACTATACCTTTCTAATGTGACGTTGTTGTCCCTGGCTCTCTTTCTCTCTCTCTCCCTCCCGCTCTGTTCCTGTGCTACTAAGTGTGTAACTACCGCCCCTCCCCCCTCTGCCCAGCGTAAAGCACAAGGCTCGAGTGCAGAGTGAAGCGGGAAAACAGTGCGAGAGAGAGAGTGAGAGAAAGAAAAAAAAAACCCACGGCTCGCGATAAGGAGCCAGCTCGCGTCGTTCACGTCAGAGATCCGGCTCTAAGAGCCATTTTGTTCGCAACCGACCCATCACTAGTAGTGATGGATGCAGACCTAAACTTAGAAAAACACATTAAGACAATAACAAAATCAGCTTACTATCACCTCAAGAATATTTCAAGGATAAAAGATCTGATGTCTCAACAGGACCTGGAAAAACTAGTCCATGCATTCATCTTTAGCAGGCTTGATTACTGTAACAGCATCTTTACAGGTCTACCTAAAAAATCAGTCAGACAACTACAGCTCATTCAGAACTCTGCTGCTCGAGTCCTCACTAAGACCAAAAAAGTGGACCACATCAGTCCAGCTCTGAGGTCTTTACACTGGCTGCCTGTCCGTCAGAGGATAGACTTTAAAGTCCTGATGCTGGTCTATAAAGCTCTGAATGGTTTAGGACCAAAATACATCAGTGACCTCCTGACCCAGTATGAACCTTCCAGATCCCTCAGGTCATCTGGATCCGGTTTTTTATCAGTTCCCAGAGTCAGAACCAGACACGGAGAAGCTGCATTCAGCTTTTATGCTCCTTATATCTGGAACAAACTCCCAGAAAGCCTCAGATCATCTGAAACGCTCAGTTTATTTAAATCCAGGTTGAAGACTCACCTGTTCTCAGCTGCATTTGAATAAAGCACCAAATCCACACTGTTTTACTTTTAAGCTTAAATTTCAAAACTTACATTTTAACTACTGATTTTATCTACTGTTCTGATTTTATCTACTGTTTTTTTTAAATCATGCTTTTTATTTGTTTTTTAATGTCTCCGTAAAGCACTTTGAATCACCTTGTTGTTGAATTGTGCTGTATAAATAAACTTGCCTTGCCTTGCCTGCCTGTGGATATGTCACGGCACAATTCGTCCCTCTAATACACAGTACAAACTGCAGTAGTTGTCCACAGTTAATATCTGCACATCCGCTACAGAGAAATAATAAAGTTTTACAGTTTGATAAGAGAGCCGCCTCAATTTCAACCATACAGATTTAATTTGTGTTATATACTGGGATATTTATAGCTGTGCTATTTGTATATATTATAGAGATTTTGTTATATTTTGTAACTTTGCAATATGTTGGATTATTTAATTTAGTTTAGTCAGCTACTGTCCTTACTGTCTTGGAGCAACTGTGACCACATAATTTCCTCAGGGATTAATAAAGGATTCTGATTGTGATGATTCTGATATTTGTAGGTATGATCGTTACAGAGTAAGTCTGGGTAAAGGAATGTGAGATCTTCAGCTGTGTGGGATAAAAAGCCCACAGAGCTGTTGTGAAGACGCAGTTAGCCTAGATTAGCACGTAGATTGCTGGTGGAAACAGCTGTGCTCTGAGGGGTAAATATAATCTAAACCATGGAAAATAACAATGTGTGTGTGAGGTGCTGACACCATCAGCACCTGCAAAAGCTTACTCCGTATATAAAATAGCATAGTTCATTAGTAAGCCTTAGAGATATTGGTAAGGTCCTGACAGCATCTCTTTTCATTATCAATATGAAAACTGACACTGTTGGGTTTATTCAAGTACAAAACCCCGCTGGAACAAAAGACCAACAACTGCACGACAAAACAAGACAAGAGTGCACTCTCTGTGTTTTCTGGCTCGCGAGGGAAGTCAGCCAAAGCCAAAGATCCCCTCACCTGAACTGACTCCCTCGTTACTGCCTTTTTTATTGTCATACATGAATATGCTATTACAAATACACCTGACAGTCTTAAGCAGGCATATCTGAACAACATCAGTGTGTGTGTGTGTGTGTGTCACTTCCTGTCACCATTTGTGGCGTGACCCTTTAACGAGTGTGAGCGTCTTGCTGAACTATAAAAACAGGAACTTGTAGCTGGCTGTACTCGCAGTGGAAATTAGCAAAGCTGAAAATAAATCTTCTAATGGGCTAGAAGATTTATGGTGCGCAATGACAACCACAGCTGTGTCCCAAAACGTCGGCTGCATCCTCCGGAGGCCGCATTTGAAGGCCGATTATGTCACAGCCAGGCGACGAAGGCTGTCCCAATTCGTCGACTCCTCCGAACGCAGCCGACCCATCCTTCATTTCCCCGAATTTGAAGGATGGGTCGGGTGTGTCCTTCGTGGCCCACCATATCCCATATCCCAGAATTCATAGCGCGGTCCAGCCAAACTCCAGTTTCCAACAATGGCGGCTGCTACTAAGTTTTAAAATTACTCTTATTAATCTTTCTGGGTCACAAAATAAACTTTTAACATATTTTCAGGCGAGAAAGTAGCTGTGTAAACATCAAATATCTGCTCGGTATATCAAGATATTGCATATTTGCAAAAGTGCTCCGACGTTTTCGGAGACGTCTGTTACCCACCAGCTCGATAGCGAGCCAGGGTTTCAATGGTCACTCGAGCCGGCGAGAGCAGTGGACTCCCGCTTCATCATTTTCAGAATCCCGCTGTCTTTCGCTACTCAGGTTAAACATGATATATACGTCACTCGGATAACTTAAAAATGTAATTGTTTGGATTTTTTTTTGGTGTTTTATTTGTTCCGGAGTAAATCGGTTTGGCTGAGATTAAAGTTATTAGCTTAGATTAGATGAAATAAAACTTTATTAATCCATCGGGTGGGTTCCTCCTTGGTTTTCACACAGCTGAATAAAGAAGTGTGAGACGATCGAGAATTTACGCCAGTTTCCTGTTATATTTTAGATAGCAAGGAGCAGACGGCCGAGTTCATTAAACTCCACCGAGACAGCAGTGACGCAGATCTGAAGGTTAGACCGTCCCATTTAACAGCCTCGCACTTAAGGAACAAAGAAAAGACAAACTTGCATCACTGATTTTGATTTCCACCAGAGTCGTCGGGTCTAGATTTAGTGCTTGAGCATGTTATGTTTAGTTGAAACTGTTGCACTGTTTTCAGTAGGAGGTTAACTCTTTTAAGATCCGATATTCACTAAATTAGAAAATTGTAATGGCCAGAGTTGGCAGTTACTGTACTTAGGTAGACTTTTCAGCTATCTGTACATTACTCGAGTATTTGTTTAACACCCTTTTACTTTTACTTCCTAAATTATTAAACACATATCTGTAGTTGTACTACTTACATTTTCAAAACATTACTAAAAATATTACCTTTGGTTTAAGACATTTGAGGGGAGTTGTTTGTCGTCACTGTGTGCCTTCAAACATCAAACGATAGAAGTCAAAACAGTAACACATGAAAAACAATCCTACTGGCATATCACCAGGTTATTGCATACGAAGAGATGAAAAAGGCAAAAACATGTAATTTATGCAGAATTTATAGTGTCATGGTCAGTGGCAAGTTTACACTAAAGCACTGTTGGGCTGGCGTCATGGTCAGTTTTCAATTGTGTTTCAATAAGAAACAGTTGTGTTTGTGGTGTGATTCACGTAGTAACTGTTTGGTTTTGCTTGGAAAAGAATAAATTATTTTATTGCCTAAAAAAGCAGTGATGGCATTTTGCAAACATCTACTTTGCCAGCTGATTGCGTGCCTCGTTGTTGCCCCTCTATTGCACCTGCTGGTAATTTCATTATTATCAGAGCGGCTGAAACTGATGAACAAACCTCCAAGTATCCCAGAGGTTTAACTGACTTGATGCTGTACTTAAAACTATTCCTTTAATTGACCAGTGTATAAGGAGTGGGTTGCTTTGAACATCTTCAAAACGGCACTGTACTTCTATTTGAATCTACATTTTTGTTGTAGCCACAGGGTTCCACATGTAGCTCTTGTACATCTATCCATCTAGATCTACATTTCAAATCTACTGCATTTATAAAAGAAAGAGGAAGACTAGAATTATCATGTCATGAAATCAAATTAAATTGAACCTTTTCCAGTTATTTATTTTTTGCATTTAATCTCCATTCATGGGTGAGTTTTATTTTAGGCAGAATACTAGTCCTAGTAATAACAATAGTGATATTTTTTGTGACCCAGAAAAGATATGTTGTTGTTGTAACTGTCCCCGTTCAATTCAGTCTTATTTATACAGCACCAAATCACAGCAAAAGTCTCCTCCTGGCCTGTATGATTAATTCAACTGTCAGAAGTCCCTGGGTGTCACGTCTCCTGCATGTAATGTCTGCACACACCCTGGTCATGGCTCTTACGGCCCTGGTACATTATTTATTGGACAGCATATGTTCTAATATATGCCATTAAGGCACAGACTCTCAGCAGACACCTTGCCATATGTGTGCTGACACACAAGCACAACATCGTTTTTTGTTTTTTGTAACAGTCCATCTCTATTTCTGTCTTGTTTAATCAGCTCGGGAGATGTACACACAAAATGCCAATTAAAAAAAGAAACTGTTTATTTTAATTAAAAAGAAAGCAAAAGAGGAATTCAAACAGGCCATGGGCTGTGTAGGTCAGTACACTCAGCAGTGTAGATGAGTGCACAAATGAAATGCAATGTTGTTTGCATACCCAAGCCAAAATCCAAGAAGGGCATCTCAGGGAGGAGAGGCACATGACAGACGAGCTCTGAGGGCTTTTATATATTATATAATATAATTATATTATATATTTAATATAATATTTAATATTTAATAATATTTAATAATATAAATTTTAATATAAACAGGCTGGAAGGGAAACCACGTGGAGTGGGTCATCACAAATGTCTAATTGCACATCTCTGCTGATTTTTTTTTTCTATAGAAGAAAACACCTTAGCTCAGCCAACCTTAGGCTCCTTAAGGACATGAAGATTTTTTTAAAATTATGAGGCAGTCTCTGTGTCTTTTTTGGCAAGTTAGCAAATGTAATAAAAATAAATTTTATACTGTATTTTCCGCACTATAAGGCGCACTTAAAATCCTTTAATTTTCTCAAAAATCGTCAGTGCGCCTTATGTATGAATTCTGGTTGTGCTTACTGACCTCAACCAATTTTATGTCGTACACGGCGCTCAGAAATCTGTCAAAAATGTTTTAGTACGACTTTGGTGAGTTACGAAGTTGCACCGCTTGATGGATTGTCAGAGCATTATCCCTGAGAGTCAAAAACTATCTAAATTCTTTCATCTGTAATAAAATGATCAGCGTTGCTGATTTACCAGGTGTAACAATTAAGTTTAACATCCAGGCATCCATGAAAACAGGATTTATTAAATTTAACGGAGTTGGAAGTTAGCAGGAAGTTAGCTCAATAGCTTCCACATAAACATGATATAGCATGTTCTGACTGAGAGATTTCTGAAACAAATTCAAACGTACAGCTCTGCTATCACTTCCAACATAAATAAAGACAGAAAACTAAACAGCAGTGACGTTTGTAGGGTTACTGAAGTTGGGCTAGCTGGTATATAATGATGTGCTACGTGATCGCTAGCGACACAGCTATGTTAGCATAACATAAACACAGTGAAGCTGGAGGCAGAATGCTAATCCATCCACAATACAAGGTTAGTCATTAATATACTGCAACAACATATCTGACTGTTTTGTTTTGCTTATTGCGCTTTATTATCCGATGCGCCTTATGTACGAAAACTGAACCGTTCATCGACCAAAAAATACGGTAGTATAATTCTGCTATGGATCTGGTGCTCAGAGCTTGTCCTTACATGATGGATTCTTCTCTTTGCTCCTCTTCCTTCTCGGGTTTCTTCTGCATGAGGTACTCACTAAGTCAGTCAGTTGTATCCATCCTTCTGTTTGTTGTATAGTCCTGCACAGCGGACTGTACAACTGACACTCTGACACTTACTAGTCCTCGGCCTCCTTCCATTTGCTTAGCGTACAATCTCAGGATGCTGTATTTGGCTTGAAGTCCTCCATCCTTCCTTGTCTTGATGTCAGTGGCTGCTATCTCCTCCTTTGGCCAGCTGATTATCCCAGCAGCGTAACTGATCACTGATCAGGTAAAGGGGTAAATCAACACCTATGCCTTGATCACGCAGGGTATAGGGGTCGATTGCCAAAATCTTGTTCTTCCTATTCAGCTAACTCATCAGGACTTGCCTTACTCTCTGCAGGTGTTTGGTGGCTGTAGCTCATGGTCCCATTTGCCTGTGGGATTCCCAGATACTAGATGTCTTTGATGACTGTAATGTTGCCTTCTGGTAGTACAATGCACTCAGTTCTGATTACCTTCCCTCTCTTTGTTACCATCCGACTACACTTCCCCAGTCTGAATGAGATTCTGATGTTGTTGCTGTAGATTCTATTGGTGTGGATCAGTGAATCCTGGCATACAGCTTGATGTCACCCATATAGTGGAAGTAGCTGATGATCCACTGCGTAGTCAGTAACCGTAGCCAGTCTTGTCAATGATCTCACTGAGGGGATTCATGCCTGTGCAGAACAGTAGGGGGACCAGGCATTTCCTTGGTAGATCCCGCACTTGATGGTGACTTTTGCTATTGGCTTGATCTTGGCCTCTAGTCTCTTTCTCCATGGAGAGTACTGCTCCTTGTGGCTGTTCATCTTGTAGCCAAGCATCTCCTGATCACTGCTGGTGTAGTGTAGCTCAACTGATTAGCCTCTGCGATGGTCGCAGAAGGAATTGTCTGTAATGCTGCATTCACATCTCCGAGGAACCCTTCAGAGAGTACTTCACATACTCATGTTAATTGGCCACGGAGGGTCCAGGTTTCCAACTTTGCCATGATTCCATCTTTCAGGTCACTTCACTCAATGCTCCTTCAATTGTACTTGGGGCTTGGTACCCAATCTTGAGTTCCCTGTGATGATGTCTTCCCCCTGACCTAACGTCCTGGCTCCCCCTTGTTGTAGTATTTGTACTGTGCCTCATCAATCTCCAGTTGTGATAGCAGTTGTTCTTCCAAATGTTGGAACACTGAGTTTCAGTTTCAATTTTATTTCTATAGCACATTTAAAAGACCAAGGTACATCAAAGTGCTTCACACAAGAACCAAATTTGCAGGGTCACAACAATAGAAAAAAAAAAAAGAAAATACAGTTATTATTACAGGAAAGTTTCAGATAAGTGGCATGGCACAAGTTAAAATCTAATTTGTTTCAAAGGCTAGCTTAAACAGGTGGCTTTTTAAACGTCATTTGAAGGATTGAATGGGTTCCGACGCACGGACATCAATCGGCAGGCTATTCCAAAGTTTAGGTGCGGCAAAAGCATGATCCCCCCTAGTCTTCCGTCGGGACATTGGTTGCACTAAGAGCCACTGAGTGCTCTCTTGGGGGGTGTATAGGTCAAGGAGCTACTACTTTTTTCACTGTCAGTCCGATGTTGGGTATCACATCCCACATTCTCTTCATGTAGCCACTTCCTGTGGGGTTACATGCGCAGTAGCATTCTAAAAGCGCCCCTGTTCTCATCCCTTGCCCACTTATACCTTCTTATTCCAGTAGCCCACTTCTCATTAGTATGTCCTGGTTCCTCAATACCTGACATGGACCTTATTAATCCTGGTGAGCCGGTATGGTTTCACTGATGTCTCTCTTGCTCATATCCGAGGTAGGTTTGGTTAGAATGGGGGATGTAACCTTGGGACTGATAAAGAGGCCTTGATTGGGAGTCGAACCTCTGACCTTAAGTTCGGAGGTAGGGGAGGGGCCAGTTGTGTTAACAGAATTGATAGTAATACCAGTGAGCCAATGGGCAGCTGTCTGTGTTTGTAGGGTCGGTTCACAGCGGCCCTTCAAGCTAACCTGTAGCCCAAATAAGTGACCAAAAATAACAACAATCAAAAATTCTATTTAACTAAATTATATTTACTCATTGGCTCAAGTGGATCGGCCTACAGGGCAAATACCAGTATGCCAGATTAACCGCCCAGCCCTGTTAATGTACCTTGTTTATAATGTAATGATTTTAATGTTTATCTAAAGCCCTTTGAGTTGACTTAAATAAACCTGCCTTGCCTTGCAGTTGGATGGAGGACCGTACACTATCTGGGGTACCACTTGGGAGGTGGGCATGTGCGCCCCCAGATAAACAGAATATGGTCGTGCCAGATTTCCTCTCCCACTCAAGGCAGGCCAGATGTTCCACGGCCTAGGTCAGTTGGTGGAGATATGTGGCGGTTGTGGCCTGTACCCTCAGGTGCAGGGGTGGTGCAGTGGGTTCAGGCAGAGGCCCCATAATAGGGACAAAAGTGATGACAAATCTAAGGGCCCATGACTGACAGGTGCCCTAGAAAACAGTCAAACAATCAATTAATCTGATTCTGTGATTTTATTTTTTAAATTACCCTATCACCATAAATTAATGCTTGCTTCACAAGGTACTTATACCTAACCCTTACTGTTTGGTTTGCACCAGGTGCAAATGTGGCGGTGTGAAAGAGGAAAACCGATAAAGGTAACTAAATTGTACTGACCACGCCACCTAGAAGTGGAGCTAACCCCATGAACTATTACATTAACCAGTGCAAAGGTTTTAACAGCTACAAAGGCATGAAGGTTCATTATTAACAAAGCAGAGGTGTGGCCAATCAAGTTAATAAAAAAAGTTTATTAAACAACTGCAAATCCTACAGAGCTGCAGAAACAAAACTGGCAAATTAAGTGGCAGGACTTGTAATACCAAACCTTTAATTAAAACACTTTATTACCAAACATTGCTTAAAAGAACAAGATTCACTGCCACTATGATGGATGCTCTACTTAAATAGCAGTTAAACAAAATAGTTATTTAATGTAGCTAAAGACCGGCCACCTGTGAAGGCAACCTGCAGGGAGGAGTGCCCAGGGGTGCCACCACCACTCACCTGTGATGTCTCACTGCAGTCCTCACAGCCACTCTCACTGCAGCTTAAAGGGTGCTTTATACTTGTTTCCCAGTGTTTACACTCACATGCATAAGAAGGAATCCCACCAAATCCCAACACCAAAATAGAACTCCAGTTAAAAGCACCATCAAGCACACCCAAGCTGGACACCAACAAAGTGAGGTGTAGCAGAGACGCGCACACAAATGGTACACGGCATGATTAAAATATAATATAAAGTTAACACAAAACACCAGAAAACATAAAGAATAACCAAACAACACAAGTCAACAAGAAGACAGCCGCAGGGTAGGCCTGCAACAAAAGAGAGAAAAACAGTTATCTGGGGTTCACCCTACTATAAACCAAATTGCAGACCTCCTGTGGGGATCCTACCACCCTTCACGAGTCAGGGAGTAGGCCACAGCTGCTCCCTATAACCAGCCTCTGATGAGAGAGCTAGGGGAGGGGTGAATGTTCATGCTGTGTTCACAGACACCATGCAGGAACAGAACATCTCCTACAAAATCTAACCCACTACACAAGCACTGCTGGGGAGCTGGGGTGTGATTCTGCAACACAGTGTTACAGAGGCATGCCAACCAAGCCACTCCTACAAAATCCAGAGCCTTTAAGAACACAAGTCAAGCCTAGTCCACCTGAGGGGCCTGGCCACCAAGGAGTTGTTTAAATACCTGAGTGATCTGAGTTCACCCCTTTGTTTCCAGACTCTGCTTCCTCTACAGAACATGTGTCAGTGGGATTAAGGAGTATTCCTTCCACTGCCAGACTATATCCTCAGTTGAGAACAACAGCACCCAACCCCCGATATACACCGTATGTGTAGATCGGGGCAGCTGCAGCTACTTGCAGCAGCCTCAGCAATGAAAGTGCAGAGCATGGCCCATTAGGATTCAATATACCCAGCCTCCTTCAGAATGGTGTCAAAACCCTGCAGGAGTTGGGAGCTGAAGATCTTCTGGACTGGAGCTTTTGAGTTGAGCTGAATCCGACTAATCAGACCGCCAGGACTGCCGCCCCTGACCATCACCTGACACACATTACACCCGACCTCTATGGCAGGCCTCTCCTGGCTGCTCCAGGCTAAGGCTCCTCGAGCTCCCTCCCTAGGTCTGGCTCCAGGGTGGGGCCCTATTCTGGGCAGAGTAGACTTTTTTCCTTTGGGTTAGTTCCTAGGTTCGTAGGGGTTGGCTGAATGGCCTTTCGACTATGACAAAATAGCCCCTGGAATCACTGGGACACACAAACCCCTCCACAATGATAAGGTGGCAATTTATGTGTGTGTGTGTGTGTGTGGGGGGGGGGGTTTATCATCATTTATTATTATTATTATTGTTGTTATTATTATGATATATTGCTTTATCCAAATATGACCTGCAGTCTCAAGTAGTCCTTGTAAGACCTCACTTTCCAAACACCTCTTTAAATGCACACATATAAAGTTAAGACTCCACTGGGACATGAAGCTCAAACTTTACTCTTCTCCTGTTGAAACACCTGCTGGACTGTATGTGAGGTTTTGACATTTCCAGATGTGTGGTTAAAAAATTGATCTCTGTTTATCAAATGGATCCTCATATTGTACAAAGTGGACTTAGGAGATCAAACACTGCATTCCTACAGTGATGACACTGATGCCACAGACTTTAATCCCTTCAGTGACTTCATCTGGATCCAAGCTGCCATTTCATGTTGTTGGGAGCAAAGGACGAGCTGTGTTTTCTTCTTTGGACTTAGTCTCTACAGACAGTGTTTGCACATGATTGTATGTGTTGAGCATTTGTCTGCACATGCCTCAAGCTAATGGATAAGGAATTTACTGGCAGGCTCAGGCATGCTTTCTATGTCCAACAAGGTAGTTTGGTTTGCTTTTACTATTTTATATTATCTTCACATGTTTTTGGTCATTAGCATCCACATAACTTGAAAACTTAAAAATAAGTTTTATTTGTTGTTGTCTATCATTCACCCAGGCCTCACCCTGAGTTTCTGATTTTACAGACTCTTTATCTATTTTCGTGATCAGCTCTAGATGGATGGATGCTAAAAGTTATAATCTCAACATGGAAATTAATCTGTTATTAGACTTCTCCTCTCAAGATGTAAAAGAACCCACCCACCCACCACTTTAATCACACTCTAGATCTTGTTTTAACATATGACATAGCAACTGAACATTTAACAGTGTTTCCTGAAAACCCTCTCCTGTCTGATCATTTCCTGATAACATTTACATTTACAATAATTGATTACACAGCAGTGGAGAGTAGACTTTATCACAGTAGATGTCTTTCTGAAAGCGCTGTAACTAAGTTTAAGAATATAATCCACCCACTGTTATCATCTTCAATGCCCTGTACCAACACAGAGCAGAGCAGCTATCTGAACGCTACTCCAACAGAGGTCGATTATCTAGTTAATAATTTTATCTCCTCACTACGTACGACTCTGGATACTGTAGCTCCTGTGAAAACTAAGGTCTCAAATCAGAAGTACCTGACTCGATTAGAACATGCTGTAGGTATTACAGGTGCTGCAGTGGTTTGTATCATATCTATCTAATAGACTCCAATTTGTGCATGTAAATGGAGAGTCCTCTTCACACACTGAGGTTAATTATGGAGTTCCACAGGGTTCAAAAGCTTACTCCAAGGTTCCTCACAGTGTTACTGGATGGCATTACCTTGGCCTCCAGTAACACTGTGAGGAACCTTGGAGTCATTGTTGACCAGGACATGTCCTTCAACGCACATATTAAACAAATATGTAAGACTGCTTTCTTCCATTTGTGCAACATCTCTAAAGTTAGAAATATCCTGTCTCAGAGTGATGCTGAAAAACTAGTTCATGCATTTATTACTTCCAGGCTGGACGACTGTAATTCATTATTATCAGGAAGTCCTAAAAACTCCCTGAAAAGCCTTCAGTTAATCCAAAATGCTGCAGCAAGAGTCCTGACAGGGACTAGAAAGAGAGAGCAGATTTCTCCTGTTTTGGCTTCCCTTCATTGGCTTCCTGTTAAATCCAGAATTCAAAATCCTGCTCCTCACATACAAGGTCTTAAATAATCAGGCCCCATCTTATCTTAATGACCTTGTAGTACCATATCACCCTATTAGAGCACTTCGCTCTCACACTGCAGGCCTACTTGTTGTTCCTAGAGTATTTAAAAGTAGAATGGGAGGCAGAGCCTTCAGTTTTCAGGCCCCTCTTCTGTGGAACCAGCTTCCAGTTTGGATTCAGGAGACAGACACTATCTCTACTTTCAAGATTAGGCTTCAAACTTTCCTTTTTGCTAAAGCATATAGTTAGGGCTGGACCAGGTGACCCTGGATCCTCCCTTAGTTATGCTGCAATAGGTATAGGCTGCCGGGGATTCCCATGATGCATTGAGTGTTTCTTCTTAAGTCACTTTTTTCACTCACTATGTATTTATATAGCACTCTGCATTTAATGGTTAATTATTAATCTCTGTCTCTCTTCCACAGCATGTCTTTATCCTGTCTTCCTTCTATTACCCCAAACTGGTTGCGGCTGATGGCCGCCCCTCCCTGAGCCTGGTCCTGTTGGAGGTTTCTTCCTGTTAAAATGAAGATTTTCCTTCCCACTGTCCCCAAAGCACTGGGTCATATGATTGTTGGGATTTTCTCTGGTTTCTTTGTATTATTGTACAGTACAATATAAAGCGCCTCGAGGCGACTGTTGTTGTGATTTGGGACAATATAAATAAAACTGAATTGAATTGAATCGTAATCTGAGCACTGATATGTATTATAGTGAAAATGAGGGCTAAAGGTAATAACCAACTTTCTTAAATTTTGAAATAGTTATAAATCTAATGTAGAATCTAATCTATGGACCTTAAATGCCATGAACTATTTATTAAAAAATAATGAGAGATTAAGTAGCTGCTAAAAAACTATTCTAAATTACTTGTAATCAATGTATTAAATAATATTTAATACGTTTATTTTGTAAACAACTGTGGATTTGTAATTCCACCTGTGACTCAGAAGCCAGTTCAGGACTGATGACATAAACCCAAAGTCCAGCTGCTCACATGTGTGTACTTCAACAAGCACTGTAGGTTTGGCAAACCTGCAGCTCAGTGCGACCTGGCACCACCGTACATGTGTTTATTATTGTATCTGTTTAGGGTTAAGATTATGGCAGGAACTTTCTTTCAACAGATTTTGTCAATGCAATAATGTTGCTACAGTGCCCGGGTGAGGACAAAAGGGATGAGCAGACTCTATGAGACCCTTCAACATGTGCAATGACATGTTGGATATTTTCAGATTTGTCAGCTGTGGCCAGTCTGCTGGGAAGCAGCATCAGACCTGGTAAACGGACTGGTTCATAGATAGCACGTTTCTACTCTACCTGAGCAGTCAAAGCGCTTTCTACAACATGCCAATATGAAGTGCTTTCTGTGTAACACATGTTCATATTGCAATGGATGCATGAGAGAGCAACTTGATCGAAGCATCTTGCCCAAGGAGCTTTTGTGTCAGAGTGGAGCATCCAGAGATCGAGTCATCAACCTTCCTATTGGTTTGTGCTTCACTTGATCCGCTCCAGTTTGCCTACAGGCCCAACAGATCTACAGACGATGCAATAGCTGCTGCACTTCACACTGCCCTCTCTCACCTGGACCTGAAAAACACATATGTGCCGATGCTGTTCATAGACTAGCTCCGCCTTCAACACCATCATACCATCCAGACTCGCCATGAAACTCTGTGACCTGAACATCGGCTCCTCCCTGTGCAGCTGGATCCTGAACGTCCTGACAGACATCACCTCATCCACACTCACACTCAGCACAGGTGCCCCCCAGGGATGTGTGCTCAGCCCCCTGCTGTACTCCCTGTTCACCCACGACTGTACAGCAACACACAGCTCCAACACCATCATCAAATTTGCAGACGACACCACCATCATCGGCTGCATTTCTGATGGAGATGAGACGGCATACAGGGCAGAGGTGAGAGCACTGACATCATGGTGCCGTGACAACAACCTGCTGCTTAACGTCAGCAAAACCAAGGAGCTCTGTGTGGATTACAGGAGACTGCAGAGAGGAGGCCACACCCCCATCCACATCGAAGGAGCAGAGGTGGAGAGAGTCAGCTGCTTCAGATTCCTGGGCATCAACATCAGTGAGGATCTGAGCTGGTCACACCATGTTGGTGTGATCACAAAAGCAGCAAGACAGCGGCTCTTCTTCCTGCGGCGCCTGAGAAGATTCAGCATGAACCTCAGAATGCTTACAAACTCATACAGTGCACCATTGAAAGTATTCTGACTGGCTGCATCACCACCTGGTACGGCAGCTGTAACGCTCTGGACTGCAAAGCTCTGCAGAGGGTGGTGAGATCAGCACAGTGCATCTCCAGGACTGAACTGCCAGCCATGCAGCATCTCTACAGACAGCGCTGCATGAGGAAGACACAGCAGATCCTCTCTGATCCCAGCCACAGACTTTTCACACTCCTGCCGTCCGGCAGGCGGTTCAGGAGCATCCAGACCCGCACTACCAGACACAGGGACAGTTTTTACCCACAAGCCATCAGACCTTTGAACTGCTGACATCCCATACACACCGCTACACACTCACTACAGTTACAGGACTGCACACTGTCACTTCAACAAATGCTACTTAAATGCTCGTTGCACAATTTTGCACAAACTTGTAAATACCAACTCGTCTTCAATTCTCTAATATTTAATACTTTATTTCTCTCCTTTTCATTATTATTATTATTCTACCGCTAAATTCTGTTATTTTCCTCTTAATATAACTGCACACTCTCTATATGCTCATGTAAAGCTGAGGAGCACGGGCCAAAGAATTTCATTATGGATGAATGTGGCTACGCTGTTTATCTGTACATGACAATAAAACTTGAAACTAGGTGACCTGCTCTACCTCCCGATTACAGCCTTTGTTACGTGGCGACACCAACAGGCTGAATACATGATTAGGAACACTGGCTCTGTGATTGGCTGCAAACCAGAAACTTGGAGGAAGTGAACACTGAAGTCACTTGTTCTTCATGGTGAGTAATCCTAACCACCCTCTACACCACTCACTTGCAGCACAGCACTTTGTCTAACTGACCGATTTGACACCAGTGTCAAAAGAGTAGAGTCATGTGCTCTTTCATTTGATCTTATTTTATTACACATTTGTAATAGTCAGAAAATAGATATTATATTTATGGAAATGATGAAACTAAAAGCAGTGTCTGTGTGTATCATCTAATCTGGGTGCCATTCTGTCTGAAGTCCAGCGAATGCACAGCAGTGGCCAAGGCTGCATACAGGTGGGAGCTGTTGAACCTCAGGCAGTACACCGGGCTGCTCACAGGGTCTGAGCTCAACTGGAAAAACTGCAGAAAAGACAAAACTCCAGATGTAAGGAACAGCATCGAGTGCCACGGCTGACATTTATAATCTATCACATCAGATCCTGGACATGTTGCTGTGTGGAGGTTTTTCTGTGGCCTGAGTATTGAGATGCATTTGTTAGATAATTCCTCAATCATCTGACAAAGAGGTCCTCCACATGACTGTGTAGAATTAATGGATCCTCACCACCTCCTCCACCACATATTGGACATGCAGCTGAAAACTTTCTGTGCCACTGGCATCACATAGCGCTACACCTACATGAATTTTAACCTTTTTATTGTATAATATTTAGATTTATTGAACAAAAAAGTCACTTTTCTTTAAACTTTGTTGGTTGCTGTAACACATAATTGCCCAACTTTTGGGATAAATGAATAGTTTTGTGTTCTTTTAGGCGTGTCAGACACTGTGTTTGGTATATTTCAGTTCAGTCCTGTTTCTGTCCTTACCTGCAGACATTCAGTCTGCCGTTTGTCCCAAAGACGTACAACACCGTAATATGAGGAACCGCTGGCTATCATGTGGTTTCCATCTGTCTGGATGCAGTACAGCGCGCTATCGTGAGGCTCCTCCCACTCCATTGCACACTTCCTGTAAGAAAGGATGAGAGACTTAATGCATGCTGATATGAAATTTGTAAATATAATAATTTGTATGACTTGTAAATATATGTTTGTAAACTGGATTTATAAAAGCATAACTGTAGTTTACTCTTCATGTCAGATTCTCTGCTTGTCCCAAAATATGGCAAAAACATGTCAAACCTTTCGACAAGCTTACTGAGGTGTTAGTGCCCACAGCGTTTAGATCATATGTACCATTTTTCAAAAATGATATACTGTTGGATTTCTTGTACTAAGCCAACTTCAAAGCACCCTATGATGAGCCAGCCAATAAAATTCAGTGATTATGCAGCAGACTAACACTTAGGACCATATCTTAACAACCTCACGTCAAAACTGTTGTTTGGGCTTTGTCCCAACTTGTTCGTTATCCAAAAACAATCATTTAACTACAATAACGTCGCAGTAAGCAAACGTGACACGGTCGGAGTCATAGTCTTCCCTTCTTCATCTTTGCCAACATCTGACAACTTAGGATGAAGTTAAACAACACAGTCGAACATGGTGGGCGTCTAAAATTTGTGGCACATCACAGTCCTTGTGGAACTAATTATTTCTTTCCATTTCCATTAAATTCATGTGTTTAAGTGCATTTCTCAAGTTACATAGACATAGACCTGTTAGCACAGCTCATATATTTAATGCCAGGATATAATAAACATGAATTTGTGGTTATGGTTAATTTGTCAACATTAAATTCGTAATTTAATATCCTGAAATTAAGAATGCAAGTCGGGATAATGTCCTCACAAGTGATGTAAACACAATTGGACACACAAGTGTGTCAAAGGTGTGTTCTTGGGTTGTTAAGCAGCAGAGTGATTCTTACATGCTGTGGGGATACGTTTTTTCTGTCAATAGACATCAATCCTCCATTAGTGCAGCCTCATCAATAAGTGATGGAGCGACACCAGGACAGACATTGGTGTAAGGAAGTGTGCATGCACACACACAGAGCTAACCTCTACGGGGAGCTGACCTGCTAGACTCTGAAAGTGAGACACATAAACAATGGAAATCACAATCAGAAATACTTTATTAACCCCAAAGGAAATTATTTGGTCACAATGGCTCCATTACCAGCTGCTAATATTATCTACAGGTACTACAGCCTGTTTCAGCTGAAGCATTGTTTTCAATAAACTGCATGCTCAAAAAGACGTTTGGTCCCGTTTCTTCTTTTTTACATGTTGAAGCTCGACATGCAAAATATGATTTTTTGCAATTTTTCAAGCGGTCTTAAACTTTTGATCAGGACTGTATTAAGTGTTGTCATAGTCTGCCAGTCCTCACCGGTCGACCTGGCCGTTGTTTCCGTGTGTTGTGTTTTTGTTTCGGCTCCTCTCCCAGTCTCCTATTTTCCTGTTTGTGTGTTTCAATTCAATTCAATTTTATTTATATAGCGCCAAATCACAACACCAGTCGCCTCAAGGCGTGTTTCTGTGTGATGATGTGTGTGTGTTTCCAAAAGTCCGGTTTCAAGTGTCATCTGACCTGGAAGTGTTGCTGTGCTGAAGTCGTCCACACCTGCTGCTCGCCGTCCTTCGCCAGCTGCAGCTGATTGTCATCGTCAGCAGCCTCCCTACTTAATTGTGCGGCTGAGCTTCAGTCGACGCTGGATCGTTGAGTTTACTCGTCAGCACAGCGGTGGATAGCTTATGAAAACTTTGCGTGTGTTTGGATTGCCTAGTTGACAAATGTGTGTTTCTTCACCAGGAGTTGGGATCGGAGTTTGTCATGGAAGCGGGGCGAATGCTGAAGTGGGCACAAGTGGTACTGAGAACGCACCCTGAAATCACATGTAATGACTTTTTGGCTAAATTGTTGCTGTTTTTGACAAGGGGCAGCTTTGGCTTGAAGTGGCCCAAGCCGAAGAATCAGAAGTACAGTGGGATGCAAAAGTTTGGGCAACCTTGTTAATAGTCATTATTTTCCTGTATAAATCGTTGGTTGTTACAATAAAAAATGTCAGTTAAATATATCATATAGGAGACACACACAGTGATATTTGAGAAGTGAAATTAAGTTTATTGGATTTACAGAAAGTGTGCAACAATTGTTTAAACAAAATCAGGCAGGTGCATAAATTTGGGCTCCACAAAAAAAGAAATGAAATCAATATTTAGTAGATCTGCCTTTTGCAGAAATTACAGCCTCTAAACGCTTCCTGTAGGTTCCAATGAGAGTCTGGATTGTGGTTGAAGGTATTTTGGATCCTTCCTCTAAAAAACATCTCTAGTTCCTTCAGGTTTGATGGCTTCCGAGCATGGACAGCTCTCTTTAACTCACACCACAGATGTTCAATAATATTCAGGTCTGGGCTGAGATGAACGTTCCAGGACGTTGTACTTGTTCCTCTGCATGAATGCCTTAGTGGATTTTCAGCAGTGTTTCGGGTCATTGTCTTGTTGAAAGATCCAGCCCCGGCACAGCTTCAGCTTTGTCTCTGATTCCTGGACATTGGTCTCCAGAATCTGCTGATACTGAGTGGAATCCATGTGTCCCTCATCTTTGACAAGATTCCCAGTCCCTGCACTGGCCACACAGCCCCACAGCGTGATGGAACCACCACCATATTTTACTGTAGGCAGCAGGTGTGTTTCTTGGACTGCTGTGTTCTTTTTCCTCCATGCATAACGCCGCTTCTTATGCCCAAATAACTCAGTTTTAGTTTCATCAGTCCACAGCACCTTTTTCCAGAATGAAGCTGGCTTGGCCAAATGTGCTTTAGCGGCTCTGTTTGTGCTGTGGGTGGAGAAAAGGCTTCCTCTGCATCACTCTCACATACAGCATCTCCTTGTGTAAAGTGCACCGAATGGTTGAACGATGCACAGCGACTCCATCTGCTGCAACATGATGTTGTAGGTCTTTGGTGCTGGTCTGTGGGTCGACTCTGACTGTTCTCACCATTCGTCGCTTCTGTCTGTTTCTTGGTCTGACACTTCGAGCCTTGACTTGAACTGAGCCTGTGGTCTTCCATTGTCTTACCCAGGTAAGAATCACACGTCAGTTTCTTCAGCATCTGTTTTGTTGGCCTTCTTTAGTGAGAGACACACATGAATATGTGACGGCCTGCTTGGTTTGCGCACAAAACAAGGTGCCAAATACTCGTCCTGCTGGCCTGATTCGACCTCTGCCTACTCCAAAGAGGCCGTGGTCTCACATTGCCTTGGACTTTGTCACTGGCCTCCCGCCTTCATCAGGTAACACAACCATCCTTACCATAATTGACCGTTTTTCCAGGTTGGTGCACTTTGGGCTCCTCTACATGAGCCCAATTAAATATTTGTAACCTACAATTTGTAGGTTGGAAGAAAATTGTCTTTTTTAATCATGACACATCCTTATCACACTGAACTATGTTGAAAAGGTTGATGGAACCCACTGGAATAAATGAAGGCTGAAAAATATATTTCAGCTTTGAGATACAGGTAGTGCTGCAAAGGTTCAGCAGCCATTCTTAAAAATGTTAATAGGACAACATTTAAAAGTAGACTGCACACAAATGGGGAAATTCCTCTTTAAAAAATAAGATTTCTCAATGAAGTGTGGAGTTCTAGCGAGGCACAAACATCAACCTATGGAACCAGTTCTACGCTGCACTTGACAGACACACACCACGACTTATGACCCCATACAGACAGAAGGCAGCACACACTGGGAAGATATCAGAGGCACTGTGAAATATCCTGAACGTTTATGATCTTCAGGTGAATAATTATAAAGATAAATTTGAGGTGACTGGAATTTTTGTCAAATGAGTAAAAAACAGGCCCTTTTTTATTTTACATGTCTTGCTTGTCAAATTTCCTCACGGCAACTTTACTTATTGATACTGTGTCTATTCTAGGTTGCCCTTAAGTGGTTATGGGGACCATCAAGCATAGGCATGAACCCCCTCAATGAGATTATTGTCAAGACTGGCTTACGATACCGACTACGGGGATTCCCAGGTACTTGTAGATGTCTTCGATATCTGCAATGTTGCCTTCTGGTAGCTCGGTCCCCTCAGTTCTGACTACCTTCCCTCTCTTTGTTACAATCCGACTACACTTCTCCAATCCAATGGCATTCCTTGCTGTACATCCTGGTGGTGTGGATCAGTGAATCGATGTCTCGTTCACTCCTGGCATCCATGTAGAGGAGGTGACTGAGGATTGTCCGTAATGCTGCATTCACATCTTCTAGGAGACCTTCAGAGGGGACTTCCTGTATTTTAAATGTCTTCATCCCAGCAATATTCATCCTGTTTGCAAAATCCACACCATCTGTCCTTCTGTGTCTCTCTCCTTAACACCATTCCTACCCAATACCTCCTCTTCACCTACTTGACTATTAACGTCTGCTCCATTCACCACTCACTCTCTACCACTTGAACCAACTTGAACCAGCTCACTGCAGTTTATCTTTCTTTTCTGACATCCAACACTGAAAACATTCAACATCACGACTTTGACTTTCAGATTCAAATTAATGATCCTGTCTAACACTCCCTTCATCTACACAACACATGCTCTTCCTGGTCTCCTCAACCTGGTCTTGTGCACACACAATGTTACTTCTCTCCTCATATCAACCAGCTCCCTCCCTTACTAGTCATGGTCCATAAACCAATATGATGTAGGGGTGGCTGGAGCACAGGAGAAGAGGTAAAGCAGGTCATCTACTAATCGGAAGGTTGGTGGTGCAATCCTTGGCTGCTCCAGTCTGCATGCCAAATATTCTTGGGCAAGTTATTCCCAAAGGCATCCATCGGAGTGTGAATGTATATGAATGTTAGATACAAACACCAATGCATAGGATGCTTCTATGACTGAGGCATGTTGTGCATGTGCTTTGAGTGCTCAGATAGAACAGAAAAGCCCTATATAAGAACCGTGGTACATGATATTAATATGGCCAAGTCTGTAGGCTGGATGCCACTCCAAACCTCCCTGTTCACCCCGGCTTTGGACTGACATTAGGAGTGATAATAATGATTATAGTTATTGTAAATTTTCTTAAAACGACCAGACCTTCATTTGTTGGCACACATGGTCAGCATGATTTATGCAGACGTGTGAGTGTATGCACTGAGGGTACTGATTCCACACTGGATCGTATAAGCACCATGGCATCATGTAAAATGTGTATTAGTTTTGTTCTTTTGTTTTATTTCTTGATTGATCACAGTGCATTTTCTGCTGAACCTCCGACAAAGTGCAGCTTCAGCATGGTCACAGAAGTCTTTTAAGTCTTGTTAGGTTTGTGCATATGAATTATTGATATCTAAAGAGGGACCCCCTCCTGTGCCAGCCATTCTCCAAACCCAACTCCTTTCATAGTCCCGAGAGAGATCAGCCAATCAGATCAGATTTGTCTTACTTGACTGATCCCTGAGAAACAGAGACTGAAACTCCTTGTAACCCTTTTGATCCAAAATAATGTCGTTATATACAGAATTGCTGGTTAGCTGCCTGCACTGGTCATAAAATAATGGTGTTCCGTCAGGACAAACAAGGCAAGCAGTGTTTGCCTTTTAAAATCTAAAAATAGATATAAAATGTTCCAAATTAAGTTATCTCTCTCTTTTCATCTAAGACAGCGCTGTCATAAAGCCCCTCGCATGTCAATATGTGCATCCAGCTTTTACACTACTGCCATCTTGTGGCCGCAGTCGTCTAATGTCGCTGAAACCTGCGCTTATTTCATCTCATAGCAAAGTCTGGTCTGTCTCTGACGGCATGTTCATCTCCCATTGACAATGACTGCAGCTGAGGAAGCTGAGAGGCCAGCAGCTTGTATCTCGTGAGGACACTGGACGAAGCGCTGTTCTGTGACTTTACACTGATCGGAGAGAATCGGTGTGAGGCGTGTTTGCCTTTCTGTAAGAGCATCCCCTGCTTCAAAGAAATTGTGCCAACTTCATGCAAGCATTCCAAATTTGATGGCAGTTTGTAATGCACACACTGCAAGAACCTGTTTTCTTCTGCTTATCCACTTCAAGGTTGTGGGAGGGGGGGGGGGGGGGGGGGTGGAGCCTGCTGTCACAGAGGCAGAGTACATTCTGGAGAGGTCGCCAGTGTATCTCAGGGCTAACACGTAGAGACTGACAACCATCACACTCACATCTACAGCATCATTCATGTCTTTGGAGTGTGGAAGGTGCCATGCAGACTCAGAGCCCAGGCAGACTCAGAGCCCAGGCAGACTCAGAGCCCAGGCAGACTCAGAGCCCATGCAGACTCAGAGCCCAGGCAGACTCAGAGCCCATGCAGACTCAGAGCCCATGCAGACTCAGAGCCCAGGCAGACTCAGAGCCCATGCAGACTCAGAGCCCAGGCAGACTCAGAGCCCTGGCAGACTCAGAGCCCTGGCAGACTCAGAGCCCATGCAGACTCAGAGTCCTGGCAGACTCAGAGCCCAGGCAGACTCAGAGTCCATGCATACTCAGAGCCCATGCAGACTCAGAGCCCATGCAGACTCAGAGTCCTGGCAGACTCAGAGCCCATGCATACTCAGAGCCCAGGCAGACTCAGAGCCCAGGCAGACTCAGAGCCCAGGCAGACTCAGAGCCCAGGCAGACTCAGAGCCCATGCAGACTCAGAGCCCAGGCAGACTCAGAGCCCTGGCAGACTCAGAGCCCATGCAGACTCAGAGCCCATGCAGACTCAGAGTCCTGGCAGACTCAGAGCCCAGGCAGACTCAGAGTCCATGCATACTCAGAGCCCATGCAGACTCAGAGCCCATGCAGACTCAGAGTCCTGGCAGACTCAGAGCCCATGCATACTCAGAGCCCAGGCAGACTCAGAGCCCATGCAGACTCAGAGCCCATGCAGACTCAGAGTCCAGGCAGACTCAGAGTCCAGGCAGACTCAGAGCCCTGGCAGACTCAGAGCCCAGGCGGACTCAGAGCCCATGCAGACTCAGAGCCCTGGCAGACTCAGAGCCCATGCAGACTCAGAGCCCATGCAGACTCAGAGCCCATGCAGACTCAGAGCCCAGGCAGACTCAGAGCCCATGCAGACTCAGAGCCCAGGCAGACTCAGAGCCCATGCAGACTCAGAACCTTGGCAGACTCAGAGCCCATGCATACTCGGAGCCCATGCAGACTCAGAGCCCATGCAGACTCAGAGCCCATGCAGACTCAGAGTCCTGGCAGACTCAGAGCCCATGCAGACTCAGAGTCCAGGCAGACTCAGAGTCCTGGCAGACTCAGAGCCCAGGTAGACTCAGAGCCCATGCAGACTCAGAGCCCATGCAGACTCAGAGTCCAGGCAGACTCAGAGTCCAGGCAGACTCAGAGCCCAGGCAGACTCAGAGCCCAGGCAGACTCAGAGCCCTGGCAGACTCAGAGCCCATGCAGACTCAGAGTCCTGGCAGACTCAGAGCCCATGCAGACTCAGAGCCCTGGCAGACTCAGAGCCCAGGCAGACTCAGAGCCCTGGCAGACTCAGAGCAAAACAAAAACAAAACACCAAGAAGAACAATTTGCAGCTGAATTAGGTTTCGTTTTGGTAACATGACTGGGTATAAGAAAGACCGTCTATATGAGCCAGCTTTTCTCAAAAGTAAAGATAAAACTTTGAATATTTCATCATCTACAATATGCATGAATCAGGCTTACATTATGACCACCTGCCTGATATTGTGTTGAGCCCCCTTTTCCAGTCAAAACAGCATTGACCCATGGAGGATTGGACTCCACTAGACGTCAGTAGCAGTGCTGTAGTATCTTGCAAGATGTTAGCAATAATTCCTGTAAGTTGTGAGATGGGGCCTCCATGAATCAAAATAGTTTCCCCAGCATATCCCACAGATCGTTGAGGGGATTGAGATCTTGGGAATTTGAAGGCCAAGTCAACACCTAAACCTTATTGTACTCTTCAAACTGATCCTGAACCAGTTTTACGTTACGGCAAGATGAAATGTCCTGATGAAAGCCATAAAAGATAACTGTTTCAATGAAACGGTGTGCATCATCTGCACGACTGCTTGCTTGTACAAGTCAAGCAGGACCTAAGGTTTCCCAACAGAACAATGCCCAAAGCATCACTCTGCCTTAGCACAGTTGCTCTCTTCTCAAAGGGCATCCTGATTCCAGGTGATCCCCAGGAAAGTCTCACACACATGTACCTGGCCATCCACGTGACATAAAAGAAAATGTGATTCCTCAGATTACGCCGTCTTCTTCCATTGCTCCAGTTTTGATGCTCACGTGCCCATTGTTGGTGCTTTTGACGGTGAAGAGGGGTCAGCATGTGCACCCTGTAGTCTGCAGCTATGCAGTCCACACACAACAAACTGTACTGCACTGTGTATTCTGACACGTTCCATTCAAAACCAGCTTGAACTTTTTCTGCAATTTGAGCTACAGGAGCTTGTCCGTTAGATCAGACGACAAGGGCCAATCTTTGGTCCCCATATGCATCAATATGCCTTGGTGGTCAATGACCCTGTTGCTGGTTCACTACTGTTTGTTCCTTGGACCAGTTCTGATAGATGCACACCACGGCAGGACAGAATTACTACACAAGAACTGCAGTTTTGGCTTTGACCCAGTCGAACTGGCATTTTTAACATTGTTAAAGCGCCATCAAAGATGAAGCTTTGCTAGCGGGACTCCGTGTTTGACTTGGCAGAGTTTTAAGCAAGATTTCCTGATGGAACCCCAAAGAGGACTTGTGTCTCTGTGTCTCTAACTGGAATCAAACCAGTTCAACCAATTTATGATTCACTGAATTCAGTGTTTATTTACATTTATACAGCAACACAACTTTTTAGGAAACAAACTCCAGAGAAACACTGACTTTAAAACCAAACCTGGCAAGAGGAAAATGGTGGCATACCTTGGGCAGAGTCGAAGGTCCCACAGTCGAATAAAGGTATCATAGCCACAGGTGAAGAGCTGGAACGGAGACTCAAACCTGATATCCAGCACACCAGCACCACGACGAAAGTCTGAGCCCAGAGCGCACAAGCATATCGATCTAGTGAAGACAGAAGGAGTGGTAAATGTATTTATTGAGTTTTTTAATTCCACATATGAAATTAAACAGAGTTTAAAAACTGAAAAAAAGAAACTGAAAAATTATTTTTTGTGGTTTTGTGTTTTGTTCCCCAGTATGACATTGCCGAGTCATTCCTATGCTAATATGCACGGTAGGTTGAATAATTAGACAAATTAATGCTTAACTAGTGGTGCTCTAAGGGGCTATTGGAGAGCTTTATAATAATATGAATACAGTATAGGGCGATACACAACTTTTATTTAATACATGTTAGTCACAGTTTCAGTATTTACGAATAAAAGCTACGTCTCACTCCACATCTGTCATTGCTTTAATAAAGGCAAACCAGAGCGTCAAGCCAGAGTATTCTGCCAGCCCCAAGCATGGATGAGTGCAGAGGACTCCATCGGGAAAGGCAACCAACATAAAATCTTTGCCAGATTAAACATGAAGATCATCAACAAAACGTCCGCACTGGAATGGGCGTGGCCCAGGTTAACAACGACTGCCACCGGTGCTGTTGGCCAGGATGGTGCCGGTGGAAACGGTGCTACTGTTGGCTGAAGACAGAGGCGTTGAAAGAAGAGGAGGAGAACGCATGTTTTGAGGCCGTGAGAGAGAAAGAAGATTATGAGTGTATATGTGAGGGTAAAAATTTGAAACACAGGGACATAAGAGGGAATTCAAACTATCTACCATAGTGAAGACAGGAAGAGGAATAGAATATATGAAAAGTGTTGTGCAGATGAAGAGGATGTTGAGTTTGAAGCTGGGAATCAAAGGACTTATACTGAATGTTGTCAATTTAATGTTAGAAGAGAAAGAGTTATTCTGGAGTAGGTTGGATGAAGTGGTAGAGAGCGTGCCCAGATAAGAGAGAGGTGACGAGAATGGACTTCAGTGGACGTGGAGGTGACAGGAAGAGAAGGGAGGAATAAAGCAGTCGAGGAACATGCCGTGGACTATCTTTAGTCTACGTTTTTTATGGTTTATGCAGACGCTGCAACCCAACATGTGATGTCAGGGGAGAATGTTGCTAGGCAGTGTTAGATGGTTGGATGGAGGGTGACTAAAAGTCAAGAAAAAGAAGCAAGACCCAAAGATTACTTTGTGGAAGTTTAAGAAGAAAGAATGTTGGTACTTTCAGCTGCTCCCATATTTCCTGAGCAATCACTATATATTCGTGAATCATGTTTTGATTTAGCACAGCTTTAATGCCGAAAGCCCTTCCTGATGTAACCCTCCCCATTTATCCAGGCATGGGACCAGCACTGGGACTAACTGGTAAATGGACTGGTTCTTATATAGCACTTTTCTACACTACTGGAGTATACAACTTGCCTCTTTCACCCATTCATACAAGCACCTCTTTTCCTATGCCTATGTGCTTTTCTATCTAACATTCACACTGCAGTTAATGTATTGTAGATCAACCAGGGGTTCAGTATCTTGCCCAACAGCCAAGCTTCCAGCCTACAGATAAGTAGATGACCAGCTTGTGACCACCTGAGGCTGGGTTAGTGGCTCTTACTCTTGAACTAATGGTCTTTTGTAGTGGTGCAACGGATCACGGTTGATCCGTAATCCGAACCGATCCCACTCCACGGTTCGGCACGCACGAAGATTCGAAAAAGAAGGAAAAAAAAGTATGTGTATGGTGGCGTGATGGGTCTGTCAAGCGATAGTTATGGTCAGCGCTAGCGGTCCAAGTGCAGGAGCAGAGGAGTTTGCGGTATTTAAGCAGCCCTTTGCTGCCCAGTCCGACCGGGCTAAAGCTATCACAGAAGCTGTTGGGGTGTTTGGCTGCAGACGGGAGGCCGTATTCTGTTGTGCAAAACAAGGGGTTTAAACTACGATGAACGTGCTTGAGCCACGCTACGCGTCCACTTTAGTGGCAAGATCGTTCCAAGCATGTATGAGCAGCAAAGGATTTAAGTTGTGGCTGAACTGTCCCAGGCATCTTCTGTTGCCCTAACTACAAATGGGTGGAGCTCCAGGGCAACGGAAAGCTTCGTGACCGTGACAGCTCATTATGTCACAGCGGAGTGCGCTATAATGAGCCTTGAGGCGACTGTTGTTGTGATTTGGTGCTGTGTAAATAAAACTGAATTGAATTGAGTGGTAGATACAAAGACTGTACTGCCCTATATTGAACCATAATTTTTTTTAATAATTGAGTCTTGAGTTGAATGTTTTTAACAGGCAAAAAATACTTCAATAAGTGAAGTAGTAAATGTTACATTTTTTTGTCTTTTTTCCTTTTTTGCTGATCGGAAAATTGATCCGATCCAAACCGTGAGATGTTTGATCCGTTGCACCACGAGTCTTTTGCATGTAGAGTAAATGTGCTAACATCACAGCATGGAGCCACGTGACTGGGATTTTACTGTCAAGGTATCAAACAGAGTTTCACAGCAACCTCGTGTTCCCTGAGGTAACTTTAATGTTCTCTGTTTTGTGGTTAACAGAATCTGCGTTTGAAGACAGAAAGTTAAAAGCTCTGATAAAATATCAGAAGGTGAGTGTAACGCATTCTGCCACAAACCTTTGTAAGGGCAGACTACACGAGCAGGTGCTTGAGTTTCCATACCTGTGGGACTAAAAACACCTGGATTCAGAGATTAAGAGGTGTGGACTGATACCTTGTCCCTACAGTGTCTCTCTGAGCGTGGGGGTAGCGAGACAGCTAAATTATCAGAATGAGCGACTGAAAAATAAAGTTTGTGTTTCCGAGCAGATGTAGTGTGTCCCTGCAGTCTACCTCTGTGCACCACGCTCTTATGATCACAGCTCCATTCCACTTGCTCCTCAGCTCTTGATTACTGAAGAATAACTTGCACTCAGCAGGATGGATTATTAGAGAATAACTGTCTCATTGTTGCCATTTAATACCCTCCATGACCGTGACTGTGTGTGACTCTCGCATGTTTGATACCTGCCTCGTAGCAACCATTTAAAGGAGACTGCCGGCCATAGCAACCGAGCAGCCCTACGCCTCAGCTAATGTCCCCCTCCCTAAACCTGGAGCTCTATCCATAGCCTTGGGATGGTAATCCCCTAGCCTTACCTCAGGGAACCTTTTTATTGGGCCAGGGCTTTCCCTACAGGGTGCCTTATTGGGTGAGAGCTTTCTCATTGCTCGGGTCTCATGACTAAGAGTTTGTGTCTCTGTGAGGTGGTTGTGAGGTAGTGACCCCTCATTTTCCCCTTACCACCAAAACCAAGGAGCTTAGCATATGCCACAAAAGGAAACTCATTTAAGCCAAAGGGATACAAGCCTGTCTATTCATAACTAAATAATGATGTCTCCATCACAGCACTACCACTAACTAAAAAGAGATCAACAATTCATAACCCCAGCTATTGAAATCCTGTTAACATGATGTTATTCCTAAAAATGAGCTAATAAAACACAAAGCATCCAAATGTGAGAGGAAAAGAAAAACAACTTTCATCAAAGAGCTGATATTTGTGCAGCGATCTTAAAGGCAGTAACAGCACCATGAAATGAACTGAAGCACAGCAAGAAACAGCAGGGAATCTCAAACTGGTAGGCCACTGGCTTTTACTGGTGTGTGTTCACAGAACAGAGGCAGAACCATGCAATCTGTCAAAATCTGCTCTCATGTGACCAGCAGAATCTTCTGTTATTACTTACCAAGATCTCAATAACCTAAACTGTTATACAGGCGCCACCAAAGAAACCGAGACACATCCACACACATCCCTGAAAAAGAAAAGACAGATGTGTGCTAAACTTATCGCACCAACCACGGCTTCTGCTCAGCCGTCTCCGATTTGTGTAACATTTATAATGATTGCTGTGAAATGTAACTTCATATATCAAACACTTTTCAAGATCATTAAAAAAAAAAAAGAGGTCGGTCAACCCACTTATAGGCTGGAGGATTTAACATGAACAGAATATTAAAGACAAAAGCTTGAACTTTGTCACCATTAAATGATTCAGAATCTGTCATTTGCCACAGATACATCAACAATAGTGTTGGTAAGTTAAAACATGAAACAAAACCCTGCAAAGTCCCAAACAAGCAAACTGCAAAAGACTAATAGTGATGATTTCTGAAATTCACAATGCTGTAAAATAAAGCACGTAGAAAACTTTCTAACATGAAATTAGCCACAAAAATCAGGAAAGAGCCATTTTCATTCAGCGTTCATGTTGAACTGAAAGTCTGTCCTGAGTGGAAGGAAATTCTGGAGGTTCCAGATCATACGCTAATGATAACCGAGGAAATCATTTTGTTAAATAAGTGAATATTTTTATTTTCTAGACCTACTATTTTGAGACCTATTGACCCGGAAGACTTAAAATATACTGAGAGACAAAATGTGCATATAGTTAACAGAACTTTCTACTGATATTTTTGTTTTTGTGATACTTTTGTTTGCTCGATCCAGCATTAAAGTTGAATGAAAATCGCATTTTGTTCATTTTGTTACTAACAAATTCTAGTTGTAAAGTATTCGGGCTAGTTTTGAATTATTGTGAAATATATTTATATACAGTTCAGAAACTGGCACTACTTGTCTTTTTTATATTGGTGTGCTCCCTAATATGAGACAGCTTGAATACATTTGTTATTTCTTCATGTTTCACGCAGCGTGCACTCACTCTGCGCGTCCAGATTACAGACTCTGGTTTATTTTGATGGTTTGACAGACCAGTGAAAATATCAGGTTTTTTGACGTATCCATGTTCAAACATTGACTCGTGTTTCACAAAAGTGATTTTCTATATGAAAATTTCACAGCACTAAATATGTTCAAACTTTGCACCATAACAGTTTTATCAGACTTGGTTGATCAGGACATGAAACTGGCTGATCCTAAAGATTCACACGTAAATGCAACTTTGTTGGAAAAATAATCCATTTCTTCAGATTAAGCGATCCGAGCTGCACTTGGGAAGCTATTTTATGAGATGGGCAGCCTGGTGCCCTGGCTGGGTGTGGGGTGGGTATGTGTGGGGGGGGGCTACAGGCTTAGTATTTGTTATGAAGAGACTTCTGGCTGCGTGACACACAGCGTCTGTCTTGATTTAAGCCTGTCTGGCCTTATTGTAGGAGTCAGGTTGGCTTTAGTGGGCCACACACAAGCAAGCAGTGAAAGGACTTACTAATGAATTGACAATGTTGAAAAAAACACTAAGAAAGGCTGATTATCCTTCAGTATGTGGCAGCTGTAGAATAGTAGTGTGTGTATATTTGTGTGTTTTTGTGACAGGAGGGGTTGGAGGCTCCAAAACTGGATCCTGGGGATGTGCTGGGAAACAGGCCTCCTGTCAAAAGCAATCACACAGGTAGAGAAAAGCCGCCACGCTGAGGTTTTTAGCCACTAAAACAAACAGAGGGGAGCCGTGCATCCACCCAATTTACCCACACCTCTGCGCTCGCTGCTCCACAACTGCACGTCTCCTGGCAGAGTCAGCGGAGGTGGGTGTTGGGACCACATCAATGTCACATACACATGTGCGTCTGCCATTTGTATAACAGAGCTTCTGCTCCGATTCAGTCATTTCACCGCGCTCCTTTCAGATTCAGGAATGTGAGGAATCCCAGCCCGGCCGTTTGATTGTTAAAAGGAGCGCCTCCTTTGGGAAGGAGCCGAGGGTAACGTTGGGTGTTGGGAGCGATGGTCGGGGTGGCTTTTCTTTGATGTGTTTTTCCCCTTCTCTGTGTTTAACCATGAGTGAAGACAGTGTGAAATGTTGGGTTGCCCCTTGTGTGGGATGCACCTCTATATGGGTGATCATAAGACTTCTTTGTCCCTCTGAGATGAGAAAAAAGACAAAATCGACTTGAAGAGGGTGAGAAAGAAAAACGGTTAAACCCAAACCAAAGGAAGTTTCCTTGTGGAAGCTTGTGGTTTGTTCTTCTCTAAACTGGCTGCAGCAGCTGATGTTCGGTTTGGTGTGATGGGCTTTTGTTCTGATATGTACAGAGTTTGATGCACTGAAAGTGTTCACAAAATTCCAGGTAAAGTGTATTTGCGCATTATTTCCTCAGAAATGAGGAATTAAAAAATGCCTGTATACCCATGTTTAGCTGTAAAACAAAGAAATTTACATGAGATAAATAAATAACACAGAAACCGTCTTGATGCCTGCAAAATCATCCAGGTAAGCAAATCCCAAAAAGTTGTTTCTGTTCATCTGGATGTAGTTTTCAGTCATTCCAGATGAACAGAGGCTGAGATCGCTCGGCTAATCTTTATCCAAAACTTAACACCCAGTCGTTTATGGCTAAAGTGATCAAGAGTGCTAAAACAGTTTATTTATATGTGATTTTACTAACAGTTAATCATGCTTTATATTGCATTTCTATTTTTTGTGCCGTGTTGGAACGTCCAAGGATTTGACGGTTTCCTGCTGGAGTATAACTTCAAACGATTTGGCTCCTTTCTATTGGCTTACACCGACACGGATTAGTTATTATTATATAACTATAGAAAAACTGAAAATATATAATAAAAAATATAGACAATAAATGATGTGGTTTTGCCTCTTACATCTCATGTATGCGCGGATTAAACATGTATCTATGTAACCTGGTATTTAAAAGTAAAAAGGTGTCAGAAAAATAAATACTCAGGTACCTGAAAAATCCTACTTAAGTACAGTAATAAAGTATTTCCCTGTAGTGTGATCCTGATGCTGGGAAGATCACCGAGCGTGTAGAGCACTGCCATTTCTGACACTCGTGTCTTCTTTGCATGGTCGAGTTCACTGATAATATTTGTTCAGAAAATGTTGTTGTCAGCGTTTCTCAGCTGCTCTCCCTCTCAAAGGCTACAGAAGGTTGTCAGGTGTGAGGAGTGAACGTCCATCCACGTGGACTAAGCTCTGAAGGTGTCTGCACAGCATGGCTGGATGCTCTGTTCTTCACTACTTAGACTTCCATCCTCTGCACTTGGTCTCTACAGTTGCTAAAGTTACGTCCGGCCTGATGTCAGCTCCTTCTGTCATTTAAAGGTTGAATATTTGAAATTATTTAGAGGTTTTTTCTAAGGTCCAAACATTTTGGGAAACAGGGCTGCTGCCATAAAATTTCAATATCATTTAAATATATAAATGCTGTTCAAGGGTCATCTCTCTTTAAATAATCAAATTCATTTCATATCAGGGTAGTGTTTCCTGTTCAGCCGGGAGCAAAACCCAACAGCACAAAAACAGTTATTAGTCTCCGGTCGTCGGACGTCTGTTCTCACTGGCTCAATGACAGGAGCCTTGTCAGGGATATGTCAGGCTTCAGGTTCCTCACTTTGGACTGACAAAGCTCAAGACTTGCTCCATGGAGTTTTCAAGCTGATGCAGATTTGTTAGTAAGATGGAAAATCAACAAAAAACGAAATAGGCAGAGAGCCGGTAAATTAAGACTGGGAGACTGTTGAGGAGTTTTAGCTCATCACACATGCTGAATCTTTGTTTCGAGTCTCACAATAACATGACAAAAACAAAGCAGGGTGTATGGAAGCATGTGTTGTATGACTAACAATACTTTAATGATATGTTGCTCAATATAACGTTGTTATAGCGAGGAGCTTCCTGACTCACCGTTCAACATCCCAGATGCGGAGAGGGGAGAAGTTCTCGCAGCATGCAGTGCCTGTGACGAAGGAGCTGCACACAGAGAGGCAGAACATGTCCTTAAACAAGGTGAACAAACATGTACTGACACAAGAAAACAAGGTAGGAATCTACCCAAAATGATTTATTTAATTTTTACTTTTCATTTTTATCAGCTGGCTTATTGTCCTATATGGAAAATATATTAAAAACAATTACAGTGGATGAAAATGACCCTTATGTCCACATATGTAAAAGGAAGCGGTCATTCCAACGTTTCCTGTTTTCCAAAGGAAGATTAACCAGCGTACTTTCCAAAATGCACAGAAGACATTTTATAAATGATGCTGAGATCTGGAAATCTTATTATTTCAAATCATTATTCTTTTTTAGATTTGCTTCCCTGTGGCTTCATCTGAACATCCAGATGAATGGACACAGTTTGAAACAGTGGATCCAGCACGAATCACAAAGGGACAAGTATGAGGAGCCGGCAGGATTTAGCTGCTGGGCTCAAGATGCTCTGAAAGTGCATAAAGAGATTATCCCAGAACGCCTGGATCACATGTTACAAAGTAGCAAAAGATACACAAAAAACTCCCTTTTAAAAAGATTTGAAGTGTTTACTTTGAGTGAAATTAAAAGTGATTTAATACAGTTTGACAGTTTGTGTTAGCTCTGCTGTCTCAGAGTCAGAAGACTGCCTATAGTCTCCTTTCTCTGTGGGAGCACATGTGAGTGCACAGCATAGAAAGTGTTTCTGAAAAAGACAGTTTTGCACTGTTAAAGGAACAAAACTGTGACTGCAGGTTCGAGACTGTTGTCTGTACAGAGCACCAGCGGCAGCACCTTAGAGGATTCATCGAGGCCCACTTTGCACTTGATTTCTTGACCTCATTTAACAATTGTTATAAAAAATGTTCTCTCATCACATAAAAGGTTCATTTTGAATAAGAATGTGTTTGTCTCTGGGGCCAGCGTAGCACAGCTGTATGCATACAGTACGTGTAGACAGCACATGTAGGGTTTGTCTGACCAGAATGGAGAGAAATGGGGAGTCTGGTAGGAAAATGTTCATTATCACAAATAACCAGATTCTCTGTTCTGGTCTTACATTCAGCACATGTTGTTTCCCAGCAGAATAAAAGAGAAGAAAAGATCGCTCGAGCCTTTGACTCAAGAGGCAGGTTGGAATTAGCAGCCTCGGTATGCACAGTGAATGTCACGCATGTGGGGAGGTTAGGGAGAGGAAAAGGTGAGGGGAGGAGCACTGTGGGAGAAGGCTGACTAGGAGGGCTGAACTGGATGTGGAGACTCAGAGCTTAGTGCCCTCCCACAGGGTTGACAGACAGGGGGAGGACCTGCCTTTTACATGCAGAGGTAGCTACTGACAGATGTTTATGTCAAAATAATGAGGACTCAAGTCTGTACTGCAGTAGGTGGAGATGTTATTTGGAAAACATCACACTGCATCATTTCCACAGACTTGTCAGTTACACTTGTCATGCTTTCAACCTCCCATTCAGGCACAGCTTAAAGGTGCATGACGAGATTAGACAGATTCCAACTGGCTCCATGGAGTCATGCTAACGGTGGCTAAGTCTGTGCATTTGTGAATTTGCAACCTACGTAGAAATAAAAAGTCTCCTTCCAGCATCAGAGTTCAGATTTCTGTTCAAAGCTGACAGAAGTTGAATCTGCTCTCTTTTTGTGTATTACTGAGGAAACTCACTGCATGGCATTGTTTGTTATAATTCAGAGTAAATTCTCAAGATTATTAAAGTCCTAATTTTTAATCTGTGGTAAGATAGGAAGCTCTCACTGTGAAATATTTTACATTTGCAAATTCACACTCACTGCTAACTTTGAACTTCAGTGTCATCAAATTACATAAAAGTAGAACCAACTAAAACTTCAAAGCAAGATTTTGAGCAAGTGATGAGGTAGCACGGTACATGGGGAGAACTTTATCTTAAACTAGCTTTTAATAGAAGATATTTTTAGATTTAATGTATTAGATCAGGGGTGTCCAACTCCAGGCCTCGAGGGCCGCTGTCCTGCAGGTTTTAGGTCTCACCCTGGGTCAGCACACCTGAATCACACGATTAGTTCATCAGCTGTGTTGGATCAAGGACACATCTAAAACCTGCAGGACAGGCGCCCTCGAGGCCTGGAGTCGCCCACACCTGTATTAAAGAGTTGAGGGGAAACAAGAGAAAACTGAGGCGGGAATAGAAAGACACAAAGCAGGACTGGAACCCAACCAGCACCATAACCATCATCTTGTTCTTTATTACATTTTTTTTTTTTTTTTTTTTTTTTTACATGGCATATTGTTCATGCCGTATTTCTATAAAGAGTCAAGTCCATAATCTTGACGAACATTTGTAGAACAAAACCTACAAATTCCAGGTTCTGTGAGATGTCGAGGATGCAGTTGTACTCCAGCCTACATGTTCCTCCTCAGGACCAGACTCTCTTATGTTGAAAGGGCCACATGCTCTGTCACTTGTGTTCCTCTGTCTGACCTTCTTCCCCTCTCCTCTGCTTGACACAGCTCAAGTTGAATCAGCATATACTTTTAGCTCCACAGACAAACAAGCTGCTTGTGAACAGTAATGTGGCACTGTGGTGGAATCACATGCACTGGCTTGACTGAACATTTATCATCCTGGAGGCTGTGCTGCCAAACCTAACAGGACTCGGCCTTACGTACAAAGGCCTTGCAGCGGTGCAAAACGTACCAAGCAGAGCTGCGACTGAGCCATGCTGTTGGCGTGTATGTACTTTGAACTGGAGCGACGAAGAACGTGCATGTTTGCAGGAAAACACACGCTCAGTAATGCGGGCAGCTGTCAGCCCCGTCACATAGCACAGACCTTTGGCAGGTTCCCAGTAATTAGTGTTGGGTAAACTCATTTATGACCCAGATGGGTCTGGGACCAGTAGGCACAGTGGGTGACCTCTGACCTTCCTGACACAGGATACAATAGGGTTATAGTCACACTTGCTATCTGGACCCTATTACTCTCCATTACTCACATTACTCACCCCTGACTTGGCTGTATCACAGCAAGAGGAGAGGAGGGGGACACCACCTACACAAAGAATGACTCCTTCTTGTTTCTTCTGCTTCCTAAGCCAACTGAATTACCAACCAGATCTGATCTGGAGTCAGAACAATGGACTGATATTATAGCTGTTAAGGTCAAAGCCTCTATCGTGCCTAATTTTACCTAAACACATGCAAACAAACACGCAGCCACATCTCTGACCAGAGTCCTTCTCTTCTGCTCAGTCAGTGGCTCCCCATCACATCGCCTCTCATTAGCAACACCCTGGCCAACCTCAACAGCTGGCTGTATCATCTGAAGGCCCATGTGTCGCACAAACTGTGTGTTCAGTGGGAAGCAGTCATATCAGCACGTCAAAAAGAAACAACAATTTTTCATCTCTCCAAACACACATTCATACACACTGATACAAAAACACAGGCAGACACAGACACTTAAAATGGTCATCTCATCAGTGACAGGATCATGATTGATCCCTGATGGAATCGTGACCGACTTCCGGCCGATGGGCGACCGTAAGGATATCCCCCACCTGTGACGTGGATGATGCGAGTGGTAACACCGCTAAGCGGCATTTAGGAAAACCAGTGGTAATGTAAAATGTAACCACCAGGGGGAGCAGTACTTGTATTTCATTGCACTGCTAACTAGAGGTGGGAATCACCATACATCCCACGATACGATATTATCACAATACTTAACGCACGATACGATATTATTGCAATTTTTTAAAATATTTTGTGATATTCAGATTCTGTACATAAAGGTAAACTTTATCAATATTCATTTTATCTAATATCAAAGTCTCACACTCAGTCTTTCTCTCATTTCAGTCAGTTTTATTGTTGACAAACTGAACGGTTTGTATTACAGTCTAGTCCAACTTAACTGAATGCAACCATCTGGTACAATTATAGCTATTCTGAACTATGCAATTTATGAAAACTATGCAGCCCCTTCAGCAACTGAAGAATTTGAAAGTAAATTAAAACAAAATATAATTTTGCATTAAATAAAAAAGTTTTAAACTTAATTAAAATAAAACATGTTTATTGCTGCCAAAAAAAAAGTTAAACACATTTGGACAGTGAAGGAATGTCAGGATTCTTGCTCAGAAAAAGGATCAACATGCTCTGAAGTCAGAGCACTAAAACCTTTTTTGTAACAAAATATCGATTTCTGCTGTCCCTGTATCGATACATTATTAGCAAACAAAATATCACGATACTACACAGAATCGATTTTTTCCCCCACCCCTACTGCTAACGTTCTTATATAAAACGCAAAATCGAAATGTAAACACACTCGGATTGTGCAACAATATATGTGTGTGTTTGTATTTCTGCCACGAATATGTGGCGCTCTGTTGATCTCTGATGATTAATCAGGTCAGTGAAACGCTGCTGTAGTCTCATTTGGCACTGTGCTTAAAACTACTGATGCTTCTCACCATTTCCACTGTCCAAATAAATTAGCAGCCATAGCGGTGATGATGACAGTCTTGCTCAGGTTTTCTGCTGCTAATCTTAGTATGTCACCTTTGCTGTTTAATTTATGCATGTATGTTACTAAAACTGGTGTTAATACACCTGCAAACTTTGTTACATCATGTTGAATTTATACTTAAAAATGTGCAGAAGTAATTTGTACTTGATGACATAATCTGAGGCAGCACGGTGACGCAGTGGTTAGCACTGTTGCCTCACAGCAAGAAGGTTGCTTTCTATGTGCAGCGCACGAGCTGCATTCATGTGAACTCCGATGTCACAATATCGGCCTTTTTTTTTATCTTGGGGTAACTGTGAGAGCATGTCCTCTGCTGCTTTCAACAGGAACAACACAAACTGAATATCATGTAGGAAAACCTTAAATTCATGGAGTTCACATAGTAGTTTTCTACCGTCCCAATTTTGTGAAAGCACCAAGAGGTAGCTTCATTTTTTTATCACATTTTCAAAGACTGAGCCCATAAAACGCAGCCCAAACAGCTGATAAGAGTCACATCTATCCAGTTCACACGGTTGGAACAAATTTTATTGGAAAAATGATAAGTGATGATAGGGTGTGCTTAAACCATCTTCTTGAGATGTTGTCTTCGGAGCTTGTGTCTGACATCCCCTACTATGTGGACTGGCTGGCAGAACATTTGACATGGGTGTTTTTCACATACTCATCTGCTGCTCAACCCACAAATGCATTTTCCTTACAAATGTGGGCAAATGAGGGAAAAATGGTAAATGGTAAATGGCCTGTATTTGTATAGCGCTTTTACTAGTCCCCCCTAGGGACCCCAAAGCGCTTTACACACCCAGTCATCCATCCATTCACACACCGGTGGAGGCAGCTACAGTTGTAGCCACAGCTGCCCTGGGGCAGACTGACAGAAGCGAGGCTGCCATATCGCGCCATCGGCCCCTCTGGCCCACACCAGTAGGCGGTAGGGTAAAGTGTCTTGCCCAAGGACACAACGACCGAGACTGTCCGAGCCGGGGCTCGAACCGGCAACCTTCCGATTACAAGGCGAACTCCCAACTCTTGAGCCACGATCGCCCCAAAAAGTCTCTATCCAGTTTATTACATGCAATCACAATCATGGAGTAGACTGCTGCCATGATAGATGTCCACAGAATTCATAGTGTTTTAAGTTTAGTGTCAAGTTTCTGCAGTCTGTGATTATTTATAATGTATTTCTGTCCACAGTGCCAAAACTACTCCAAAACAGTGTGTTGACTGTGGTTGATTAGCAAGCCTTGATTGATCTGAATTCTAGAGCGGGTGTAGTTAAGAGGAAGGGCCAGTATGTAAATACCGTTGAAGACAAAATGATTAGCCATCGCATTATTGTTATGATGTTTATTTTCTACACATACCGTATTTCCCGGACTACAAAGCGCACCTGAATATTAGCCGCACAAGCTAAAATCAGGGGAAAATCCTGTTTTGTACATACATTAGCCGCACCTGACTAAAAGCCGCAGGTGTTTCAATGTTGACTTATCATATGTAAGAGAATATGCACAAAGGGAATTGTCAGGAAAGAGATGGCTGTTTGGAGACACGCCCCTTTTATTAATATTTTTACATATTTGCATAACTTTTTAGGTATATGTACAAGTAGCGGTAATTACAAGTACGAAACATGTACCGTGCTTCATAAACGAGTAACAAATGTGGTACATAACAATAACCTACAGCACACCAGAAAAATAGATTCGGCCTACCTTTTAGGCTCAGGTGCAGCGACACGGCTTTAACAAGAAGAAAAGTCAGTCATTCACCACCATCTTTCTCTTCTTCCTGCGCACTAAAACCACCAAAGTCCTCTTCTCCAGTGTCGGACACGAACAGGCTCAGGATGGCTTCGTCATCCACTCTCAGCTTCTTTCCTTCGTTGTCACTTTCAAAACCAAACAAATCCTCGTTGTCAGTGTCGGAGTCGAACACCCTCTGAAGGGCCGTGGCGGTGTCCTCCTCTCCATCATGCAGCAGTCCAGCCCTTCGAAATCCGTTGGTGATCGTGGATGTTTTCACACTTTTCCACGCTGTCAGATTCCACCAGTGGAGTTGAGCATAACTTGCTTTTTGCAAGTTTATCGCCGCTCGTCATCCACGCCTCCTGCTGAACGCGTAGCGCTACTTTGAAGCTTGTTTTTCGCGCTACTTGTACGGCACTATGTTGCCTGGCGGATGGACACGTGACCAACATACCACTCTTGAACCCCGATACTGTGTGTCTGATCACATGCCCTTCCGCCAGGCAACGTAGTGCCGTACAACAGCAGAACAAACAAAACAAATCGTCTTACGATATGACAAAAATCATGGACAATCCATAGAAAAGCTGCACCTGACTAAAAGCCGCAGGGTCCAAAGCTTGTGCAAAAAGTAGCGGCTTATAGCCCGACAATTACGGTACTAGTTTTCTTTAGAATTAACAAATTATTTTTATTTGCACACAATAACAGAACTATTTCAGAAAAAACAAAAATGACCAGGGAGGATATTATTGGCCCCTGAAACTCTGAGCTTTTAATTGAGCCAGAGCACAGCCCATGCCAAACATGAAAGAAATTTGTTTAGAGCATTTCCAAGTGTCTGGAGTGAGGTGTCTCATCTAGAAATCTAAAGTGAGCCAAACAGCACAGAGCAAGCCTGGCAGAGGTAGAGAAAGCAAAAGATTTTAAAGACTATGGAAAAACAACAAGTGAGAGAATGACTGCCAGGACACGAGTGAAGGACTGAACCTGGTCAGAAACTGTAGTCTCAATGAGGACAATCACTAGAACCCTGCACAAGAGTTCAACAGGAACTCCTGTTCTGTGGAAGACAGACAGAAGGATGTTAAGGACAACCTGGAGAAAGATTATGGACACTGGACCTTTGGTAGAAACTAGAGCGTGTGCGCCACAGAGATGCTGCCTACATATGGAGAGAAAGGAAGGAGTGTACAACCCAAAGAACACTGTGTGTGGCAGTATTATGCAGGGGGGATGCTTCAGTGCATCTAGAGCTGGGAATCTCATCAAGGTGGAAGAAAGAAGGATATGTGAGATTTTAAAGGAAAACCTGAAGGAAGAGTGGGTGGTAATATGAAAGAGTATGAAAATACTTAAATAATGAAAAACTAATTGCATTTGAACTTTCTGAATTACATAAAGGTTTCACGATGACCTACCTTTTTGGAGATGCATCAGCATTTGATAAAGGCTTCTCTAAGATGCTAAAAATTGCGACGGGGGTTTCAATGTGTGAAACAAATAAGCGACCAATAAGATTCTTGCCTTTCATAGTAGCCGTCTTGACTTTTGTTAGAGTTACGGTAGGCAAGTCTTCTATAAAGAGGATTATAATAGAAACAAAAGTAAGTCAGCATTCACTCAGCCTCTCAGACCAATTACACATGAATGCAAGAAAGCAGCCCTCTTCACCACCCTGGGAAGCTGGGCTCCAGCATTTCAGCTTCAGCCTGTCACCAAGCTTCCAGCTCTCACCCCCACCCCCTGTCAGAAATAGGGCTGTTAATTTGTTGCGCTTGACCCCGGGCTTTGTGACCAACGTGTATCTAGTTTGTAAAAAGTGCTTTTATGTGGTTTCTAAATATGTCTGGGCTCAAAGGGTTATGATGCTTTTATATTGCCAGGGAGGGAAACAATGCTCAAAGGGTGCAAGTGCTGACCCCCAAACCCCCTATGCACACTCCCTCTCTTTCTTTCACTCCCAGGGTTCTCTCCCTCGCCCCCTACCCCTTTACACAACGACATGCATGGACAAACATTTGCCTGCCTACAAGCATGCACTTTTTTCTCTCACAAATAGACACTCTTATGCATGGGGACACACACACGCGCATGCCTGGACCCTGTTGTCCCATCACCACCCCCTGTGGCCCTTTTGGCTTCTGTTTGTGTCTCATGTCTGTGGGGTCACCAGGACATTCCTCAGCTGGGGCTGCTCAGCCGGGTGGAATAGAGCAGGACCTAACGCGATGTTCCACACTGGACATCAGCGTGGAAGAACTTTGCTGTATACAAACTGCGTTGGCAACAAATTTGCAACAGCAAATAGGATTAGGAGAAAAGATCATTGTGATAGATTTTCTTAAACATAACAAGGAATATTATATCACTTTGTCTTTCATTTCGGTGATCTGAGGTTATTATATTTCTCATTACTATTAAGCTTATATCTAACATAGACTTGTTGAACCACCAAAGAAATTACAGAGATCTGTACTTCTAACGTCTACATGCTAAAATATCTCGACATTCTGGATAACTGACTTGCAGATTGTTGTGTAAGAAAATATGATTAAAAACAAAAATGAACTCTACGATTCTTAGATTTTCAAAGCTGCCAAACTAAGAATAATAATAACACAAACGGGCAGCTTGGTAGTGTGGTGGTTAGCACTGTTGCCTCACACCAAGACACAAAGACTCTGTGTTTGCATGTTCTCCCCGTGGTTGCGTGGCTTCTCTCCAGATACTCCGGCTTCATCAAGGTTGGGTTAAATGTGAATCTAAATTGCCCAGGTGTCAATGTGAGAGCAAATGGCTTCCTGTCTCTTTGTATTTGCCCAACGTCAGGCTGGGCAGTTATCCAGTTATCCATATCAGGTATCCTGCCTGCCTATCATATCTGATCTCTAGGATTCTTAGATTTTCAAAGCTGCAAATGTAATAATAATAATGATGTTGAATTAAAAAAAAACCCTAATGAGAACAAACAACAAAACTGTGGACAGACAATCCCAAAGTGGGATTGGCCATAATACACAGCACTATATTTAGCTTCAAACCCCTCATACCAACTGTCAACCGCTGGTGGGCGGCTGACGAAGGCCACAGGACCTGGGCACCTTGTAATTATTGAGTAAACCATAAACTCCTGGGTATACCAAATAATTCTAGAGACAAATGTGAGCCCACCTGTCTAACAACTAAATCATGGCCAAAACTGGGTGATGCAACAGGACAATGATCCCAAGCACAGCAGCAAATCTACAACAGAATATCTAAAAAACAAACAAATCAAGATGTTGCAATGTTTAAATGCTGTGGCAGAGCTGTGCATAAACAAATGCCTGCAAACGTAACTGAACTCTGCTTAAATTACTCTGTAACAAGATGAGAGATTGTACACTTAAGATCATTTTGCATATATAACAAATAACTGCCAGACCATAACGCAGATATCATGTAATCCAAAAAGTCAAACATTACAAAGTACCATAGGTTGAGTTAGCATCTTCAAACATCTTGTTTTGTCTAAGAAGCAAAACAAAATGCATGGCTGATTTCCGCAGATTTTCATATAGAGCTAGAGTTAGAAGATGTTCAGTGTATCTCTTGCTAAATGACTACATGACTAGAAATTCCACCACTGTTTTACATATCACATATATTTTTCCTAAGTGGAGCCCACGGAAAATCTCCAGTGTTTTAATTTAGCTTTTGTTTTTTTTTTTACCATTGTTAACTAGCCTTAGTTAATTTACTCTATTTCTATACTTTTAGTTTAATATTATTTAATTTGACCCCTATGAGTGATACCCCCCCACCATTAACCTGTGTATCTTGAGCAGGATCAGTTTACAGGTTATCACCCTGGAGCCATGGATGGGGAGGGAGCTCGACGCAGAGCGCCTTGGGGCCCTTGAAACCTAACTGGGTGCAAAGATGCTACATTGTCCTTCCCTCCTGTAGGCCCACCACCCGCAGGAGGAGCTGTAGAGGTCGGGTACATTGTGCATCAAGCAGCAGTCAAGCATGGGGGCCATGTCGGTCCAATCCCAGGCTATTGAGGCTGACTACTGGGACATGGAATTTCACCTCTCTGGTGTGGAAGGAGCCCGAGCTTGTGTGTAATGTTGACAGATCCCGACTAGATAAAGTTGGGCTCACCTCAATACACAGGTCGGGCTCTGGAACCAGTCTCCTGAAGAGGGGTTGGACTTTCTTCCAGTTTGGAGCTGTCCTCAAAAGAGGCAGTGAAGAGGGGTGGGTATTCTTGTATTCCTTGGTTTGCTACCTGTACATGTGGAGGCTTTGCCACTGGACAAAGGGTTGTTTCCCTGCGTCTTCGGGGAATGGGTCCTGACAATATGACTGCCTTCTGAGAGTCACTGGATGGGGTGCTTCAGGGTCCTCCATCTGATGACTCCATTGTCCTATTGGGAGACTTCAATTCACATGAGCAATGCATCAAGTGAATGGCTGTATCCCAATTCAGGGTCTGCAGCCTTAAAGGCCGCATTTTAAGGCCGATTACATCACAGCGACGCGACAAAGGCTGTCCCAATTCGAAGGCTGCTCGATATGCAGCCCTCAAATGCGTCCTTCATTTCCCTGAATTTTAAGGACGTGGCGGTGTAGACTTCGTGGCCCAACATATCCCAGAATGCATAGCGCGGCGGTGGGTGTGGATAATTTTGCCGGTAAAAAACAGCGGATGAGGGGCGCCCTAAGAGTAAACTTATAACTAACTAACTAACTGAATATTATGTCACTTATTTATGTGCAAATGTTTAATAACGAAGAACATTAAAACATTACTGTTGGCCACATGTCGGCAAAGTTATGTGACAATAGTGACGTTTGTACTAACTTGGTTTTAAAGCCTTTACTTTAAAATATACGCCGTTCAATAGCTGAGCTTAATCTTACAGAGAATGATCAAAGCTCATGTAGAAACAAATGAACAAAAGATTTTCTCCTTCATTTCTGTCAAACAAAGCTGTATGACACGTTTCCAGCTGTTAGTATCATGGTTGGTAGGCAACCTGGGCAGCGCAACGGAGGCTAGACCGTCCCATTTCACAAGCCTCGCACTTCCGGCCTTAGTGGTCTTTAAGTACGCGGCCCTTGAGGATCGTTGAGGCTGCGTACTTTAAGGCTGCAGACCCTGAATTGGGATACAGCCACAGAGAGTGGAGTTCTGCTATTGGACTTCTGTGCAAATAACAGTTTGTCTATAACAAACACCACTTTTTAACATAAAGATGTGCACATGGCACCAGGACACCCTAGGTCATAGGTCAGTGGTCGATTTTGAAAACATATCATTGGATCTGTGATCATATGTTCTAAACACTCCGGTAAAAAGAGAAGCCCAGCTATCAACTGATCACTACCTCATGGTAGGTTGGATCAGGTGGTGTAGGAGGATGCTGGACGACCTGGCACATCTAAATGTATTGGGAGGGTGTGCTGGGAATGCCTGACAGAGGCCCTGATCCATGAGATGTTCAACTCCCATCTCTGGCAGAACTTTGACAGCATTTGGAAGGAGACTGGGGACATTAAGTTCTAATGGACCATGTTCCGCACCTCCATTTCTGAGGCTGCAGCAAGGAGCTATGGCTACAGTGTGGTTGGTGCCTGATACGGTGGTAGTCCTCGAGAAAGGTAGTGGACAGGTGAAAGAAGCCATGAGGCTGAAGTCCTGGTTAGCCTATGGGACTTTAAAAGCAGCTGAAGAATAGCAGCAGGCCAAGTGGAATGCAGCTCAGGTGGTAGCTGAAGCAAAAACTCAGTTGTGGGAGGAGTTTGGTGAGGCCATGGAAAAAGACTTTCAGTATGCCTCAAAGTGATTCTGGCAAATTGTCAGGCGACTTGGGGACGAGGTAGTACTCTACTCAGATGTTGGATAGTGGGGGTGGACCTCCTTAATCCTACTGACACATCTTCTGGAGAGGAAGCAGAGTCTGGGAACAAGGGGATGACTCTCCCATCACAAGGGGAGAGGTCAGTGAGGCAATTAAACAACTCCTTGGTGGCCGGAACCCTAGGGTGGATGTTCACTCCGAGTTCCTAAAGGTCCTGGATTTTATAGGGCTATAATGGTTGACACGCCTCTACAATACCACATGGAGATCTAGGGCGGAACCTCTAGACTGGCACACTGTGGTGGCGGTCCCAGAGGGAGGCCCAGAGGATGTGTTTTGACTACAGGGGGATTACACTCCTAAGCCTCCCTGGTAAGGCCTATTCAAGGGTACTGGAGAGGACAGTTTGTCTGTCTTTAGTCGAACCTTGGAAGCAAGAGCAACAATGTGGTTGTGGTTTTTGTGCCCCAGCTCTTTATCCTTACAATGATATTTGAGGGTGCATGGGAGTTTACCCAACCAGTCTACATGTGGTTGTTATTGAAGAAAGCATTCAACTGCGTTCCTCAGACTATCCTGTGGGGAATTGCTTTGGGAGTATAGGATGTCTGACCCATTCCTACCAGCCATTCAATCCCTGTATAACCGTTACAGGAGCGTGATCCGCATTGGTGGCGATATGTCGGACTCTTTTCGGTAAATGCTGGACTCAGGGGTGCCCCTTATCACCGATGTGGCTCATACTTTTTATGGACAAAATTTCTAGCTCTACTCAGGTGGCGGAAGGCTTTTTGTAGACGATGTGTTTCTGTTGGTTTTATTAGATGGTGGCCTCCAGCTTTGAGAGGGTTGCAGTGGAATGTGAAGAGCACCTTCAAGTCACCTCCAAGACATGGTCCTAAGCCAAGAAAAGAGTGAACTGCCTACTCTGGGTCAGGGACGGGTTACTGCCCCCCCAGGGGAGTAGTTTAAGTATCTCAGGGTCTTGTTCATGTGAGTGAGGGGAGAAGGGAGCAGATGGATTGGGACCACACCTGCAGTGATGCTCTTGCTTTACCAGTCCCTTCCTGTTACCTATGGTCACAAGCTCTGGATAGTGACTGAAATTATAAGATTGTGGATACAAGTGGCAGAAATTAGCTTTCTCCAAAGGGTGGCAGGCCTCTCGCTCAGATATAGGGTGAGGAGTTGAGCAATCCGACAGGTGCTCAGAGTAGAACCAGATAAGCTAGAAGAGGTGGCTGGGCGTTCTTACTTAGGCTGCTTCTCCCGTGACCGAACCCCAGATAAGGGGAAGAAAATGATTGAGATATGGATATTACTGAATGTATTTTCTAATTTTTATTAATTGTATTTGATGTACTTTTATTCTTCTTATAGGCCATTTCAATTTTTATTTCCTCATTATCAGCTTGTCAGTCATCTGTCAAAAAATTTGATAATCTGCATGAACGTTGCTATAAAAATGAAAGTTTGATTGATACTATAGTGCACATATTCACCCAAAATATGCCCCTCCTGATGGAAACAGACATGGACTGCCATTTATATAGTGTTTCTCCAAAATCCTTCTTGCTTTGAGACAACAGTGCTAACCACTGGACTTCCACAAAAGAAAAATCTATAGACAAAACAACGATCCTTAATAACCATCAACACACTGTTTGCAGTAGTTACAGATCTACCAAACATTTAACTCTGTCTACCTATTTCAATTATGCATCGCTCTAGTAATTATTAAGTATCAATTGCTTGGAAACTGTTTACAAAGTTGCCAGTTTAAGTGTAGCTCTAAAACACTACTTGCTGTAAACTCAAGACAGGAGAACACCTGTACGAGTGCAGCAGGCTTTCACGTGCCAAGTGTGTTTTTGATGGGAATACTTGTGTGTTTGTTTCTCAGAGTGTATGTTTATTCATGGTAAGTGTGGGGGATCTGCAAGGTGTGTCGCTCTTAGGTGGAATGTCTGCTTGTAATATGTGTCTGAATGAAACTATCTGTGTGCGTCAGGAATGCAAGGTGCGTGCATGTGTGTGTGTGTGCATGCGTGTCTGTAATGAGGGGGTTTGGAACGAGCTGTGATTATTCTCGCCTCCTGCGGTGTAGGTTCTCTGGCTCTGTGGGCCCCAGAAAAAGCGCTCTGTATTTAGTGTGTGGGAACGCACATTCTGCCCCCTTATCGCTGTATTGTTGCAGCTTCGATCTTTTCTTCTCTTTTTTTAACTAATTGAATTCTTGACTCCTGAGCCACAGGAACGGCTCAGAAGAGACCAAAGAGAAAGACATGAATTTCGAGCTTTTTCTTGCAGTTGAGTAAGGCAGAGCAGTGGGAGTGAAATTGGAGTGTCTGAGGTTGGGTGGCAGTGGTGGGCAGTAGTTAGAGAGGGCCAGTTCAGGATGGCTAGGTGGCTGCTGTGGCTTAACCCTGTACTTACTGGAGGTCAAAGGTCCTCCTTCCCTGGTGGTGGTGAGAAGTGTTGAAGAGATGGTTTACCCAACAATCATGTTCCTCTTTTTGAAACGTTCAAAGGCGCTTTTGGTCTCTGCAACATCTTTGTAGTTGTGCTTGAGGAATCCTACACAAAACAACTCTAACCCCCCCACCCGCCTGTTCCCACTTCTCTTCAGGGTAGCTGCTTTCTTCATTAGGTTCTGCCAACCCCCTCTTCTCTACATTAGTGATCAGTGTGGCATACCCTCCATGCCAAACCCCACCACATGGCCGTAAAGATTTAGTGTAAAGACATTTCTGGCTCTCTGGTTCTTGGTGGGAATTTTAAAGTTACTCTTTTTTTCTTTATATAGACATAGCAAGACTGCACACGCACACAAATGTGTAAGTGTCAGGGCCAATGAGCACTTAGAGATGATCCAAATAATTCATTATTTTACAAGTATCTCTGTCTGATCTATGAAGGGTTAGGGGTAATTTATACAACCAAAATAACCCGTTCTTGGTGCTAAATGCTGATGACAACCTTTAGATGTTTTGTAGGATCCACGCCTGTACTGGAGCTGGAGCAGGAATGAAAGCGTGTCATGCAGGAGTGGTCATAATGCTTGTTAAATGTTAAAAATACTTTCAATTTAAAAAATGTTTTATAATAACAATCAATTCTGATCCAAAATTGTAAAATGAAACATTTTCAGTTTATTAACTTATGCTGTGCTGAAATTAATTTAAATACATTTAACTGACTGTGTGAAGTGACTTCAATGAAACATTAGTAGAAATAAGTGTATTCACATTAATCACAGCTGTGCACCTAAACAGAAAGAACTGCATTAACACCAGCGTTTACCTACTATTTCAGGTCAAAACTGCTGCTCTGTACAAGTTCTGTTGACTGTAATTAAATTAAAGTCATTAATCAGAATTGTGATCATTACAAAGAGGTAACATGGATTCTTTATATATCTATTTTTATGTGCAGGGCTAACCAAAATGTAAACAAAAACAAAACATGTCATATTAATCAGCATCACTTTGGTTGAGACCAGTTACTGCACGAAATACCTGGTCATCTATTCACTTACTAACTAACTGAAATGCCATTGCCCAGCCCCATACACACATACAGCAGTAAGAGAGAAAGCAGTGAGAGAGAGAGCTACAATAGAAGTTATTTATCAGTGCGTATCAGAATGGGAAAGTGACTCTGAGCACAGAATGGTTGATGGTCCCAGACGAGCATTTCAGAAACTGCACATATACTGAGATTTGGCTACATAACCATTTCTGGATTTAAAAATGGTAGAAAATAAATAAATAAAAATACATGTACTGGCTAAATGATGATCTTCTAAATTTGTGAAAGATCATTTCCTCTCCAGCTTACGAGTCATCTGCTTTAAGGTGCACGTTTGAGTTATACCAGGCAGTCAAGTACTTCTGACGAAGCAGGAAAATTATTAACAAGATAATCGACCTCTGCTGGAGCAGCGTTCAGATAGCTGCTCTGCTCTGTGTTGGTACAGGGCATTGAAGCTGATAACAGTGGGTGGGTTATATTCTTAAACTTAGTTACAGTGCTTTCAGAAAGACGTCTACTGTGATAAAGTCTACTCTCCACTGCTGTGTAATCAATTATTGTAAATGTAAATGTTATCAGGAAATGATCAGACAGGAGAGGGTTTTCAGGAAACACTGTTAAATGTTCAGTTTCTATGCCACATGTTAAAACAAGATCTAGAGTGTGATTAAAGTGGTGGGTGGGTTCTTTTACATGTTGACAGAAGCCAATTGAGTCTAATAACAAATCAAATGCCACGTTGAGGCTGTCATTTTTAGCATCTACATGGATGTGGAGATCACCCGCTTCAGGACATGAAGTAATCCAGTGACAGCTGTATTTGCACTGCTACACAGCAAACTGCTGATAGTTCATCTGGCAAGCTTCATTTTCCAAATGATAAACAAAGACCAAAGAACGCTTTGGTGGGGCTTAGTTTACGTAGAAGTGGATCTTTCCATCACACACGATACGGCGTCACTGATTTCAAAGCAACCAATAAGATTAGGATCTGTCTTCCTTTGGACTCTGCCCTTCAAACTGTTAAAGGTCAGTTGATGTGAGTGAGCAGGCTTCAGCGTAGAGTGCAGTGATAATCAAGGTTTATGTTCTAGTAGAGTTAGCACGCTTGCTATCCAGTGCAGGGATGGCCCATCTGCCTGCACAGAGCTGGTATGGATTGGTTCTGATTCTTTTATAGTACCATTCTACTCTATTTAAGCAGTCAGAGCACTGTATACAACAGGCCTCATTCACCAGTTCCTACAAACATTTTTTATTCCAAAGGGCTTTCTGTTCACACACTTTCACACTCCAGTAAGACATCAGAGACCAGTTTGGCGTTCAGTATGTTGCCTAAGAACATGCCAAATCCTAGCCATGTAGAAATGCTGGCCAATCAGAAGTCTAGAAGCCTGGGAGGAAAAGAGTACTTCTGAAAAGTTTTTGTGTTTTTCTGGGAAGGCGGATCATTTCGTGTTATGTATTCAAAACCGATGACGACGTTGGTGTCGGCACTGTGAGAGCGTCTGTGTTGAATGTAGAAGCCATGTCCACAGTTCACTCTGACAGTTTTTTGGACTACAAGCCACATTTATTGATACGTTATTATTCTATACACTTTAAGCACCTCATCAATTACTTACTTTACTATGGAAGGAAGCTTGAAAACCTGCATGAATAGGTACTGGGAGATAATGGAGACTACACGACAAAGCTGACCAGTACACCATCATGCTGCCCACCCTGGGAGACACTTTCCTGATGAGTTTATGGTTTCAGTGATCATTTTCATAGTCTACTGTAACACAGCATTTTATTAACTATGGCCTCAGCTACAGTCAAATAAATGGGAAATGTTCTTGAGACATAGTTCTCGGGGTTTTCTGAAGGTCTGTCTCACTTTTCCTTTCACTGCTTTTTCACACATACTCAGTTCGGTTCTTGCATCGGAGCATTTTCAGAGAAAAACGGTCAGAGGACATTTTTTTCTTCTGTAAGCCAACTAAAACTGCAATTGAATTATTCCATATATGAACCAGTGCTGTGTCTACAACTAAAGAACCAATTTTAAACTGTATTTGTACACAGATGTTAATAGCAAAACAACATTTGGTTTCTTTAGCTGAATCTATGAAAAACGCCACAGATAATTCAGTTTAAGGGGCACAAAAGTGTATTTCTGCACCGACCACAGACATGACAAATTCTGGGCATTTCCTGACGTGGTTTACAGTGTGTCTTTAAAAAAATTGAGGAAACTTAAAACTTTGAGGACAAAGAACAAGTGGCACGCCTTATAAACCATGTCCAGCAGATGAAGCGTCTCTGTGGATGGACAATCACCGGCCTCTCAGACCAGCAGGTGATGAAGTGGATACTGTTACAAACGTCTGCATCTGTCTGTGTAGTCACCAGAGCTGTGAGTGTGTGTAAGTCTGTGTTATTAGGTTTCTGAGCCAAAACATGGTTGAGAAATCAAAGGCACTTCTAAAGCGCCGCCACAAAGAATCTGCTTCTGCTGTTTCACGCACAATCAGTCTCTTCACACAGTCTGTGACCAGCCAGCGTCTGAAAATCAGCAGAAATCTGCCAGCTGCTTTATTACAAACTAGATTTAAATAAAATATACCTAAAAATGATCATGCAAATGTAGGCATGACAGAAAATTAGTTTGCATAAATGTAAGTAACAAAAAAAGAAACAAGCCAGGCCACAGTGTTAATGCTGCTGCTCCATATTTGTTCACACTTATCCTTTTTTTATTGGTATTTATTTTAGTTTATTAGCTTTTATTTAACACATTTAACCTTTTTCCGTGGAATCCTTTTTGTATCTCCCAGATTTCCTACAACAAAATTAAGATGAACTGCAGTCAAAGGTTTTTGCGTCTGGTGATTCCTGTTATTCGCTGTGTGTAGCACCGTGCTACTGAACCACTGCACACGGCTGGAATGAAACTAAAACCACTGAACCGTGATGATGTTCCTCTGCCACATGTAGGTATAACATGGCACTGACACCTGCATGACTCATGTTTCCTCATTGTTTACTTATTATTAGTTTCTTTCTTTCATGTCTTTCTTTTAGCACCACTGTGGGTCAGTGTTCCAGTTATGTGCTCTTGTAAAAATTATGACTGAACATTGGCAACAAAGAGTTAAAGTTAGTTGCCAATGCTGCATTCACACATTCAACTTATTAACGTCACTTTTATGCATAAATGATGCAGGAAAGCTGCTACTCTTTAATAAGGGCTGAAAAAACTGGGTTCTAAGAGCTGCAACAGCCCCCAGGTCCTGGTGAGGTGCCAGCACGTCCAGCAGCTACTATGAAAAAGTGCTTTAAATAACGATAAGAGAAAACACAAGTGAGTGGGTGACTCTTACCTCAGTGTGGGATTAATAGCCACGGACCACACTCTGTCACACATGGGAATTGTATCTCTGGGAGCGGTGGAAGTCAAATTCCAAATCTATAGAAAAGAAACCTTATTAGATCACCTATGGATTAAATGACAAATTAAATTACATGACATTATTATTGTAATACCAATAATTGAACACATGATGATTTAGATATACAGTGAAATGTAGCATTTGTTTAGTTAAAATATGAGTAAATGTTTCGTTAACTTCAGTCTTATAAACATGGAGCGGACAGCCCTCTGTGACAGGTCAGGATGCTCTGTGTTTCATGTGAGCAGTGGGGGCGGGGACACAGCAAGGACAGGACGGATATCAGAAAAGTCAGAGAATTAACTTTTGTCTACCTTCATGTGTTCGCTACACAAACAGAAAACAGGGACCGTGTTACTTTATAACGCAACATAAATCTGGTGAAGTTCTTCTGTAATGCTTATCAATGATTATTCTACTAGATCCACAATTTTATGAGCTGTGCACCATAATCATCCAGATTAAAACAAAGATTACAAGTATTTCATTTTGAATATACAGCATATGAAAGCTTTCCTGTTGAATTCAACCATATTAAAAAGCTTTTTTGCAGATTTACATCCAGGTGTATCACTGTGCTTAAACATGCTTGCCAGTGATTTCACTGTAACGTGTAAAAACTACAGTTGTGTCCTTAAATATTTGGACAACTTTTTCCTCATTTCGTCCTGTCCATCATCACAATGAATTTTAAATAAAAACCTCAGATGTAGCTGAAGTGCAGAGTTTCAGCTTTGATTCAGTGGGTTGAACAAAAAGATTACATAAAAATGTGATGAACTAAAGCATGTTTAACACCATCCCTTCATGTCAGCAGCTCAAAAATAATTGGACAAATTAAATACGTGAAAATGAAATGTTCATCTCTAATACTCGGTATAAATCCCTTTGCTGGCACTGACAGCGTGAAGTCACCAGGTGCTGGTTTGCTCCTGTTTAATGCTCTGCCAGGTCTTTACTGCAGCTGCTGTCCATTATACAACTATATATAACTAAATATGTTTCAGTAAACAGATAAAAGACCAAACTTGTGTCAGTGTCCAAATATGTATGGAGCTAACTGTAAACAGCTCGGTGTATGATTGGGCCGGTAAAGGATCTACACACAAGCTGAGTTTCAGGAAGTTGTGCAAAGAGCTCCGCAGTTTAAGAACGGCCTAAAACTGCAAAGAAGCAGGTATTTATCTATATAAGCTATATAATGTCAGGAAAGCATCACAACTTGATGCTTAAAAATAAAAACAGACTCGGTGCTTTTCAGCTGGCCTAAGGCCGTCTGCCAGTCTGTCCATCATCCATTTCTATTCCTCTGATCCAGCTCAGGAGCCGTGAAGACGTGAGGCACATCCTGGACATGCTGCCAGTCTACTGCAGGGCTAATACAAATAACAACCATTCAATCTCACATCTACACTGCACTAGTTCACCTAGCAAGCCAATGCAGGCACAGGGAGAACATACAAACTGTACACAGAAAGGCCTCAGACTGGATCTGAACCCACGACTGTTGCTGTGCCACCCCCGGTTACTTGGCTGAATAGTGAAGAGACCGTTTGACTTGTGATTGGCTCACAGTTCAAAAGTGATTTGCAAATCATTGGTATGGCATTTTACACAGCATCTTAGAAGTAGGACTGTAAACACTCTGCTACTGTGCATCACATAATAAACCCGAAGTGTAGAGTCGTTCTGACCCGGGCTGTCCGGTCTCTGGAGCCACTGATGATGAGTCCGTCTTTAGCATCCACACAGTTGACCTCCTGGTTATGACCTGAAAACTCCACTGGCACATCACTTCTCCTGCTGTGGACGACGATCTTCCCGTCACTGACACCGATAAAGAAGAGCATTAGACTTTCTTTACATTTTAGCCGTCCAAAGTAAATCTGTATTCACATAAACAGAAGCTCTTAAGTTGTTTGATAGGCTGGAACCCACAAATCAAAAGTCTTGACCTCTCTTATGCTGACAGGAGCACAGTAAATGTCTTTACATCAGTGTAAACCAGCGCTTCGTTCAACCAGCCAGATGTATGGAAGCGTGACAGTAAGTCTGAGCCACGGTCTCAAGCTCTCTTTGCTCATCACATCACGACTACTTTCAAACCGTGACCAGAAACCACCTTTCATTGTGGCCATTTTGGGAGAAGCACTGTTGCCCTTAGACGTGCTTTCAGTGAAAGTTACTCCAAGCACAGACTCGCTCTAACTGGCTCACACAAACACATCATTTGTTTCTGCACATTTCACATGTATTCAAATTTAGCAAAGGTAAAACCTTTTGAATCCGAGCTGGATGTACTTGTGTTTTTGGGTCTAAATTATTGCCCATGAAGGAGTTGCAGAGTGCGTTTTGAACGTGGACCCTTCTGAGAACACTGTTTAAAGCTTATATAGACCCTGTGTAAGGAAATTAGGATCAAATACGCCAAAATAAGGCTGAGCATTAAGGCTGTATCAGCTGGTGGTGTTATAACAAAGTGGAAGTGACTGGTAAATACAGCAACTCAGCTACCAAATGGTAAGCCCCATAAGAATCAGAGAGCAGGGTCAGCGGATGCTGAGGTGTGCAGAGGTGTCAATCTCTACAGACCTCCAAACTTCATGTTTCCTTCAGATTAGCTCAAGAACAACCAACAGTTTTCCTTCAGCTACCTTCCACCGCTGATCAGGAGAGAATCTGTGAGAACGAAGCGACAGACGTCACCCTTGTGGCCCGAGTAGACTTCAAACGGACTACGCTGGAGTCTCCCCGAGTCTTTGTGGATATGGTACACCTTTATATCAGCAGCCTGAGACAGAAAAAGAGTGTCCCCGTCCAGCTGTAACCATGGTAACAGTCTGACAATGAGATACAAATAAAATGTAAGCGATTTCAACATCACACCTGAACGTCTTTAAAGTATGCAGATAATGAGGTAAACTGACTCTTTATCAGGCAGAGATATGATGAACAGTTCTTCTGTGAAACCGATCACAAAGTTTAATCTTTGACGGCACTGAAATCCAAACTCTCGTTGTACATCTGGACATGTCTGCATGATGTGAACTGAAATAAGGTACAACAGGGGACTTACTTAGTTTTCCATCTCAGAGGAATTCTTCTTCTGCAGATCCCGCTGTACCAGTTTTGAGCAATCTTCACTCTGTCCTTGAGGCGTATGAGAGGATATCTGCAGGAACAGCAACAACCGAGATGACTACACTTTGATCTGTGTGGGTTTTGAATGCTGGTGGCATATATCTGACCCTTTCATCAATCTATACATTTTCAGATGACACATGAACATTTTTATGAAATAAAATGTTTTGTCACAGAAAAACTGTTTTGTTTTTTTGTTTTTTTTAGCACAACTGTGACGTGCAAACTTTTGTTCAGAACTTCTCAAACATCTGTCAAAAAAGTATGGTTACAATTTCAATTCAGTTTTATTTATATAGCATCAAATCACAGCAACAGTCACCTAAAGGCTCTTAATATTAAAATAAAGACCCTACAATAATACTGCATCAATAATCTTAGGAGCTGCTTACTGGACTTACATATAACCCCACAATACATTTGAATATAGACTTTGTGACAGCTTGTTGAGATGGTCACCTTACACTACGGCTTCAGCGAGGAATTTGATTATAAACGCTCTGTAGCGCGCCGCTGTGTTAAACGATGTCGACACCAGCGTTTCACCCACATGTGCGACTAAAAACAGACCTGCAACAGAATGAATACAAAGTCTGACAGCCCACTGATGACACCACAGCAGCAGTGATGATGACCCTGGCACAGAGTCTGCTGACACACCGTGAAGAGGTGGAGCCGTAACCGACACGCTGAGCTCAGCGAGCGTGAAAGAAACACCAGCGCTGTTCCTGTAATCACCACAAAACCTTTACTGGGACAACGTTAGCAGGAGTCCATCAGAGCACCTGATCAACAAGCTGTGACCGTTGCAGCTGCTCCACCCACAGCCTGCACATGTTCCATTATACTATGCAGACAAACTGTTGACTTGGTCTGATACATGTTTACATCCAGCTTAATGAAGGCTGACGCCAGCAGGACATGATACCTGCAAACATGGGTGAGTCTAAAGGGGACATGGGGGGGACCAGACCGTATTTATTTCAATTCTTTTGTAACATTTCTCAGATTAAAAGTGATATAAAATATTGTATTGATTAAAATGCATTCATAATTAAAAACACAAAAACAAGCCAATACAAAAAAGCACATGGGCCATTAAACCCTGAGCCACTGAGCTGAGGGGTGTCAGCTTGGACCCTGAATTATTATTATTATTAAATAATGTCTACACCATGATAAAGGTTCTGCTTCCAGCAGCACAAACATCTGCCTCATATTAACGAGAGAGCCTTCCAAGAATACAGAGTGAAGACTTTTTGACTGTACTGGAGATGATTCATGTATCTTTTTACATTTAAGAAATGTTTTCTTTTAAAAATGTAGTTTTAATATGGCACTTACAGTCAAAGGGTTTCGTTTAGTATGGAGTTACATTTAAAAGCACTGACATTTCTAAAATTGAAACCAGTGAGCATTCACTTTAAAAGACCTGATTTTTCTCTTTTGAATATTGGTTATTGCTCATGAATAAAACTAAAGTATTTCGATTCATTGATAGATTACAAATTGAGAGCTGCAGCCTTAGTTTACACAAATGATTTTTTTCTTTCAGCTTCCTACTGGGACTTTGTCTCTATGCAAACGGTTTTGGTGATATTTTACTGCAAAGAAAATTCAACACAGTCAGGTTTAGTTAATGTTAGCCTGAACAATTGGAGATCACTATGACGACAGTGGTTTTCATCTTAGTTGTTCATGCAGGCTGTCCTCTTAAAGAACTGTGCTTGCTCACATAAAGGTGAGGGAAGAAAGTGCATCTAAAGTTCAAAAACAATGAAAGGAAGACGTCAGATCTCAATGGGAACTAAAATCATCCTGCATACTGGACAGTGTGTTAGGACTGAAAGGATGCAGCATCATTAGCTAGAAATGAAAATCATACAGGGCTGAATACAAAGACACCTGCAAAAACAAAGTGAAAAAATTATGAAGCCAGTCCAAATTTCATTGCAGCAACTCAAAATGTGCTCTGTGCTCCCGCATGCGTCTAACGAGGCGACAAACGGTGTCCTGAGTGATCTTCTCCCACATCTGGACCAGGGCATCATTAAGATCCTGAACAGTGTGAGGGGCAACGTTGCAGCAGTGGATAGACCGACACGCAATGTCAGAGGAGCTCTATTGAAGTGAGGCAAGTGTAGGGAGCAATCAACAGACTGATCCAGGAACTGCCCGGTGAACCCAGGACCCAGTGTGCATCAATGGGTCCACACTGACAGACTTCTTTGGATCGTTCTCTATAAAAGCTAGCATCTTTTGAAAAACGTAGAGCAGCTCTCTGTCACCAAACATTTACGTTTAACTCTCTTCTCCATTATGATACTTGATCTTGACCTTGTCATATAATTGGCTAATTCGATATTTGCATAAATGGCTGGTGACTAGAATGCATATTACTGCTCAGTGTACTATCAGTGGTGCACTTTATTTTGAAAAGCCAGACAATCAGAGGTCTGAAACTCCAGTTTTCTAACTGACTGGAATGATCTAAAACCTGAACATGATAAGGGTGAAAAAACAAACAAAATAACTGACAGACAAGATGAGGACAACACCACGAGTCCTACTCTGGTTCCGGACTTTTACAGTGCTTGCACCTTAAGCTAAATACTAGGATCAGGACTTGAGGTCAGGTGTGAAACCTTTGGTTCAAACACTGCAATGCTGACTGAGAAGCAGCATCAGGGCAGCTGTCTCAGTGTTAGTGGTCACAGATGTGGAACACTTACTACCTCATAGCAACGCTTGTACGTTTAAGCCAAAGCAGGTGATGCTGCAGCCTGAATTTCACATCGCATTTTATGAAAAGCTACTTAGTCGCGTTTATCGCTGTCATTCAATTAAAAGTGTTGAAAGTGATTTAAAGCAAATCACTTTTATTTAAAGTAAAATGAAGTCTGTTTACTGGTTTATGTAAAATGATGCACTGGGACCACAGCGTTTATGGTTAAACACAACGACATGCTACGGCCACAGGTGTGGAGTCAGCTCCTGTCACTCAGCGTATGCAGTGAGACAGTGCGGCAGCAGCGTGGGCCAATGAACACTGCGTGCAACACGCACAGTTAGGCTAACGCTAAGCTAGAAACACCCAGCAGCTTGCTCAGAAGTGTGCGACTGTTTTCTTACATGTCCTTCCCCTCCCGAGTAATGCCGGTGTTTAAAAGATCTTTAGCAATCTTCTTCCAAACAGCGTCCCGGTTTACAAAGCGGTAAAAGCTTCTACAAACTTGAGAGAGGCGACTGAGAGATCTGTAGTCCAAATAAGATAAGATGTAATAGAGAAGATCCTCTGGCAGCTGAGACAGCAGCATGGCGAGCCCTCGGGCACCGCTGCGCCGCTCTCGAAGCCTCTATGTCCGGTTCTGCGTGTTTAGTTTGTGTATTACGCACAGCGGTAAGGTTTCATCTCTCACAGAGCAGGGACAGAGATGAGACAGGAAGCCATTCTTGCAATGAACCACCGCTTGATGACGACACGCAACGTGTCTGTACGTCATGACGGCATATGTTGCTTTCCCGTTTTAGGCTCGATACGTTGTTGGCCTCCACTGCAAAAGTCAGATTTCTAATGACATCACATTATTCTTGAAAGAGAAAAAAAGAGGTTAAAAAGCAGCAAAACAGCGCATGCGTGTGTGCACAGACAGTGTTTATTTGGGAGTTCAATAAAGGGCTTCAGTTAAAAGAAAATTATGTTCGAGTGTTGTTCTACAATATTTGAAGTAAAAAACAAACAAGCAAAATTACATTTTCGGAAATATGTATAATTTTATAAATATATAATATTTATAATCGGTATAATATTTATAATATTTAAGTTTGAGACCCCTGCTCCTTTAGCTCCTCTGCATTAACCTTGGTTTGTCCTTGTCTGAATCACCTACCAGCCCGCCCTCCTCGACTCTGTTCTCTGTTGGACTCAGTAAATGAACCTGCTGGATACATTTCCTCCTCAAACACCCCCAGTCCGTGGAAAACTCTCTTGGCAACCTCCTCCCAGGAGTAACTCACTCCAGCTCGCAAGTAAGCCACGTTTTTGCCCAGCCTTTCATACTTTTGTCTGCATCAATGGAATATTTCCCCCAGTTAACTCTGTTTCCCCCTAGTGCCTCACGTCCCCTTCGTCCCCTACCGACAGTGTTGGTCAAGTTACTTGAAAAAAGTAATCAGTAACTAATTACTGATTACTTCCCCAAAAAAGTAATCCCGTTACTTTACTGATTACTTATTTTCAAAAGTAATTAATTACTTAGTTACTTAGTTACTTTTAAAAAAACGATTTACAACCTGAATAGGTGATAAAGTGATAGATCTTTCAGCCCAATTCTACTTTTTCTGCATAATCCATCATACAAAATGTAATCAAATGGAAAAGTCTCTTTTTAAAACTTGTTTTATTAGTTTTAATCTTTTAACTTTATGCATCAAGCAAACATTAAATTATCTGCAACATTCTCTGACTGGAAGAAATTTGTTTAACATTTAAACTTATTTTCTGCACATTCCAGCACATAAAATAATTTTTTTTGTGTGTTTACACTCAGTCTTTCAAATAGATGCAAGTAAAACACAGCAGAAAATAAATAAAATCAAAGACTCAGCGGTCCTGTTGCTCTATTTTCACCTGTAAAGCAGGAGTGGGGTAGGCGGAGGTTTACCCTGGTGCAGGTGAGCCGCAGCGGTCAGTTGAAGAATCCGCGAGTTTCTCTGTGAGTTTCCCATCACATCGTAGCTACTCGGTGCTTGCTCGGAAGTTTAGGGGTTTTTTTCACTGTAAAAAGAAGTTTTCTTCCCACGCACAACGGACACTAATGTTTTTGTCACTTTTTATGGAATCAAACTCAAAGTAAGGTCAGTACTTCCACGCTTTAAGTAATCCCTTACTTTACTCGTTACTTGAAAAAAGTAATCGGATTACAGTAACGCGTTACTGCCCATCTCTGCCTACCGACCACTCCTATGTTCAGCAGTTAATATGGAACAACATGGACGTCCCAGATAAAATAAAACTCTTTTCTATTACACATGGTTTGATAATGCAGTTTTAACCGTTGGTTGATTTTTTTTTTTTTTAAATCACAATGGTGGACTTATTAATTAATATCAATTTGTAAAAAAATCCATGAAAAATACAATACCTATAAAACTAACCGCCATTGTTTTCTATGCTATACCAAAAGCTGTGCCCATACTGTATCGATTTTGTAAATTGCTTATCCAATTTAAAGGGGGACTGCAGCAGGACACAGGATATGCCCTGGGCTGGTCAAATGTCAATCACAGAGCTAGGAGAAGACGATACACACTAATAACCAAATTAAGAAGAGCTAATTGGGGACGGGAATCGAGAACTGGTACCCAGTGGTTCAATTGCTTGGAATTTTTAGTCTGTTTGCTTTTTGGTTCCACAGTCAGCTGATTTCAGTTTGTGTATTGGAGGAGGAGAATAGTGGTGCAGGCTCCAGCACTGAAACTGTGCTCAGAGTTGGATCACATCCCACATCGCTAAAGAAAAAATATTTAATATTAATATTATGAATATTAATATTATGAATAATATTAACAAGATACTTCAAGTATGTGTGTGGCTTATTTACAGACAGCTATTCCCCATTAAACTGAATGAATTTGATCTGTGAATGTGCACATTGTGCCATTGTCTAAATACTTACAGAGCTGATAATCCAACTACAATCTGAATAAGTTTACTTTGAGTTTTTGTAACTTCTAACTACGTGTTCTGGATTGTTTTATGTATATGCACACAGTGTTTCATCAGAGAAACCCAACTTATTTGCATAGTTTCAAGTTTATAATTGTTCTAATTCTAGTTGGTAAAATGTTTAATTTTGCCTCAATTGATGTTTTTAATAAATGACTTGTTATATTGTTCATTCCAGCTTCCTGATTACTGCCTACTTGTTTTTGCTAAAAACCTAAATTAAAAATAAGCAAATGTGTTGCTTTTCCTTTTCAGGATCAGCTTTTGTCCAGAAAATTTCTTGCTAAAACCAACAGTTAATTTATTTCAAACAAATTATCTTTATCTTCTAACAAATATTTACAAATTTACAATTTCAATAAATTTACAATTTGCAAAAAAAAAAAAATTCCATTTCCATATAGCTACAGTTGTCAAACTATACAACTATACATCCTGGCCAGAAGGTCAGTTATTCTGTCTGCAAGTCCTGCGGTTCACATGTATCAGTGGGGAAGGAGGTAAACTCCACATTACCCACTGATGCGTTCACTGCTGTACAGGTGTTATATGGTAAAAAAGTTTAATGTTTAAAATACAACACCTTAAGAATGGGGTGAATGATGCTTGTGTAAATGCGTTTTGAGAACTCGTTTTTTTATCATAACAGTAGACATATGTGTGAGCTTCAGTCATCTTCACTGTTTATCTGCAGTTACATTAAAACACCATCCTCTGTAGGAGAGTTTTGGATGGAAGCTTTAGAAACTTTGTAGTTACTTTTTTATTTCACTAAGCGATGTCCAGTTTCTCACGCAGGTGAATTCATGTCCATAAATTAGAGGCCGATACTTCTAAAGTATATGATACATAACTTCAGAGCAACAGAAGGTTTGATCTGAATGTCTTTACTGCTTTTCTCTCCTGGCCTGCAGACCCTGGGACAGTTTCGCCACTAAAACTGTCAAGGTTGTGTTATGGTCACATGACTACCAAAGGTTCATTGACCTTAGCTGTTTAGCATCAGTAGCATCAGTTTGTGCTCATTCACATTATTTTACAAGTTGCTCTTTGATCAGCTGAACTGTTTGTAATTAAAATATGCATCATAAAAATGTGTGTTCAAAGCTTTGCACTCTAAAGGATGAACCAAACACTAAGCTGCCAAAAGATCATTTATGGCTGGCTTTCCAGCTGAACTATCATGGCTAAAAAAGAGAAGAGGTTGGGAGGAGGGATACATGGAGTGGAAAGGATGTATGGGGTTTGCAGTGGGGGTGTTTGAAGGGTGAGGGGGAGTTCTTTTCTTTTGATCTTTGATAGCAAAAGGGCGGAAAAGAGCGAGGGAGCTTTGCCAAAGCTGGCAAACACATTTAGCTGGTAATTGTTCAGATTATACTGACAATCTGTGTTAGAAATGCACAGACAAACAAAGGTTTACAGCTCCAATTGGAAAAGTCAACAGGTCCTGTGTAAAGCCTGTACATAAGCAATAAAACTGCTGAGCTAGAGCGTTACTGTGATCAGCTGAGTGGGTTTCAGTTATCCACACTGGTCTAACTGGTGGTTTTAGCAATTTAATGCCATTTAATGCCTGCCATTTCTGAAGGAAATCCACCTTATTGCTTTTGTGCTCATTGCATAATACATATACATTACAGTATGAAACTAATCAGACTTCTTAAGTTATCTGTAGTCACCTAGTTACAGGAAATCAACACCGATAATCTCACAGATGCATTTTTCAAATGAACTAATTTTTAAATTTGGACCATTACATGTTGTAATATTGTAAAAAAGTATAATCAGCAAATAGAGAGAAATCTTAGGAAACTGAGAGCCTTTGGGACCGACAGTGTATCCTTGTTAAAAATAGGCTGACATGTTTAGGAAGTCTCCAGGGTGTCACTAACAAAATTCTGAGAACTTTTTCAGCGTATCTGTTTTTTATTTTTCAAATCCATTTTTCTGATTCTGCATTTGTTCACAGTTCAGACAAAGGCCTATTTAAATATATTCATGTTACTCTGATTTGCTAAGCCATTAAAAATCAAGCTGCAGGAGGACGGGAACACACAGGTCGCCAGTGTCACAGGGCCAGCACAGAAAGACAGAAAACCCAGGCATGGTGGTTAGCACTGTGCCTCACAGAGTATGTAGCCAGCATCTGGCCAGGGCCTTTCTGTGTCAGGTATGCACATTTTCTCCACATCTGGGTGAGTACTCAAGTACTCCAGCTTCCTCCTAAAGACATGCAGTTCCTGTGACTGAAGCATTCTCCAAACGCTTCAGCATTTAGTGAATTTTCACAATAAATAAGGGTGTCAAAAAAGAACTAGTTAAATGTTTTAAACAGAATAAAGATAGGATTTATTGCCCTACCACATTTCCAGTATCTCTAAATAGCATTTTAGTTGAAATTAGACTTGCAAGTTGCAACATTCTAGCCCAGAGAAAAAGGGCTGTTTCCTCACTGGGATAATCCTCATCTTATTGAGTGTACTGGCTTGTGGCATTTGAGGCTGCTTAGAAGGACAGGATGACATTGCATGATCACCCCTGCTATTTTACAGCCTACATAGGGGAGATTGAGGCAGGGGTTAAACTGGTGCTCACACAAATTAAGAAAGTAGCTCTGTTTGTTTATTTAGGGTCATGGATGATGATCCATCCATCCATTTTCTTCCACTTATCTGGTGCTGGATGGCGGGGGCAGCAGCCTAACTAGAGAAGACCAGACCTCCCTCTCCCCAGCCACCTCCTTCAGCCTGTTTAGGGGAACACCAAATGTTCCCAGGCCAGCTAAGAGATATAATCTCTCCAGCGTGTCCTGGGTCTGCCCCAGGGACTCCTCCCGGTCCGACATGCCTGGAACACCTCAGCCAGGAGGCGCCTGGGAGGCATCCTAGTCAGATGCCCGAGCCACCTCAACTGGCTCCTTTCGATGTGGAGGAGCAGCGGCTCTACTCCCATCACTCGCCAACAAGACCCCGAGATACTCAAACTCCTCCACTCCAGGGCAGGAATTCCTCCCTGACCCGGAGTGGGCACTCCACCCTTTTCTGGTGGAGGACCACGGCCTCAGATTTGGAGGTGCTGATTTTCATTCCTGCCGCTTCACACTCGGCTGCGAACTGCTCCAGTATGAGCTGGAGGCCATCACCCGATGAAGCCAACAGAACCACATCATCTGCAACAAGCATGATGGGTGATGATGTCTCCATAAATCTTACATGACAATATTACCCTATTTTTATGCATTAGTACTGCTTCACATTCAGTTTTCAATTCAGTTCAATTTTCTTTACATAGCACCAAATCACAACAATCAGATAACTCCCATAGGGCAACTATTTGGTGACAGTGGGAAGGAAAAACTCCCTTTTAACAGGACAAAACCTGCACCAGAACCAGGCTCAGAGAGGGGCGGGGCCATCTGCTGTGACCGGGTGGAGGTGAGGGGAGGATAAAAAGGATAAAAGACACGCTGTGGAAGAGAGCCAGAGGTTAATAATAACTAATAATTAAATGCTGAGTGGTGCATAAACACATAGTGAGTGAAAAAAGGTGAGTGAATAAGGAACATAATAGACTACTGCAGCATAACTAAGGGAGGATTCAGGGTCACCTGGTCCAGCTCTAACTATATGCTTTGTAGAAAAAGGTCAGTTTTAAGCCCAGTGTTAAAAGTAGAGAGAGTGTCTGTCTCCCACTCTACTTTTAAATATCACGGGAACCACAAGTAAACCAGCAGAGAGTGGTTAAAATATATATGTGGGGTTTTTTAGCGGGGAGATCTAGTAATCTCTGTTAATATTTTTCCTGAGTTTTCTCACCTCAAGTAGGTGTTTTAGTGAACAGGATACAGAAAAACATAAAGTGAGTGGGAAAGACAAAGAGCAGCAAAGAGCCTGGGGTCAGATTCAAAGCTGGGCCAGTGCACCCATCCTTTGGTAATGGGGTCACCTGCTCAGCCCTGCAGACCCCAGGCAAACTTATAACTTTTATATTAAAGAGGATCATGTCCTCTTTCAAGCAGGCCACACCACAAGAGGAAACATCTGATTTGAAACATGAAATGAATTCACGTGGATTTTTAACCATTTAAGAAATTAGCTGATTCATAGAAATGAACTGGCAGCTTTTGTATTTCTGTATATTTTATTTTATCTTATTTTATTCCTGTCAGTCTGCCCCAGGGCAGCTGTGGCTACGACTGTAGCTGCCTCCACCAGTGTGTGAATGTGAGAGTGAATGAACAGTGGAATTGTAAAGCACTTTGAGGGGTCCCGAAAAGCGCTTTATAAATGCAATCCATTATTATTATTATTATTATTATTTCATTTTTTGCTAGTGACAGGACAACAGTTTTTTTAAGTAGTTTTTTTTGTCAACAGGTGAAGTGACAAAGTAAACAAGATGTTATTGATATTTGAGGGCAGCCCTTTACTTTTCCCACCTAGGGTAAGCTGTCACCAATCCCATAATATTCTCAGGCATTAAATGGAAACTGGACTGGACAAATCATATTTACCCACATTCTTACATATCAGTGCACAATTTAGAGTAACCAATAACCTAACATATAGTACATCTTTAGGAGGAAGCTGAAGTACACAACCTGTTTTTCCCAGATGGTCTTACCTTCAGGGCGATCTCTTTATTACGCATTGTTGCTCCTCGTCTTCTGTCCTCCTGCTTACCCTCCAACAGTAACTGTCTTCTTGAAAACAAAGTAGTGCTCAACTTGTAATTACAAACCAGTGTTTTGAATGTGTGTATTGGTTAGTTGACAGTTAGTTGAGTTCACAAAAAAACCTGTTTCCTGCTTCATCCTCAGATGCCACACATTCCCGGCCCTTCGTTCGTGCAACTCCGGAAGATATGGAGACACAGCCTGCTCCAGCTGTCAGCCCGGGCCCCACAGAAGCGACGTTCCGGGGATTATGTTCTGTAAAGATTATAGTTACTTGGGAAAAGCGGGACATTTTATTGCAGCCTAACTGGTGTGGCCAAAAGAACCTGCTGCCTGCCAGGAACGATGGAGATACTGGTCAGTGGCTCATCACAAGCAGTGTTTCTTGGCTCACTCTCTGCGCTGTCATCTGTTGTTATCATGATTCTTTTCTCCTGCAAACTCGGGTCGATTTGGGGGCGGAGCAGAATCTCCTGGACGGAAACCTCAGCACACAACTAAACATTCCTGCACAGACACACCCCATTCCCATCGCAGCCTCAGCTCTGAACAGACACATCCTCGTTACAATTACCTATCAGACTGTGCCAGTCCACCTAGTTGTCTCTGCCAGCCATTAACGGTATGTGACTTCATATCTCCTCAGCTCCACGTGGTTACATGTGGCTCAATTCAATTCAGTTCAATTTTATTTATGTAGCAGTTCCCTCAAGGGAGTTAAGTTAAAGACTCCACAGTAGACATAAAAAAAAAACATAGATCAAACATTAATTGGGCTTGTTAACTTGTAATTTTCTGTTATGTCGCAAGAGTACTGTTGCCCGCGGTGAGCTGTTGTTATTGTGTGTGAGTGGTAAAACATGGCGTAAAGCGCTTGGAGTGAGACTACGACGTCGTGTCTTTTGAGTTTACATTGGTAGCAGAGGATGGTTACCAATTATAAAGTACCACCAAAGCTTGATGAAGCCAGGCCATACGAGTGCTGGAAGAATGAAGTTGATATCTGGAGACGAGTTACGGAGCTGGATAAAAAGAAGCCGGCACTCACGGTGTCGCTGGGGCTCGAGCGGAGAGCCAGAGAAACGGCCATGGAGATCCCAGCGGGAGATCTGAACAAAGATGACGGTATGGAAACACTACTTGCAAAACTGGACGCGGTGTTTCAGAGAGAAGAAAAACACCGCGCGTATGACGCTTACTCGTGTTTTGACTCCATTGCAAAAGACCACAGCGTGTCCATGGCAGACTACATTATAGACTTTGAACAGCGTTATAACCGGATGAAAAAGTACAACATGACGCTGCCTGGTGCTGTTTTAGCATTTAAGCTTCTAGATACAGCTTGTCTTGATGAGAAAAGTCGACAGCTTGCACTGTCAGCGTGCACGGACTTAACGTTTGCGTCTATGAAGTCTGCACTGAAACGGATTTTCGGAGGGAAAGTAGCCGGCGTTTTCAACGGAATTCAACTGAATCAAGATGCAGTTTTCCTTACAGAGCAAAAAGGTCCTAAATACAAACGAAACAACGGTACTTCATCGCGGAGTGGACAGCGACAACCACTACATCACTATTTTTGTTGAATAGATTTTTTTGTACCTCAACTGGGTTCTGGAGGCAGTTTATAACTTTAGCGAGGATCGGGAGATTAATCAATTACGCTGCATTAATGACGTCTGCGGTCAGGTGCTCTCATGTTCGCTCTGTTTACGTAGCTTTGTTAGCTCGGTAATTTAGACCAGCGGTCCCCAACCCCCGGGCCATGCACCTGTACCGGTCTGTGAGTTGTTTAGTACCGTGCCGCGAGTGTTGAGGTTCAGGTGTGAAATTTACGATTTACAGGGGGTTTTTTTCTTCATTTTATCGTTAATATTTATTGTTTTTATCATTACCTCTGTTTCCCTGTGTCTTTTCCTGTATGTTATGAATACATTTTATTTATTTATTTTTGGTGCCGGTACTCATTTTATTTTGTTGTATTTATCCGCGACACCTTAAAGGCCGGTCCATAAAAATATTGTTGGACATAAACCAGTCCGTGGCTCACGATTAAAGCAAAACTCGGGCCAATCCTCTACTCTGAGCCCCTCCCGGATGACTGAACTTCTCACCCTATCTCTAAGGGAGAGGCCAGCCACCCTTCGGAGGAAGCTCATTTCCGCTGCTTGTATCCGCGATCTCGTTCTTTCGGTCACTACCCACAGCTCGTGGCCATAGGTGAGGGTAGGGGCGTAGATCGACCGGTAAATTGAGAGCTTCGCTTTTACGCTCAGCTCTCTCTTCACCACGACGGACCGGTGCAGCGTCCACATCACTGCGGCCGCAGCACCAATCCGTCTGTCGATCCCCGGCTCCCTTCTCCCATCACTCGCGAACAAGACCCCGAGATACTTGAACTCCTCCACTTGGGGCAGGAACTCATCCTCAGCCCGGAGTGGGCACTCCACCCTTGAGAACTATGGCCTCATATTTGGAGGTGCTGATTCTCATTCCCTCTGCTTCAGACTCGGCTGTGAACCATTCCAGTGAGAGCTGGAGGCCATCACCCAATGAAGCCAACAGAACCACATCATCCGCGAAAAGCAGAAATGAGATTCTGAGGCCACTGAAGTGAAAGCCCTCCGGTGACAAAGGGCAGCCCTGGCAGAGCCCATCACCCACCAGGAACGAGTCCGATTTATTGCCGGCAATGCGAACCAAGCTCTTGCAACGGTTGTATAGCAATTCACGGAGAGGACAAACAATGAGTAGTTATTCTACAAGAGATAGTTCGTGACTGTGACATTTGTCAGAGATATTGCAAAACCAAGCCGAGACCTGCTGTTGGTCTACCCCTGGCTTCTGAGTATAATGAGACAGTAGCGATGAATCTACATGAGCTGGAGCCCGACGTGTGGTACCTTCACATCATCGACCACTTCACACGCTTTAGTGCCGGCAGCATCGTAAAGGCAAAGAAAGCTGCAGAGTTCGTCAACTCCTTCATTCACACCTGGATAAGTTTTCATGGTGCCCCCAGGCAGCTCTACACGGATAACGGCGGAGAGTTCAACAACACAGAGATTCTGGACATGGCTGAAAACCTCAACATTGAAGTAAAGACAACGGCGGGGTATAGTCCCTGGAGCAACGGACTACTGGAGAGACATAACATGACACTTACAGAAATCCTCCTGAAGGTAAAAAAGGAACGAGGATGTGACTGGCACACTGCGCTAGACTGGGCCATTATGGCCAAAAACAGTATGCTTAATATACATGGTTATAGTCCACATCAACTTGTGTTTGGCCAAAACCCCAACCTTCCTTCTGTGTTGATGGATAAGCCACCTGCCTTAGAGGGCTGAACATATATCAGCATTGCATGCTTCCAGGAAAGCATTTACTGAGGCAGAGTGTTCAGAAAGGATCAGGAGAGCACTACACAAGAAACTTAGGCCTACAGATGACAAATATGAGGCAGGAGATAAAGTATACTACAACCGAGTCGACTGTACAGAGTGGAAGGGTCCAGGTGTAGTTATTGGGCAGGATGGAGCTGTTGTATTGGTAAGACGTGGTGGGACTCTTGTAAGAGTACAGCAGTCAAGGTTGAGTAAAGTGGATGCACAGAGTGGAGATAATCAAATACCACAGAGTACTACTGATGATGACACTGGCAACAAAGACACAGTTGAAAATGATGAGACAGAAGCACCCGATGGTGAACAGAGTACTAGTGAGGAAGAAGACAACAGTGTTCAACATACAGCCAGAGTATTAGGCAGAGCAGGGAAAGCCAAATAGCAATACAGAAACTGGTACAAAGTAATGGTGTATTTGATGAAGTGAAAGACCTGGGTCAAAAATGTGTGTCTACTAGATGGGTCTGTACACTCAAAGAAACTACTAATGGTGTTGTCCCGAAGGCTCGACTTGTGGCACGGGGGTTTGAAGAGGTAAATACTAAAGAACTACAGAAAGACTCTCCAACATGTGCATCAGAGTCCCTCGGACTGGTGCTAGCTGTGATATGTCAAAACAAGTGGAAAGTGAATTTAAGGGACATTAAATCTGCCTTTTTGCAGGGAATGGAGCTGTCAAGAGACATTTATCTTCACCCCCCACCTGCAGCTGGCAAGGACAATGTTCTATGGAAACTGAAAAAGTGTGTTTATGGACTTGCAGATGCTTCACTTTATTGGTACAATAAGGTCAAAGACATTATGCTCAAAACTGGTGGTAAAATATCACAGTTTGATCCTGCAGTGTTTTATTGCCAGAATGAACAATCTGAGATTACAGGAGTTCTTGCATGTCACGCTGATGATTTCCTTTGGGCTGGTTCAAGTCACTTTGCAAGTCCTTGTGGGCCGTGAAGAACATGACAGCTTTTCTTATGTTGGTATGGATATTTGTACAGTTAATGATGTAATAGAGGCGCATCAACAACTTCACATTGACAACCTACAGCCGGTTCAGTTACAAGCAGCATGGGCTGTACAGAGGGAGGCTTCCTTAAGTGAAGCAGAACGTGAGCAACTCAGGTCAAAGATGGGACAGATTTTGTGGGTTACCAAACAAACGAGGCCAGATGTTATGTTTGACACATGTAGCCTTGGATCTAATATCAAAGATGCAACTGTGCAGTCCATTCATGAAGTGACCAAAGTTATCCGTAAACTTAAGGCAGAGAAAGTGACTCTTAAGTCTCAGCACTTGGGTAACAGTGAGGATTTGGCATTGGTTGTTTTCAGTGATGCTTCTTTTGGTAACCTTCCTGATGGCAGTACTCAAGGAGGGGTATTAATCGTCCTTCTGGGTAAAGGAGGAAAGTTTTGTCCTCTCTTTTGGCAGCCTAAAAAAATCAGGCGTGTGGTCAGAAGTACACTGGCAGGAGAAACTCTTGCCATGTCAGATGGAATAGACAGTGCTGTCTTCCTGGCAACACTTTTTTCTGAGCTTACAACTCAGGCCATCTGTTTATCAGCTACAAAATCAACCTCACTACAAAGAACCAGCTTCACCACCCAGTCTCCACCAGATTGTGGTGGATTGCTTAAGCATCGTTGGAGACACACGAGCGTGGTAATCAGGCTTAAACCTGACTCTTTGTAAGTTCCCAGTTATTGTGCTAACATCTCTCCTATTCCCAGTGTTCACCTCGCTGTCTGAAAAGCAGTACCTCACCACTTTAACAATCTTTTACGAGCTGGGTTTACTTTCAGGACAATCTATGGATTATCCGTTGCCTTCTCTTTATCTGCCCGTTTACCCTCCTGTGGTGACCAACTTCTCGGAAAAAAACCAAAGAACTCTCCCGGATGCAGAAAGCCTCTCCCTGAGATCACAGCTCCTTCAGTCTCAACTCACCATTTAAATATCTTTGTGCAGTTCAAGGACCCTTGGATTAACGCCTGTCTCTTCTTTCCCCAGTGAACTCTTTCCCCTTTGACCTGGAGAGAACGCTAGTGTTTACCTTGTGGCTCCTCAACAATTTCCTCTGTTCTGTAAGTGAGGATAAAGACTGTGGAACATTTACTTGTGAGCTTGTTGGTTCTGCTTTTGGGTCCCTTTCACTATTTGGCCTCATGGCACTGACACATCCATTTCCAAAAGCTGAAAAATAACTGGACAAACTGACATTTGTAATTACATTGCTCAAAAAAAAGGAACACTTTGAAAATACATCAGATCTCAATAGGAAAAAAATATCTATATTAATATGGACTGGGTAATACACTACCAGTCAAAAGTAGGGACACATTCAAAACTTTGAATATGTTCCCAAGTGCAGTCTCAATACCCATCAAACACTACGACAAAACTGTCTCACACGAGGACGCCCCAGGAAAGGAAGACCCAGAGTTACCTCTGCTGCTGAGGATACATTCATCCGAGTCAGCAGCCTCAGAAATCACAAGTTAACAGCTCCTCAGATCAGAGCCCAGATAGATGCCACACAGAGCTCCAGTAGCAGACACATCTCTACATGTTCAGAGGAGACTGTGTGAATCAGGCCTTTATGGTCAAATAGCTGCAGAGAAACCAGGACTAAGGAAAAGCAACAAGCAGAAGAGATTTGTTTGGGCCAAGAAACACAAGGAACGGACATTAGACCAGTGGACATCTGTGCTTTGGTCTGATGAGTCCAAGTCTGAGATCTTTGGTTCCACCTGCTCGGTCTTTGTGTGGCACAGAAAAGTTTAACAATGGTCTCTACATGCATGGTTCCCACCGTGAAGCATGGAGGAGGAGGTTTGATGGTGTGGGGGGGGGGGCTTTGCCGGTGACACTGTTGGGGATTTAGTTAAAACTGAAGGCAGACCTGACCAGCATGGCTGCCACAGCATCCTGCATCCCAATGCTCCAAATGTGACTCGGAAAAAATGCACCACTTCTATTTTATTGGTGACTATGTGATGTCATTTGAACACAGTGCTAATTACGAAAAAAAGTATCTTTACTTATTTAACACAAGTTTCTAAATCACACATTTCTTATATGACAAGAATAGTATTTAAAGTGTTTCAACATATTTATCTGTTTTGTTACATTTGGCCGGAGGTGCTGTGATGTGTGCCTCTTGCAACAGAGGGTGCTGCAGCATCCCCAGCACCCATATTTCCCATGGCCTTGCAAAGGTGTCATGGGAGACAGTAAACTTTCTAACATGTCATGTATCGATGTACCATCCTGGAGGAGTTGGACTACCTGTGAAACCTCTGTAGAGTATGGCTTTATGCTGCTAGTGGTGACCTGACCATTGTCAAGTAAAATCAGTGGAAAAAACAAACAAACAGTCAGAAAAGATGAGGAGGAAAAAACTGTCAGTGGCCTTCCTGTTTGGGGGTTGTGTCATTGTTGCCCCTCCACTGCAACTGTTGTTAATGTCATTAACATCAAAACACCTGAAACTGATTAACAACCTCCAATTACTTACTAGCTAAAGTCTCAAGTTTAATATGTCAGATCTTTACAAGATCTTTTTTCGTATGTCTCTCTGCTTTGCTTTTGCAGTATGGTGTGGTTCTTAATCTTTTGCTCCGTGAAAACATCATTATTGAGCTCTTCAGCCAAATACTGAGCCTCTGAAAATAATTTGAATAGAATCGTCAGTAATCCCTGCACAGTTAAGGCAATAGTTTTGTAAAAGCTGAAAATCTGCAGTTCAGCCACAAACTGACATGACTTAATATTACAATCTAACAAATCAATTACTTTGCATGTGTGTGTGTGTGTGTGTGCGTGTGTGTGTGTGTGTGTGTGCGTGTGTGTGTGTGTGTGTGTGTGTGTGTGCGTGTGTGTGTGTGTGTGTGCGTGTGTGTGTGTGTGTGTGTGTGTGTGCGTGTGTGTGTGTTTGAGGGTGCAGGTGGGGCCCATTTTGAATATTTTTCATTACTTCTGCTTGTTATCACGATTCTAAAATGTGCACTTCAACTGGTAGCAGCTCTGATCTTTACTCAAACCTTACGTTATTTAATTCTATTTATTGACTTTTTTGTCAAGTACTGATGGATACTTTTGTTGCGAGAAGACATTTTTTCATTGAAACTGTGCAAATCTGGAAAATACCACCCTATTTCAACTGAAATAAAGAGTTGTTTTTGTGGTTGCCATGCTGCTGCAGGGATAAAGACTTGTACTAGAGATGCACAAATTAAGGTCACTAATTTATTCAAAACAGATTAAAAGGATGCTTAAGCATTAACGTGTTTGCAGGGACAGTCTGGTGGAGAACTGTGGCACTACATGACCTTGATATACTTGCTACCTGATTTATTGCAGAAAGGTGTAGGAAGGATGGCTCCGCCCTAGAAGGCTGAGGTGTAAAAGAGCCCAACCATTTCACCTAAGAGTAATTAACAAAGACGTGGAAGACAGAGAGAAACAAAACCTCACCACAGTTCTGCCAAACCATAACAGTATAATGTGGGGAGGCTAAGTAATATCCAGGGTGGGTGGGGGAGATGGGTGAAGAGAAACTGAATCTTTTTGGTTCTAGTTATTGAAAGTGAGCTGTCGTGGCTTACTCCTTCAACTCAACCAGGGCCATAAGTTTCCCAGTCCCTAAAAAACCTCCTCAAGGTCTTTCTCTGGCGTTCTCCTGTAAGATGTCTGGAAATGAATAAGAAAAGGAAATGAAATACACTTACAGACCAGCAGAATGAGCCAAACTGTGATGTTTACCCAACATGAGCAACAGTGTTACCCTCGCTACAGTAGAGTGTGTTACTTGGGTATGACGGTCTATTATTTGACTTATCTATGTGTTTAGCTTAAGGAAAATAAAATTTAATAAACATAGATAGGACGACTATGGGGATGTACAGAGCTTCTGTCATTTTGTATTCTAATAACAGTGGAGGAAAGCACTGTGGAACATGCAAGAAGGTACAAAACATCCCAGAGGAGTTCTGCTTCCTGTGAAGGCAAATTGGTTGACATTTTGTTATCCTCATCAACCAGTGAACTCTAATGCCATACGTACGGAGACATTGGAAGACACCACTCGCACACACTCTGCAATCGGTCAGCTGTAGGGGGATGAGGCCAGTCAGCAACATGTCTGACTTTCCAAGGTTTCACAAATGGATCCCAAGCAAGCATGTACCAAACACGAGCTTCGGTATTCTAATGTGCATTTATTACACGTTTTAAATAAATAAATCATCCGTAAAATTATTTTACACATCCTCAAATAAAAATATATTTATATATGTATAAAAACAGACATTCAGCGAGCAACGAGAAGACAAAGGGTTAGGGGATGTGTCCATGGATTACACTTACACTTCAATGCATTTTGTACACATCGAGACAAAACAGTCAGAACACAAGCCTGTGAATATCAAGTATAGCTGCCATGTTGTTCCATTCAATGCTAGTGAATGTCTGTTTGGTTGAACTGTGTGAGCGAGATAATGAGCAATCCCAGTCAGGACGCAGCGCCCAGCAAAAAGTGTGGACTGCAGTGTTACCAACAAATAATTCTGATTATAGTCTTTGTTGCCTCCTGTACACTACGAGACAGTTTGTGTGTCTGAATATAGCGTTCCCTGGCAGTGAGGTCAATCAGGGTCCTTCAAGTCTCCTTGAGCAGCAGGCAAGAGTCCAAGAAGTGACTCCACTGATAAAAACAACGAACAATAATCAACACAGGGCACTCTACTGAAACGACATCCTCAAAAAGTCAAACACTGAGTCATGAGGATTAAAAACAAACTTTTCTTTTTCTTTACTTTTTTACACAAGTCAGTACTAAAAACCCGGAGTACAAAAATATATGTTTTTTGTCTTTGTGTGGCTTTTTTTACTTTACAAAAAATAAACTACTCATCAAGGTATCATATTTATCAGTATAAAACTGTCTCCAGAGGTTTTTGGGGAGAGAAGAGAAATCCAGTCAGGTTCTCCTTTTTCTCTGACTTTTCCGTTTTATTCTCTGACGGGTATCACGTACGCTTAGTCCTTTGACTGAAAGGGTAGTGGATGAAGTCAAAAGGCCGGTGGTGGCTCGGATGGGTGGGCTGGTGCCCCTTTGGCAGCCTCTTCATGAAGTGGACTTCACGTTGGTGCTGGCGTGTCCGTGAGCCCTTCCGTGGACGCCCCCGACGAGTGAAAGCCATGTACCAGCCCTCATAACGGACGTTCTTCAGCGCCGTGTAGTTGTTCTCCAGAACGATTTCGGTGAAGATACAGTCACGGCCTTGTCCGTTTTTCTGCAAAATCACAAATGACAGAAAAAAGAGGATATTCACAAAAGATGTTAAAGATTTGCAGAATGAAAACCTTCCCCTCAAATGTGCAGCGTATGCTACAGTCATTACAAATCAAACAAAGGAAGATCACTATTTTCCCCCTTCAACAGACCTCCAGCAACCCTTGTGGGTCAGTTGCAGCAGCGCACACCTTCCTGTCATAAAGCCTTAATCAGACCCTAAGTGTCACTTTCATTCCAGGCTTGACTTCCTGTTGCATTTGTGGTTAAATTTAACAGCTCTGGTCAGCTAGAATAACAATCAGTAGATGCTTAAACACACATCACCCCCAGGTCTGCAGAGTTCAGTGAATCCCATTGAATTTAAGTTCCAGGTTACATCAGGTCTTTACGACAATAAAAGGCAGGCATATGAAAGATGGGTGAAGTGTGGATGAACGTGTGATGTCCAGTTGGTAACATCATTAAGTAAAAAAAGATGAGACAAAGTGTACAGTGTAGTTCTCTGAAACAGCACTAGCACGCAGTCCTGGCCTACTGTACAGAGTGTGTTAAAAATAGTCCTGGCACACTCCTGTACACACACTGAAAACACACACTTTCTGTCAATTCTTCAACACAAGCGCACACACGCATATGCACGCACACATATGCACGCACACATATACTGCGGGTGAGGTAGGTGGTGACTGGGCCGGTAGCTTGGGGCAGATGGTGTTCAAGGTAGGGTGCTGGGTGGGTGGAGCGTGTGTGTGTGTGTGTGTGTGTGTGTGTATGGTAGGGTTACAGAAAGGCTGGCAGCTCTGTTTATTAGCCATCACAGTGAGAGAGGTCAGGCAGTCACCCACTAAGACACATCTCACATGACAACGTTAAATGCAGTATTGTGGAAGAGTCCTGAGCCAGCCCGCATTTCTTTATTTCTAACCCTTCCAAAGAGCCAGACTTTTGTAACTTTTAAAAGTGGTCCTTAGTAATAATTCTGTGGGCTTTCCGAAGGTCTTCTTCAGTCATTTTCAGTCTGCCTGTTAGGCCACCTAACACTGACCTATGAATAATACGAGCATAAAAAAGACAAAGGCTAAACCAGCGTTGTATCTACACATAACGGCCAACTTCAAAAAGAACCAGTTTTTCAGTTGTATCTTTAAGCATGTTGTTACTAGCAACCATTTACAAAAACACATAGTTTGTTTCCATGTCTTTTGTTGAATCTAAATGCCAAAGATAACAATTTAAGAACCATAAAGCAATAGTTGTGCACCAACAAGGTGATTCCCAAAGAGCTATTAAGTGAAATGTTGGCATATCTCAGCATGGTGTGAAGAAATAGTTGAAGAAACTGGACAAGTGGAGGATAAAAGAAGAAGTGGCACATGTAAAAATATCTGCAAAAGATGAGCAGACGAAAGCCATGTCCTTCAGAATCAGGAAAAAAAAGAACCCAGATGTTCCTGTCTACTATACCGGCCACTTGGTTATGCGTATATGCCCTGTGTGCTAGCGTCTTGCATCCTGTGGTTATGTGCTGGATTGTCTCCGGGGTATCTGCACAGCCTGCTCCTGGGCTTGCCTGGTGAGTTAGGGTCCAGTGTCTATAGATCTTGTGCTTACAGTTTGTTCTTGTGCTGTTTTGATTAGTGCCTCTGTGCTGTCTTTCAGTCCAGCTTTCTTCAGCCTTTAGTAGCATGTTTCGGTATCAGCCAGTAGTACATGCCGTGCAGGGGCTCGTCCTTCTATGATGGTTCCTGTTCTTGCTTCTCTTCTTTCTCTGGTTTTTGCTGCCTGACATATTCACTAAGCACACGATCAGTTGTGGCCATCTTCCTGGTGTACTCATTGGTCTTTGTTGTTTTATCCTAGTGGTTTTGACACTCACTAGTCCTCGACCTCCTTCCTTCCACTTAATGTACAGCCTCAGGGTGATGGACTTGGGGAGAAACCCTCCATGCATGGTAAGGAGCTTTCTTGTCTTAATGTCACAGGGTGCTATCGCTTCCTCTGACCAGCTTATTATTCCAGCAAAGTATCTGATGACCATCAGGGCATTGGTGCTGATTGCCTGGATGTTGTTTTTCCAATTCAGCTGACTCCTCAAGACAGAGCAGAGAAGACCAGTCGCTGCACCACCGAGATTTACTACAAGAAAGCCTTTGATTCAATCCCTGACACAGGGATCCTGGAATGGCTTGAACTGTACAAGACCAACAGGGCCCTAAGAACCTTCATCAGGAATTCAACGAGGATGTGGTGAACAACACTACAGGCCAAATTCAAGACAATTGCACAGGTCACCATCAAGTGCAGGATTTACAAAGGAGGTGCCCTGTCCCCACTGCTGTTCTGCATAGGCCTGTTCTGCCTCAGTGAGATCATTATGGATACTGACTATGGAATGGTGCAATCGTTAGCTGCCTTCTCTACATGAATGACATCAAGCTGTATGGATCAAACTAGGATCTACAGCAACAACATCGGAATGTCATTCGGATTGGAGAACAACAAGGAGAGGGAAGGTAATCAGAACTGAGTGGATTGCACTACCAGAAAGCATACACTGAGGACAGCTACAAGTAGCTGGGAATCCCACGGGGAAATGGAAACCATGAAGAGGAAAGCCACAACCACCAAAAACCTGCAGCGAGTAAGGCAAGTCCTGAGGAGTCAGCTGAATGGGAAGAAAACAATCTGGGCAATCAACACCGACTGCTGGTCATCAGATACCCTGCTGGGGTAATAAACTGGCCAAAGCAGGACAAAGAAGTTACTGACATCTCCCAAGACCCCAGAAAGAAGAGGAGTTAGAGGAGGAACCATCATGGAAGGACAGGCCCCTACACGGCATGTACCACCGCCAGATCTGTGTTCTAATCGGTCTACTAAAAACTTACTTTAATACATTTAGTTCAGTTTTAAAGTTTTGAAATCACTTCAGTCTCAACTTCACACCAGCTGGTGCAGGTGCAGCAGGAGGGGAGGAGTCAGAGAGAAACTCGGTTTGTAGAAGAGAACCTGCCCGCGAGCAGGTTATCTCGCAGAGTCTGTTACCCTGGTAAGTGACTCAGGGTTAAAGTTAACTGTTGTTCTGGAACTGAGAACCCAGAATTCCCCTCATCTCGGGTTGTTAGCTAAACCTGTTTCCTGGAATAGGACCAAAATGCTTTTGATACCCATCAGCAAGCTTCTAACATAATTCTGGTTGGATATTTGACCACTTTTCTTATCTGGCTGGTTTACTGGTATGAACCTGACTTTTAAGTATAGTCCACATGCCCATGTATAGCCCATGTTAATGTCAGCCTAGTTTATTTATTCCAAAACCAGTTTTTATGTGTGTTTGGGATCATTGTCCTGTTGGAACAGCCAGCTGTGTCTGAGTTTCCAACATCTGTCGATATGATGTAAAGTTAAAGAATTAGGAGGTAATCCTCTTTCTCCTTTATTTCACCCATTTTGTGCCACGTACCAGTATCACTGGCAGTAAAACAGCCCCAGTGAATCCTGCTTCAAGTTAAGCTTGAAGGTGTTGTCACAGTCTCCATCCATGGCAATGTAAAGCTGGTTTCATTATGGGCGGTGATGCTGGCATTGCAGCAGCTTTCACTTATGGCAGGCTTGAGTCCTGGTTGTTCCTGAATATCCTGGGCAAATTCTTTTCCATCTGAGGACAAAAGTTTGGGTTTTTCCTAGGACTTCCAGAAAGATGACACATCTAAATCACTAATTACATATAATTGCTTGAACAGATGATCGTGGAATCTGCAACTGTTTAGAAATGGCTCCAAGAGACCCTCCCACTTTGTGCAAATCTTCACTGAGCTCCTTAGACACATTGTTACAAGCGTTGCTCTCAAGCAAGTTATTTTTATGTTGCAAAGAGAAACTACCAGCTGTAGTCAGTCCTGATCACTAATGTGATTTTAAAAGGCCTGGGCCTCGTCAAATTAAAAGACATAAGTGAGTGTACATCTATATTTGAGTCCATACGATTACTTTTGGCCATGTGTGGATTGGAGAAAATCCCAAATAAATTCAAACCCAATTCTTGTTTTTTAAAATGATTGAAGGTGTGTTCTGTACATTCATTCCACTTTGGAAAATCAACAGTTCAAAGAAACTGTTAAAAGCAAATTTCCCATAACATTTATAATAATTGTGTGTACACTTCTGGCCACACAGCGTATGTTTTGTCAAAACTGTGGGAGTGTATGCAGTCTGGACTATTTTCAGCTGTTAAATGCCAGTGTCATTATAACTGTGTATTGACAATAAATTACGTGTAAAAATGCAATAATGATAGTTTAACATTAATGTATATATTTAGATAATTTATTGTCTATGAAAAAAGCCTTTTGTAAAGCTTGGACATCTTATTTACTTCATCACCGATAAAATACAACTGAAGAATAACTTCAGGCTCCTTTTCAGCAGTTTAGTCAGGATCACATAAAGTCAACTTCAGTTATCAATGAGTCCATGAATTTCTTTTAACCAGTTTTTAAAAACATATTCATAGTTGTGCCACAGATTTATCTTTCTGTACAGCAACTTTAAAAAAAACTCCTCGTATTGATATCGACACGTCTCTGTGATTAAGCTTTCTGAGTAAACTTCGATAATTACTTTAGATCCCACTAATACTAGACTTGATAAAGTGTTTGGTTCTGTGCTCGTCCTGTTGCATTAAATAATGTTGACCACTGTTTGATCAAAACTCAGATTATTAAACTTTTCCCTAAACCAGCCAACCAGTGGAACCAGCTCCCAGTTTGGATTGGGCTGACATCCCTACTTTTAAGAGTACACTTAAAGGTTTTCTTTTTGATGAAGCTTGCAGTCGGGGCTGGATGAGGTGATGCTGCAATGGGACTTGGCTGCTGGGGCTTCCCATGATGCAGTGTTTCTTTTTCACTCTTCATGTGTTTGGACACCACTACTGTATGTAATCATTAGTAATTAATTTTAAACCATGGGTCTCTTTCCCCTCACCCCCACAGGCAGCCTCGTTCTGCCTGTTTCTTTTTGTTACAGGAAACTTTCCTTCCTGCTTGCTCATGGGGTTGTTAGGGTTGTCTCTCTAATATTGTGGGATCTTTACTGTATAATATATGAATGTGAAATTAAATGGGATTGCACTGAACTTAATAAAATAATGTTATAGATTAGCTTGATTGATAGAATTAATCAATTAGTATTATTATTTTTTCTAATGCGCCATTAATTTTATGATATTATTATTTTTTGACCAGGATAATAGTCACGCTGACATTTAGTGTGAGGAAGAAGCTGTTTCCAGGTTTAGTCTTTGTTTTGCTTTTAATGGGATTTATTCACAGAAAAAAATAATGAAATAAAACGAGTAAATCAAAAATGACTGTTGCTGATGTCATTGATTAAAAGCATCACTAATATGGAATAATTTTCATTAATGTGAAAAACAAATGACTTATTCTCTGACATGCTAGGCCATCTGGACCCTGGATACATGACCCTTTCAGTCATATGGTCAAAGTTCTGTCTGATTCTTTTACATCAAAGAAATCTATTTGATTTCTCCGATCTCTGCAAATTTCTCTCGAGGTCTGCTTAAAGCAGTGGATGGAGCAGTATTTTCTTGAGCTGTACTGCTACATCCATTATCATTTAGAATCAGCTAGTGAGTCTTTGGACCATGAGCTGGCTGAAATCAGCTTTGAGCCTCACCTTGCCAATGAGCTTCCCTCTCTTGTTCATGCAGATGTATAGGTCAGTCTCAGCTCCCCTGATGCGCACTCGACTTCCAAAAGTATCTGTTTCCACAATGAGTTTAGCTACAGAGATCAGACAAAAGAGTTCAGTCAGCAACTACAACACAGAGATGGTTTCTGTGCCTTTTATTAGACATTTTGCTTAAACATTAAATTCTGAATAAATGACTTTGCAGACTATACAAACAGAAAAAAATGAATCAAAAACACACACAAAAACGCTTGCATGCATTTCCAAGCATACATACTCTCATTCACAGTGAAGCCTATGGGACCATTCCTGGGGATTCATGCAAGTTGGAATTTTTGCAAAATGATAAAACCACGTGTCTCCTGAGCCTTTGAAACCTAAAGAGGCGATCCTGGCAGTCTCATTAAGACTCCCTTTTCAAATAATTCAGCACTGACCTCATGCATAGAGCGGCACATTTATCTCTATATCCTGAAAAGTACTGAAAGACATAGGAAATACAGGATTTTCATGTTTATGTTACTTTTTTACCCAAATACAAAAAATATTAGTAAATTCTCCTGTTGAAATAGTGCACAGTATTTTTATATCTCCTGTGTTTGCAGTGCATTCATCTGACATTCACACAGATATTATTTCAGAGCACCTTAAGACAACAGCAGATTGTCTATAACATTAAATAAACAATGTTTTAACAGTCACATTGTTTTAAATAGATTAACTATTGAGAACCAGCAGTTACAGCTGAGCTGAATGATGGGCAGAGAGAATGTAGAAAGCACACAGACTTCCCCTTTCTCACTTTCTCTTTCATTCAAAAATGTACTTCAGGTGATCCTAGTTCGGACACACACACACACACACACACATGTACATTCTGCAGCAGCAACATTTTAGGCTCCTGTACAGACAGTAGTAAGAAGAACACTAAACACTATTGATGCTTAAAGAATAAGTAGATTAGCTCCATGGAAGACTGTGCTCGAAATAAAACAAAGAGTGTAAAGCTCGATGAGGCCCATTAGATTCTGAGGCAGGACAGAGAAGGGTTAAAGGTGGGGGCTGACATGGGAGCAAGAACTATGCAGGAAATGTTCAGGAGGCATAAGTAGGATGGCTTCTAATAGCTCTTCCAGATCTGCATGATCTCTAGAGGATCACCTCCAGCACCATCCACAGCCAACTGGACAATTTTTCTAGGCCTCTTCCCCTCGAATAGTACAGACTGAATTCAGATAGAGTGCAAAGAGGCTACGAGTAAGTAACTCAATACTAAGTAAGTAATACTTAGTATTGAGTTAAAAAAAGAAGATAATATTGATATCGTTGCCTTTCTTGGGAAATTTAAGCATCTTCAGACAAGACAGAAACACACAGCTCCAGGATTAATGATTGAAACGAACTGAACACATTTATAATGCACGTAATGTACTTGACGATGTTTAAAGGATGTTACTAATTTCAGACATTTTAATACAAAAGGTGATTTTGCAACTATGTTAATGTTCTCTCTTAATTTCCATATAGTACAGTGGCCCACCTTTCACTGTTAATATGGTTAGAATGCCGACTTTGAATTACAGTGAGAAACAAAACCAAACAAACAATTGTGAAATATGTCAAATACTTCGAAAGCTTAAAAAAGAATGAACCAGGTTTCATTTGTAAGACTATAGTTTGATAAGCACAAATTATGGTAATGTTTAAAAATAACTGAAATCTACCTAAATGAACGCAGATAAATCAGGTTTCGCCGCGCTGTGTGGAGCGTGAAAGCGAGTTTTAGAGAGTTGTCGGTGCAGTTATTGCAGAAGGAGTTACTGGATTTCTCTTACCGTGCACATCTCCATCCTCGGCCATGGCGTTGATCTTCTTGTTGGGCAGGACCTGTACATGTTTGCCGCTGGTCCGGCTGTAAAGCTGGTAGATCCGGATCAACCTGCGGCTCGTGCGGTCCGTCACTTTGCTCTGTTCGCTTACATGCTGCGTGAAATTAGGCGGGGACTGATTGGTTACCTGTCAGAAATTAGACGGCATTACTTACTTATTTATTTAAAATTTACAAGGTCGGTCGCGCGGCTTCGGGTTGTTGACGGGACTGAAGCGCTTTGAAACAGAGAGAAAACGCGTTCGTTTGTTTTTCTCACTTCTTTCTTTCTTTCTTTGGGTTTTTTGTTTGTTTGTGTTTTTGGGTGGTGGTGGGGGGTAACTGTAACAAGTTCCAGAAGAGCGGCTGCCAGATGAAATTAACAGGTTCCAAAAAGACGCACGGTGTGATAACAGGTTGTGCATACAGGAGAATGCGCGCCGCAATGCCCAGAAGAAGAAGAAAAAAAGACGTCGTATGATTGAAATAAAAGCTCGGCTACTCATTCATCATGGTGTGAAATAATATGAAACTACTTTAACTTGGTTCTTAATGTGTGTTTTTCTTTCACTGCACTCTCTCTCCGTCGCGTTCCGCTGTGATGGAATGAGTGGAGGTAACGGAAACGTTGGATCTTTCAACCCCCAATCTGTGCCCGAGCATCTTGTGCCAGGGCCAATATGTTCATCAGCAACCTGTCAGCAGGCCGCGCGCCGTGGGAGCCATTCGATACTGTCATATTACAACATGTTATGTTACCTTTCCCCCTCTCTTTATGATTGCTGCGCATCGCTCGCTTGGACTGACGGTTTTTAACATAATTCTTATTTTTGCAACTAAAATAATTTGCAGTATTTTAAAGACAAATTGTAGTAATGACATACCTGCGCGTAGTAGAACAATGCAAATAAGTGCAGAAACCTGCAAAAGAAAGAATACCGTGCATTCAGTGACTTAATACGGGGCTGCGTGGAAAAACATTAATAGTGCGTAAAGAGTCGAGGTTAAGCAGGACAGCACTCACACACAGCTGAGCCTGGGTGGGATGGGTCGCATGTTGGATGAAGTCAATTTTTACTAGGATCCGTTAATAAGAGCACACAATCTACAAAATAAGCAACCAAGTCCAAAGATTTCAAAGGAATCCAGAAAACGGTCAGATGCGCTGACAGACAGGTTTAAAAAAGCACAAGGGACACATTCTTCATTACATCTGTGACCTTCGCCGACAAAATCTTGCTCAGTTGAAACGGCAGTTAGTGATCATAATTTGTCATTAAGGTATAGCTGCCCGCGTCTGTCACAGAGCTACCCAAAGTGCACTTGGAGAAGAAAAGCTCTGCGATGAAGTTTCTTTCTTGTCTCTACGTACAGCCCGTCACTATATTCCTCCTGCTTTATAAATCCTCGTGGGTCCTCTACGGCCTTCAGGTGTGTTTGCAGAGTGAGCTTACTCGGTGTTGTTGCACTGGCTCGATGCTGCAGCTCCGCTCGGCTATGGCTGGACTACAGACAGGACTCTCCTCTCTCTGCTCTCATCCCGCAACGCTCCCGTGTCAAGCCTCTCGCTCAGTGCTCACACACCCCCGGTAAAAATGGCAGACTGAGAACAAGCCCCCTTTTTCTACAGAACAAAAGCGACCCCCCACACCCCCAGCCCCACTCTTTCCTCCCTTGCCTTGATGCGAAACATCTCTTTACCTGAGTAGCGCTCCGGACTTTGTTGAGGAACAAAGAGGCGAGGAGGAGCCCTGGCTGCCCTAGGGACTGCATGAAAAATTAAAACCACCAAACAAATACAGTAAATTACAATAAGGCATCAGGGTGATAAACACTTTTCTGGGGGCTTTACCTGTTTGTCACAAAGGCGATTTGATGACCCCGCAGACGCTCGCGTTGATCATTCAGTTCTGGGATGCAAACATTGAACAAACAAACCAAAACAAAAAACAACCAAATACAAATACAAACAATTAAAAAAGAAAACTAAATTTGATAAAGACCACAGCCTCTCGTTACCTTTCCTGCAACATTTAACTAGACTACAGTGACTATCTGGCTTTTAAAGCCTTAATCTCATGACAGACATTGGTTCATTAAGGCAAAGCAGACAGCAGTATGTGACATCAACCCCTCACAGCCTCCCGAGTTATATTTAAGAAAACCCTTAAAGACTTAAAATGGCCAGTGAGAACTTTATATTGCTTTGATGTCTGAAAGCAGGCGGTTGGATGAGGAGGTGCGGGTTAATTAGATCAGGTGGAGTCATTCCTCTTTTTTTTTTTTAGATTATAAGTAATGTCCAGGTTTGCTCTGATGAGTTTTTCTTAAGAACACCCTTATACCTCATTAAACCAAAGCCCCCCAGCCACTGAAAGAAGATGGTTTCAGTGAAGCATGTCATACAGACTGAAGCCACCAGTGGGTGCTGCAGCAGAAATTATTAGGTGTAGGAAAACACTAGTTGCCCCCAGTGTTCTTAGTGACATTATACTGAATGACAGTTTAAAAAGAGAGTGACATTTCATCTTTTAATCTATTATCCACTCTACTGACAGGCTTCATGTTGGCACATAGTTTGTTTTTCTGTTTCCTCCCCTCCCTCTCATTAGCCTCCTCTGCTCCGTGGATGTGCGCACATGTGGATATACATCTGTGTGCAGTGACAAGTTAAACATGTAACCTCAGTTGAAACATTACGTGGGTCAGTGTGTGAGGTAATGTGTGTATTGTGGCTGAAAACTGTAATAAAACTTTTTGCATGTGTCCTTATGTGTATTTGTGTCAGTATTTGTGTTAGATGAGTGGCAGGTAGCTGCTATTCTGTGTCCTGGCTCAGGGTCCTGTTGCCCTCCCCTTAACCCTGGGGGCCCTGCATCCATCAGCAGCCCTGCAGGGGGCAAACACCCTTCCCCCTTTTCTCTTCCTCTCTCTCCTCTTCTTCCACTTGTGATCACAGACACACCATTGCATTTATGAAAGCGCTGTGGTTTGAAGACAGTGGAAATGCTAGGATTTTTATTGGGAGAGACCGGAGACGACAGGATAAAAAAAATGAGTATATTGGAGGGACAGCTCAGGTTGAGGAGTTTGGAGACAAAATTAGAAGCCGAGGTGAAGATGGGTTGAACATGTACAAAGGTGGGATAGCAAATATTTTGGTCAGAGAAAGTGAAATATGGAGCTGCTGGCCAAGAAGAAAGGAGGAAAACTCTGGTAGTGCAGAACTTGCAAAGAGTTGGTCTGACTGAGGAGGATGCTGGGATAGGGATGCTAGGATGGCAGCGGATGCTGTGGTGACCCCTGAAGACAGCCAAAAAAAGAAGATGACGAAGTCTCAGGCTTTTCAGGGACCCCCTATCACCCCCTCTATCCTTTTCACTACTAAACATTTGCCTTTACTAGATGTTGTTAACTTTAGTCTGTTATTTGCCAAAGTTTATGTGCTTGTTTGTGGTATCACTTTTTCTTCGTTCCTACAACATTTAACCAGCCTTGACAGATGAGTGCCTTCCTGAGCATCTTCCAGTAATCAGACCAGTGTCTGTGTTCAACATATGCAGGGTATCTTTCTGTTATGTGGATTCACTTCCCCTAACATTGGCGATCAGGATCAGTTAAAAAAAAAAATCAGTCAAAACCACCAACAAAACAAAACAAAACAAAACAAAACAAAACAAAACAAAACAAAACAAAACAAAACAATCATTAACATTAGGTAAGTCCTCGTTAGTACGTGAATTAATAGTTGATCAACGCACGGATTCACTCTGCCTTACAGCAGGTTACCCCTGAGTCCTACCAACTGTCAGAATTAACAAGTGGCATAGAAACATTTAACAGTATTCCCCAAAACCCCTCTTTTGTCTGATTATTTACTAATTAAATTTAAATTTACAATAATGGATTACGCCAGTCTCTCACTGCAGGCCTACTTGTTGTTCCTAGAGTATTTAAAGTAGAATGGGAGGCAGAGCCTTCAGTTTTCAGGCCCCTCTTCTGTGGAACCAGCTTCCAGTTTGGATTCAGGAGACAGACACTATCTCTACTTTCAAGATTAGGCTTCAAACTTTCCTTTTTGCTAAAGCATATAGTTAGGGCTGGGCCAGGTGACCCTGAATCCTCCCTTAGTTATGCTGCAATTGGCCTACAGTTTCATGGTCCTCCCTGGCTCCCTGCTGGAGTTTGGTCCTTTTGGTTCTCTCTCCCTCTTGGTCTTCTCTTTGTTTATTTTTGTTCTCTCTGTCTGGCCTTTGGCCAAGACACCTGCTGACAATCAGCCACCTGCAACTCATGACCTCATCACTGCTGCCACTACTTTAGGTGATGGCTGAGCTGCAGTCTTTGCTGCATCATTGTACTCACTCTAGTTAGTGTAGCCCTGGCTCCAGTAACCATCTCGTGCTTTCATTGTCGTGCTTCTGTGTGCTAACGCATTTTTCCTCTCCCTGGATTATTCCCTTCCCTCTTGAACTGTGGTGAGCGTGTGTTCTGTGAGGGTGAAGAGTGCTGGAGACTGGATGTTTGTTACCGGTTACCTGGATCCCCGGAGCCAACCTGGTGGTTGCACTGTCAATAAACGCACTTCTAATTGTGAAAGTCTCAAGTCCTGCATCACTTGGAAGGAATAAATGCATGAACTAGTTTTTCAGCGTCACTCTGAGACAGGATATTTCTCATTTTAGAGATGTTGCACAAATGGAAGCAGTCTTACATATTTGTTTAATATGTGCGTTGAAGGACATGTCCTGGTCAAAAATGACTCCAAGGTTCCTCACAGCGTTACTGGATGGCATTACCTTGGCCTCCAGTAACGCTGTGAGGAACCTTGAAGTAAGCTTTTGAACCCTGTGAAACTCCATAATTAACCTCAGTGTGTGAAGAGGACTCTTCATTTACATGCACAAATTGGAGTCTATTAGATAGATATGATAAAAACCACTGCAGCACAGTACCTGTAATACCTACAGCATGTTCTAATTGAGTCAGGTACTTCTGATTTGAGACCTTAGTTTTCACAGGAGCTACAGTATCCAGAGTCGTACGTAGTGAGGAGGTAAAATTATTAACAAGATGATCGACCTCTGTTGGAGCAGCGTTCAGATAGCTGCTCTGCTCTGTGTTGGTACAGGGCATTGAAGATGATAACAGTGGGTGGATTATATTCTTAAACTTAGTTACAGCGCTTTCAGAAAGACGTCTACTGTGATAAAGTCTACTCTCCACTGCTGTGTAATCAATTATTGTAAATGTAAATGTTATCAGGAAATGATCAGACAGGAGAGGGTTTTCAGGAAACACTGTTAAATGTTCAGTTTCTATGCCATATGTTAAAACAAGATCTAGAGTGTGATTAAAGTGGTGGGTGGGTTCTTTTACATGTTGAGAGAAGCCAATTGAGTCTAATAACAGACTAAATGCCATGTTGAGGCTGTCATTTTTAGCATCTACATGGATGTTAAAATCACCCACAATAATTATTTTATCTGAGCTCAGAACTAAATCAGATAAAAAGTCTGAGAAATCAGAGAGAAACTCTGTGTAAGGCCCAGGTGGACGATAGATGATAACAAGTAAGACTGGTTTCTGAGTTTCACAGCTGGGGTGGACGAGGCTAAGCATCAGGCTTTCAAATGAATTAAAAGTCTGTCTGGGTCTTTGGTTGATTAATAGGCTGGTGTGAAAAATTGCTGCCACACCGCCCCCTCGGCCTGTGCTTCGAGGTTTCTGGTAGTTAGAATGACTCGGGGGTGTTGATTCATTTAAACTAACATAATCATCCTGCTGCAACCAGGTTTCTGTAAGGCAGAGTAAATCGATTTGTTGATCAATTATTAAGTCATGTACTAACAGAGACTTGGAGGAGAGAGACCTAATATTTAATAATCCACATTTCACTGTTTTACTCTTTGGTTCAGATGTGGATACTGTACTGTTCTTTCTTTGTGATCTTTTTTACTTTTTTATGTTTAAGTTGTTTATTTCAGATTTTTAGTTTGTTTGTAGTGTGTTTGGGAGCTGGGGGTCCCCAATTATCTATGAAGCCCACATCATTTCTGGGACACCACTCAGACAGCCAGCAATTTAAGGAGAACATGCAGCTAAACATGTCACTCCTGGTCTGATTGGGGAGGGGACCAGAGAAAACTACACTGTTAAAAGTCCCAACATTGTTTTGGCAAAGTTGCACACCGATTCAATATTGATTTTAGTGACCTCCGATTGGCGTAATTGGGTGTCATTACATAAATTGGATCACAAAAGCGTGGATAAGTTTTTCAAGGTCCCTGTGTGGTATGTAATGCTTAGCTTTAGAAATCTGGCACAATTGAAAGAAGCCAGATTTAACTGCAGATGACACTTGCTCATCGAGCTTAAAGGAGCTGTCCAAATAGACACCCAGGTTAATTAGAGAATGGCAGGGCGACCTGAGTCAGCAAATACAAGAAGATCATTGTAGACTCTTAGCAGGGCCGTTTCAGTACTATTGTGTGACTGAAATTTGTCAGTGATATTATTTGCTACTAAGTAGGCCTGTATTTGGAGAAAGACGACGTTCTCTAAAATTTTTGATACGAACGGAAGTTTAGAGATTGGCCTATAATTTGCAGGGTCTTTCTGATCGAGGTTACTTTTTTTAAGCACAGGGTGCACTACCACATGTTTAAAAGCAGTCTGGACACAGCCCACTAACAATGATAAATTCATTAAAAATAAGATGCAAGGCCCAATTTCCACAAAACCTTCCTTGATAATGTGGGACAGGAGGATATCATGCACAGAGTTTGAGCTTCTCGATCGTTCAATTAATCCCTTAAGAGTAGGGAGTGACAACAGCTCTCTTACTTTATTGACATCAATTTAAAACAGACATCAAACTAAAAGAGCCATTAATTCAGCTGCACATATACTGTTCATTGATTCAGAGCTGTGGTTTACCAGTGTGCAAATGGGAAGCCAGATGAAGACGAGGACATGGAAGATCCCAACACCAAGGCACCCAATCACTTCCACTTTAGGTCTTCGGCTTCTGAATAAGAAAAACACAAGTTGTTAATATATTCAAAACATGAAAACAATCAAATTAACCCTCTGTGTAGTTAACCCTACTGCAGCAACACACTAGTGATATGCATAAGTTGTTACTCAACTTTAAGGACCTCCTTAAAGTTGTGTAACAACAAAAGCTGGAATTGCATGGATGTTAAATTTACGGATTTCAGTACGTGTCCACACAGGGCTCTAACAGTGGATGTTAATGGGGAGGCAGTGTAGCTAAATAAGTGTAACATGTGAGTAGTCTGAAGACTTATTTAGCCTTTTCAACCACCTGCAGCTATTCCAAAGAGGTTTTGTCTTGTCAAAGCTTGTGGTCACAGGTGAGGGCAGGAATTAACCGGTAAATCTACAGTGATCCTGTAAATGTCCCATTCCAATCTTCCCTTACTTCTGAACAAGACTTGACTTAAACTACTCCACTTGGGACAATTCCAACCTGGAGTGGCTGCTCCACCCTTTCCCTGCTCAGAACTATGGCCTCAAACTTGGAAGTGCTAATTCTCATTCCCACTGTTTCACACTCATCTGCATCTGACAGTGTGAGCTGGAGGTCACTGCCTGATGAAGCCAAAATCACCACATAATCTGCAAATAGCAGAGAGGAGCGCCTAAGACTTCCGTTTATAATTGGCTCCAGCTGGAAGTGTACTGGGAATTATTGTAACTTCCTACCAGCAATACAAACCAAGCTCCCACACCTCTGGTTTCCCAGACGCAAACAGCGATTGTTTAGCTTTTTCTTCAGCTTGATGACCATTTTCATGCCCTGTGTCCCCTAGTTCAAGGATTGTCAACTCAACAGGTACCAACCACCTTGCAGCAGCAACTACATGTAGCCATTTCAGCAATGAATTCTGTTGTCCCAGGCTCATCTATATGGAGGACCACATGGTTCGAATTTGGTGCTTAAATAATGAATTGTAAAATAAATGATGTATATGTAAATTAATTTACAAATTTATTTATTAACTTATTTTATTTATTCAAACATTACTTAATAAATGTATTATTTAATAATTTAATTTAAAATAAAAACACTATTTTTAAGTAAATTTTTCAAAATGAATTCTACATCAATAAATACTTCACAAAAACAAAAATTTAATTCTCAATAAAAACACAATCCCAAAAACCACTTTTGTATTCCAAATAAAAAAAAAGGATTTTGTTGAAATAATTTTCATAGAGGTCTTAAAGTAGTTAAATCACTGCTGATAATCTGGTTGTTTTAAAACACTTAAACATTTTTAAATGTTTTTGTGTGTCCGTAGGTCTGTTTGATGATAGTTTGGACTCCTCTGGGAGATGAGGACACACCCACATCCGTTCCATACCACAGTCATGGAGGGTGTCACAGCTCTGAGTCAGCTTTGTGGCATCAGACAGCCACACAGGAAAACCAGCACCTGGACTTAGGAGAGAATTTACTTAGGAAGTCTGTAACTTGTACACACTTGTACTTTTATTTGTTTTATAAGTTACATTTAAGAAAAGTAAAGTTATTCACAAGTTTTTATTCTTTTGTATTTATTCCTTTGTATTATTTACCACAGTCATACTGAACTTTACAGACCAGGTGTCAGCCACCTCCTGTACATGGATGACATCAAGCTGTTTGCCAAGAGTGAACGAGACATCGATTCACTGATCCACACCACCAGGATGTACAGCAATGACATCAGAATGTTGTTCAGACTGGAGAAGTGTAGTCGGATGGTAACAAAGAGAGGGAAGGTAGTCAGAACTGAGGGGATCGAACTACCAGAAGGCAACATTGCAGACATAGAGGACAGTTACAAGTACCTGGGCATCCCACAGGCAAATGGGAACCATGAAGAGGTCGCTAGGAAAGCTGTAACCACCAAGTACCTGCAGAGGGTCAGGCAAGTCCTGAGGAGTCAGCTGAACGGTAAGAACAAGATCCGGGCTATCAACACCTACGCCCTGTCCGTGATCAGGTACCCTGCTGGGACAATAAGCTGGCCAAAGGAGGAGATAGAAGCCACTGCCATCAAGACCAGGAAACTCCTGACCATGCATGGAGGGTTTCACCCCAAGTCCAGCACCCTGAGGCTGTACGCTAAGCGGAAGGAAGGAGGCCGGGGACTCAGGCAGCAGAAACCCAAGAAAGAGGAGGGAGAGGAGGAACCATCATGGAAGGACAGGCCGCTGCACGGTATGTACCACCGGCAGAAAGAGGAGGTGGCTGAAATCCAGAAATCCTACCAGTGGCTGGACAAAGCTGGACTGAAAGACAGCACAGAGGCACTAATCATGGCAGCACAAGAACAAGCTCTGACACAAGCTCCATAGAGGCTGGGGTCTATCACACCAGGCAAGACCCCAGGTGCAGGCTGTGTAAAGATGCCCCTGAGACAATCCAGCACATAACTGCAGGGTGTAAGATGCTAGCAGGCAGGGCATACATGGAACGCCACATCTGTGCCGAGTTTGGCCTGGAAGTCCTGAGGTCAGGACCTAGAGGGTTGCAGAATGGCCGAACTAAGATCCTGTGGGACTTCCAGATACAGACGGACAAACTGGTGATGGCTAACCGAATAATAAAAAAATGAATTTGTACATGAATTTACAAATGCATAATTTATTGTACAATTCATTATTTAAGCACAGAATCCTCCATACATCCAAGACTTACAAAATTCTGCTGGGGGATAAAGATTTTATTTACTTGGGTATCTGGCAGACAAGGGTGGTGTGAAGTATACGTGCTTCCCTAGAAGAAGGCATAGCATGCATTTTCAATGATACCCAGCCTTATCTATCCATGAAACCAGATAACAAACCAATTAGTCAAACTGCTCTGTGTAAAACGGTGTCTACCCACATACTTACCCTGTATGGCATTACTTTGGCCTCCAGGAACACTGTGAGGATATGTCCTTCCATATGCATATTAAACAAATATATTGCATTGTTTTCTTGCAAACTTAGAAAAATTCTGAGTGTGGCTGAAAAATTACTTCATGTGTTTATTATTTCTGGGCTGGACTATTGTAATTCATTTTTATCATTTGTCCTACAAAATCCCTGAAAAACTGTCACTTGAGCCAAAGTGGTACTGAGCAGGAAACAGAGACTATATTCATTGCATACTGGCCTCTCTTCACTGGCTCTGCACTGAATCAAATTTAAAATCCTTCAATTCCTCAATTACAAGGTCTTGAGATAACATCCCATCTTATCTTAAACATCTTATAGTACCCCAAAAGAGCAATTCACTCTCAGACTGTTGGTTCACTTGTGGTTCCTAAAAGTAGTACGTGAGGCAGAGCCTTTGGGTTCCACACCCATCATCTGTGGAACCAATTTGATTAGGGGGAGAGCCAACCCCTCAGTTTTTAAGATTAGGTTCAAACTTTCTTTTATGATAATATTATAGTAAGGGCTGGATCAAATAACCCTGAACAGGCCTGGGGTGCTGGGGGCTTCCCATGACTTTTGTCTTTGCTCACCTCTTTTTACTCTCCATATGTTTACAGACTACTTATTAATCTCTGGCTGTCTTCCACAGCTTCCTTTCCCATCATCCCCAGTGTGCCACAGTACATGGTGACACAGAACCCTGGTTCTGCCATGGGTTGCTTCCTGTTAAAAGGGAGTTTTTCCTTCCCACTGTCACCATGTGCTTGCACATAGTGCGTTGTCTGATAGTTGTCTTTTTTCTTGTGGCCGAAATGTGGTCTTTGGGGTCAAGGTCATTCACAAGGATGAACGCAATTGGGATCGCTGGTTATGCCCTCTGTTGTTTGCAGTGTAGGAGGTTGCCCCAGGCCTCCATGGGCAAGGGCCCTTCATGGTGACATGGCGAGTATGCGATGTCGACTATTGGGTAATATGATCGGACAGGGGAGGAGTTACTCAAATATGTCACCTCAATCTTCTTAAAGCATGAAAAGAGGCTGAAACCGCTTCTCTGGTGAGCCTAATTAAGGAAAGAGATGAGTTGGGGCTGGAGGTACCAAATTCAAACATTCCTGCAGTTTTTCATGACACCCGATATAACCAAGGCCTACTGGCAGATGTCTTGTCTGCAGAGTCCAAGGAAAAGATGTCCCTCTCCCCTCCGTACAGTTTGTACCAATGTGTCACACTTCTGTTCGGCTTGATTGGAACTTCAGCCACATTCCAGCACCTCATGGACCGGGTGCCGAGTCCACACGCTGCATATGGTGCCGCCTACCTGGACAATGTGATCATCCATAGTGACACCTGGGGGGAGGATGAGCAGTGGGTTGCTGCAGTCCAGGCGGGGCGCACTGCCAACCTGTAGAAGTGTGCGGTTGGACGGAGGGAGGTACAGTATCTATGATACCTCTTGTGAGGCGGGCAGGTGTGGCCACAGATGGTCAAAATGGCGACCATCGCATCGTGCGCGTGTTCCAAGACAAAAAAAAGAGGTGAGGCAGTTCCTGGGGCTGGGAGGTTTCATGCCCGGCTTTGTGTGGCTGCACAAAGCCCGCCTCAGACGGGCAGTGTGTGGTGGGGATGTGGAGTGGCAGAGCAGTGGGCTCAAGCGGCAAGGCCAGCGAGGCTGACGGGGCAGCTGTTCCTTTTCTCCCTAATTAGTGTCATCCCTTTTTAGTGACACCAGGACAGGAAAGTGTTGGAGTCAGCTGGAAAGCTGAGCAGCCATGGAGAACATTGCTGCTGTTAAGTAGAGAAAAGTAAAGTGCACATCTGTGTGTATTCACAAGGTTTCTGCATGTAAGTGTAGCAGGTGTGGGGAGCCATAGCCCTGCCCCCAAGACATGAAGCAGGCATGGGGGAGATCCAGGACCCAGACATCTAGAGGCAGAAGTGTTCTGGCCAATACAGATAGAAGCTAAATTCATTTTTACTTTTCTTTGTTTTGTATCACTGGTGTGTATAAGGCCTTCAATAGGCCCTTTGGGACTTTTAACAGTGTTGTTTATTTGTTGTTTATTGTAGGCTGTACTATTTTCACTCTGTATCATGCTACTGTAATACATCAATTTCCATTGTGGATCAATAAAGTAGCTTCCAGTCTCTGCCAGATTGTCTACCTCCTCATAATAATAATATTAATAATGGTGGTAAATCCGGTTTCATGATATTGGTTAGCGCTCTTGTTCCTCCTCGTACTAATGTGGTTTTCTCCCCGTGTCTTCACTGGGTCAACACCACTATAGCATCTCTGTTCACCATGACAAACCTGCACAACATCTCTCCCAATCTCAAGTGGACACTTCACCCTTTTCCAACTGAAAACCGTGGCTTCAGACCTTGAGGTTCTAATTCTCATCTAAACTGCTTCATGCTTGGTTACAAACTCTTGGCATGAGCTGAAAGATGTTCCTCGGTGAGGCAGACAAAAATCAGATCATCAAAAAGACGAGATGCTAAGACCACCAAACCATTCACTTTTTACAGCTGTGGCTAAAAATGATTACGACTAAGAATTGGTGACAAAGAATGGTAATAAATAAGTAATAAATGGTGGATGAAATGTGGACCGAGCTCTCAATGCCTGTGTGTGGACCTGATACTATTCAACAATGGGCCTGATACCCCATATTAAACAAAGAACTGGTGCAGTGTTCCACACTGTTCCTCCCTGATCCACGGTTTGACACCAGAGCTCTGGCACAGACCTTCCCAACGAGGCTGAGAAGTGAAAACCCCGAAGTGGCAAACATGTCTTCTTCATTTTAAAAAATCTACCAAAGGAAACTAAAGTGACCAGTACTGTTAAAGAAACGTGAGGCTTACAATATTGATTTCTATGTGTGCTTTAAAACAAAAAACGAATATTTAATTTTTAAAATGTATTTATTTATGAACCAAATGTGTAATGCAGAGCATATGCCTCCTAGGTCTATCCAGTACTAACAGGAAGGAATTATTTCACTGATCTTTCTGTAACTGTAAGACAGACCAAGATAAAGGATTTGTTATGTGATGGTAAGCTAAATGTTTTGGCTGTTCTCTTGGTGTGTGTGTTCATGTGTGTTTGTTGGGGGTAGGAAGTGGGCTGTACTAGTTGATACATTTGATTTGGGATGAGTCGCCTGTGACAGCAGCTGTCACAGGAATAGCAGGGGATAGTCCTTATCAATCAACCCTCCCCCTAGCTGCCAATCAAATCCCCTGACTACAGCAACTAGGGACCTGTTATCTACACAGCTGTCAGCCCTCTCTCTGCCCAACATGAAGAATGATGCAAATGAGTCAGGGATGGGACAGCGTCCCTCTGGGCCTGACATAATAAATGTGTCTTTTTGTTCTCAGCGTTATGAATCTAAATGTGAAAAGGTTAAACTGGGAAAAGTTTTATTTTCCCACCATATCTCATTAGAGACCCCTCAGACACTGAGACAGTGCAGGAAGCTGCATGGCTGTTTAAAGGAGAAGCCAACATAAATATATCTTTGGGCTGTTTCCTTCATCTGTGTGCATACATATTTACAAACAGTAGAATTAAATTGACCTGAACCCTCTCACAATATTTGGCAATATTTCATTTTGCTCGTTCCCAAAGTCATGATAGAATTAACAAAAAAAAACGTTTAAAATCTCACTGGAATAATGCACACAAGGATTTGAAGGAGTCATTATCGTTGCAGGACAGGTTTGAGAAAGTTTTACTCTTCATTGAGGTCATAGCGCTAAAATCTGTTACACTGCACAGTTTTTAAAAATGTGTTACACAGTGTGTCTCTCTTTCACACACACACACACACACACACACACACACACACACACACACTGCACTACAGTAACAGAGAGAAAGGCAAACTATTCCTTTTGTTGAACTGCAGCAGAATGAATATGTAAAAAAGAACTCATCAGAGAACTGAAAGAACCCCAGCAGAGTCTGTGCTGACTCCCCCGCCACACACACACACACACGCACACGCACGCACACACACACACACACACACACACGCACACGCACACACACACACACACACACACACACACACACACACACACACACACACAAAGACACACAGTGGTCTTCTAAGGGACAACCAGGATCTAGCAAAGGTCTATATTTGAGGGATGTTTATGGATCAGTCGGCTTGGATGAACCTAACAGAACGATGCGTGTTGCCTCCTTCCCTTCCCATCTACCTAATCCTGGCCTTACAGCAGTTATCTACTTCACCTCTGCCACCATCAGTGTCCCACTTCCTGCCATCATTGAAGACTTTGTATTTCAATAAATTCTGTTCAGTTTTTTTTAAACGATTCTTCGTCCTTTTACAGCTACTCACTTTAGTGTCACCACAGTGGATCATAACATTTTCATGATTGTACCCATCTCACCATATCCCACTGTCTTCTTCTGTCACAGCGACCCCTTTCCAAGTCCACCTTGGTCTTTCTCTTTTCCACCTGCCTGGCTGCTCCATATTTAATATTGTTTGTCCAGTATAGCCACTACCCTTCCTCTGTACATGTCCCAACCACCTCAGCCTTGCCTCTCTGTCTCCAAACACTCAACATGAGCTTTGTGTCTGATATCCTCATTTCTGATTGCTGTCCATCGTTTCACTCCCAGTGAAAATCTTAACATTGTCAGATTTGCCACTTACAGCTCAGCCTCCTTTTTGTCAGTGCCGTCATCTCCAAATTATACATCATAGCAGGTCTCACCACAGTCTTGTAAACCACACTTTCAATCTCACTGCTACCCTTCTGTAACAAATCACCCCTGACACTTGTCTCCAGCTACTTTAAGTTGTCTACACTCTCTATTTCCCCTCTCGTGTGAACTTTCTGGCAGCTGCGGCTCAGGTTGTAGAGCGGGTTGTATAGCAGTCAAAAGGTTGGTGGATTGATGCCCGTATCCTTGGGCAAGAAAATGACCCCAGAGTTGCCCCAGATGTATCCACTGGAGTATGAGTGAATGTTAGATAAAACTGCTGTAGTAGCAAGTGCTGTGAGAGCTTCGATTGAGTACAAAGGTGCTATATAAGTATTGGTTCATACCATTTACTGTCAGTCGTTTTAGATGGTTGACCCCAAGTATTTAAATTCATGCACCTTTGTTATCTCTACTCCTTGCTGCAGGAGTGCGGTCGGACAGCAGGACAAGATCTGAAACACAGCAGATCCACCTCTGATGGCGAGAAAAAGGTTTTTCAATAGCTTATAAAAGTGAATTGAATTGCCACAGTGTGTCAACAAAGTGGATTGTGAATCGGTGCAAAGGAAAATCAACTAGCAGAAAGTGTGTGTTTGTGTGTGACTGTGAGAGGAAGGAGAGGTTCAGCATAGCATACATAGTTGAAATAGGTGATGTCAGTTTTTGTAGAGTCGGAAACGCTGCATAGACATATGTGTGTGTGGTCATGTGTTTGTGTTGCTCTGCAGCCGCACTGTGCTGTTTGTCTGCAGAGCCCTGCCAGCCTCTCAGTCGTTCTCTCTCCAGCTGTGTCCCCTGAGTATTTCAACTTTGGCCAGTTTTATCGATTTATTTGCAACAATTATGAATCAGTCAAAAACATTTTGAGGAAAATTTAATTATGCCTTAGAATTTCATTGTACAGGGTGGGCCATTTCTATGGATACACCGTAATAACATGGGAATGGTTGGTGATATTAAAGTCCTGTTTGTGGCACATTAGTATATGTGAGGGGGCAAACTCCTCAAGATGGGTGGTGACCATGGTGGCATTCAGAAGTCGGCCATCTTGGATACAACTTTTGTTTTTTCAATAGGAAGAGGGCCATGTGACACATCAAACTTATTGGTAATGTCACTTCTGTGCAATTAAGAAGTACTGCTACTTAGTGCTGGCTGTTACTGCTTCACAAAGTACATGAGAACTGGACTGACATCATATTGCAGTCTAAGCACAAGACAGATTAAACATGGTCAAAGCCACAGAAGCCCTGATTTCTAAGAATTGGTTCCAGCACCAGAAAACAAGAATTTTGCATTAATACAGTTCTTTATCTTCCCTCTGCTGTCCCTTTGAAACGCCATCACGTCTGGCCTCATGTGGTAACCTTTGGTTTCCTGCTTGCATTAACCTTGATGACATTAACAATGGTGTCACTGGATTTTTATCACAAAAGTATAGAAAATACAGCGACAAGCAGCACATTTCCTTTATTATATTCGTCCACACATTTAGCTTTCATATTCTCTTCTGCTCTCATTTTCCTCCTACCAATCCTGCCAGCTCCCACCAGTCATTATTGTGGCCTCCTGGCCACTGCTGGTGCTGTAATCATCATAGCTGTGGTGGCCTGCTCATTACACAAGGGCTGCGCTGTGATTTGGACAAATTGTGATGAGATGTCTTCTCTTTTCCAAGGGTAAAAAACACTGGTTGGAACACACGAAGCTGGATCAGGAAAAAAGAATATAGACTAGAAAGGGAAGAGAAATATCTTTTTTGTCAGTGAACGACCGAGAATGTCTTTTTAGACTTAGGCCCTTATTTTTGGATATTCATGCTGAAGTGCAGCCATGTGACAGGGTGTTGCCTGAATACCTGTGTGTGTGTGTGAGGGAGGAAGAAATAAGCTCCATTCAAAGACTTCAAAGTCAACTAATGAACAAACATCCTATTAATGGAAGTTGTGTTGAACACTTTGGTGTTTTTATTTTTATTGACTGAGTCAAGTCTCAGTACTTGACTGAGACTTTTTATGGTAAATAGTAAATGGCCTGTCCCCCCCAGGGACCCCAAAGCGCTTTACACACCCAGTCATCCACACATTCACACACTGGTGGAGGCTACAGTTGTAGCCACAGCTGCCCTGGGACAGACTGACAGAAGCGAGGCTGCCATATCGCGCCATCGGCCCCTCTGGCCAACACCAGTAGGCGGCAGGTGAAGTGTCTTGCCCGAGGACACAACGACCGAGACTGTCCGAGCCGGGGCTCGAACCGGCAACCTTCCGATTACAAGGCGAACTGCCAACTCTTGAATACATAATCATAAAAAGTCTCCTAACCAGTGTCCTGGATGGATCCTTCTCAGTTACTTTACTGTATTTAATGTTTTTATTAAGGAATTCATTGTTATTAAATCCAAGTGAGTTGGACAAAACGAGCTACAGCCAAGTCCGTTGTCCATAGCAGTGTATTTGATTTGTTTCTGAGCTTTTGACCGGGTGTTTGTGTTCCTCATTTCATGTTACACATTTCTCAAAGCATACATTGGGACCTCATCCAGAAAAACGTTGTTTTTTATGATAGAATCCTGGCTTCAGAGTTCACCTAGGTCAACCTCACAGATCATCTTGGCCAGGTTCAGAATGTGGCCATTGTTGAAATCATAGGTTAGACCTGGTCAGTTTGTGCTGGTCTTTACGTGGACCGAGCTGCACCCAACAAGGTCGGACACACCTCTGACCGCAGCGCTTTGGGCCAAACCCACACAAACTGCTTTTGCCTTTGTTGTGCTGTTGTACAGACCATGTCATCCACAAACACAAGTTAATAAATTATTTGATCATTTTAAAGTTTTGATAACTTGTCTCAGGAGTCTCAACTAAAGCTCTTGGAAAAAGAGCAAAATAACCTTTTGATCTTCAACATTTTTACTCATTCAAGCTTTGATGTCCTGTGCTGTGCAGTTTCTTCAGTACTATTCAAATATCCACATTATATTTGACTATTTCTCTCTAGACAAACAGAATTAAAACAACAAACTGTTGTGTGTGTCATTGAATGCAGTGTCCCCCAGCTCATGTTTTTGTTTGTGAGAGCTGTACTGTCAAACACCATTATAGCTACTGAGAACATCACCACCTTCTAGCTGTCAACTGAACATACTACCACCTGCAATTGTCTCCTATCAGTGGAAATTGTTGTAATTTTCCTTCACACAGACTCGTACTCTGAAGACCATTCACTATGTAAATGTCATGAACATTTGCATGTTGACAGGCTTATCTGTCAGGTAACGTTTGAACGTTTTGAGGCTGCAGTGCATGAGTGTAAACAAATCTGGAACTATATCTGCTTTGAAGGTTGTTCTGAGGGTGACTAGTTGAGTTTGAATGTGATATTAAACATTTAGATGTTAGCCTTAAACATGCAAAGAGGCCACTGTTAACACCCAATCAACCTAAGGAGGGAAGTGTACTTTTACATCCATCATAGGAGAAACTAGAGAGGCTGCTATTGTTGTGTTTTGTGTATTAGTGACCATAAAGAGCTCTCAGAGGGCCCAATAGACCCACTGCTGGATTCCTTACACGGGGTCACAACTGTGAAACTGCATTGTTATTCATAGAGGCTGACACTCAGGTCTTCTTTTTGAGGGCTGTTGGGGGATCCAACATTACAGGTAGTTGTGAACTACTACTTGTTGAGATGAGAACTTAGAATACAATGAAGTGCTGAAGGGCACAATGACTTCAAATACACTTTAAAGCAAACTCCCCTTGCACAATAGGAGGGCTGAGGCACTTCAAGTCACAGACACTGAGCCGCTTTAGGTATTGAACTTTATATTGATGATTTGTTGTTCTCTGGGTTTTTAATGTTGTAAACGAACAAAATAATAGCACGTCTGTGCCACATTTACTAGTGAAAGGAGAGTGAATGGAGGTGGCTCTGGTGATGTTTTTGTGACCCTGCAGAACAATAACGACGTGAATAATGCTGGGAAGCTGCCTGAGAGCCTGGTGCAGTTAGCAGCAGCATGACTGAACTGTAAAGATGTTGTCACACGTTTCATTTCCACCTGCTGCTCTTTTGTCCTAGCAGCACACACTGTGTCATTAACGGCCTCTGGTGGCAGTGAAGTGTAGTTCAGGACAAGTCACCTCTTCCTTCTGTCTCCAGTCATTACACCACTACATACAGGGTGGATATATAATGTAATTATGTTTGTGGTGATGACTAAGTTTGGATAAATAGCACTTTCTTTAATGTTGTGGCTCATATATAGAGTTTTCTTTTTAAAGGGCTCAGTAATTACCTGAAGTAGCTTCAGTATGATTGTTACAAAAATACTGTATTTAATGGGGACTACTTATTGTGAACTGAATTATTTGCATTTGGAAAAAATGTGTGTTGGTCAAAATACAGAGTATGTATTTTATAAAATATGTCGTCATTGTTGGCCTGAATACTTATATCTACAACATCTTCACAGTAAGCCTCTTATGCTTGATTTGTTTAGGGACACCTGTTGAATGAACCATGCCACATTCGGCAGCATTCGAACTCTAAGCTACTTTTCTTAGTTTCACTCTATATAACAAATACAAATATGCAGACACAATAGCACAGGACACTGATTGGAGTGCAATCATACATGTTGCAGCAGTTTTTTCATGACCGGGTTAAAGAAAATCTCACCTTCATTCAGTGTGCAGCTTTATAGGTAAGGAATTCCACATGTTGATATCGCTAACAGGAAATGCTGTTAGCCAGATGGAGAATTTCTTGAATTGCACCTTGGAGTTTCCTACTGAACCACAGAGTCATTGGACACTTGGAGAGCTTATGTTTGGAAATATTTGTATATTCGTTTTAGATTAGCAAATATGATGAAATTAACAAAGCCTTCTTCAGAACACTGCAGTTGCAATATAAAAACAAATAGGGATATGACTTGATTTTGACTGACAAGACCAATTATGTTATCTAGGACTAGTTCTGAAATAGTTTATTAATTAAACTAAATTATGAAGCCAATTTTTATGGCCTGCAAATATTTCTATGTAAAATATTTATTAGCAGTTTTATACAACTGACAAATGAAATGCTTGAAAGCACATCAGTTTTTTCGGGAAACCAGTAAATGGTTAATCATTAAACTGACCCTGACAATAACTTTACATCTTCACTCTCACAACACTAGACATCAAAGCTAACAGGTAGAACAAGGCCCTAACACATACACATTGAGGAATGAAAGGCTACAGTCAATATACGACTGCCTTTGATGATGCAGGAGAATAAACATGTGAGTAGTGAAGGAGTCAGCCCTCAGATGTTTATTGGGAAGCCTTGTTAACATGTCAGCCTGTCTGTAGCCCCAGGGCAAAGGCAGTGCAGATTATCATTGAAAACTGAACCAGGACCAGTTAACACAAAGGTAACACAATCTGGCCTTCGCTGTAGATCCAATGCACTGCACAGGTTTGCAGAACAGCACCTGTAACATACAGACCAACATGCATGTGTTGTAACTGTGCACTGTCATCAAAATTATGTGGAATAACTGGCAGTGTGCACTTCTTTTATCGTGACACCTGCCCTTGTTTTCAGTGGAGTGAAACTGTTGCAAACTATTACACAGTGCCTTCAGTTTAGGTTTTTTCTTGTTGTTATTTGCATACAAGCGCATCTTTTCATCCCCTTAATAGGTTCAATTCCAATATTGCTTCTCTCACTGCAGATCTGTGACACACAACAGAGGGAACTGGCCTTTTATTTGTAACAGCCATCTTATGTCGATGTTTCTTTCTGAAATGCAGCATGTTACCCTGTAAGCTTTGTTGTTTCTGTTAAAAAGAAAAAGCTGTTCTTCTTCTCTTGATGACGCGTACAAGCCTCAAACGGAACTCTTTTCATTTTAAATGTGAAGGTTCCAAACCTTCCTTTGCTGTTGAGCTTTGACGGTGAAAAATATAATGAAATGGTAAATTGTGTGTTTCCCCCCCTTTGTTTGTTTCTGTGAGCTGGTTTTATATTAGAAATTGAGGTGTTGTTAATTTTGCAAAAATGACAGATTTTGAGCAGAGATCTTCTTTAATTATTAATTCTTTAATAGAATGAAAATTTAAGCAGATAAACCAAATCACATCATTATGGTGTTTATCAGGAGTTTGGCCCCTTATATCCAGTAAATGTTGCTAAGACGTTTTGAACAATTCCAGGCTCCCAATAGCAGCAAATCTACAATGTAACTTCCCACACAACCGGAAACCCTCTCTTAACTCACATAGTTACAGTTCTTAGCAGGTCAACATCATGTTGTGGTTTGTGGTTAAGAGCAGTTTCTGGTGTGTAAAAGATTTTATATCTGGATTTGTGAGTACTGCTGTGATTCACCTTAAAACTTGGCCGATTAGTGTCTGTGTGTGTCAGACTGGCTGTGGGAATGTGGAAGATAAGAAACGTGTCTCTAGCCAATCATCATGCATGAAACACAGAATCATTCTTTACATTGAAACTAATCAGACAATAATCTAATATAGGTTAAGCAAGATAATGAATAAGCAAATATATTCCGAATATTGAAATGATTCTAACAACAGGCCTCTGGAGGAGCTGGTTTGTGCTAGATGACCTTGGGGTTTGTGTGTAAGAAGGGGGGGGGGACACGACATGAAGGAAAGTATATCGATATCTTCCATCCATTCGCTTATCCTTTCCAGGGTCACGGGAGCCTATCCCGGCTGTCATAGGGTGAGAGGCGGGGTACACCCTGGACAGGTCGCCAGTCTGTCGTATGGCTAACACACAGAGACAGACAGAGTTAATGAAAGATGATAATGATAGATCGTGTACAACATAAGAAGAAACAGTAAGCACTGTAATGAAGGGATTCTAACGCTTAAACTTTGCTTTAAATCATATATGTGAAGGGTCAGACCGAGAAAGCAACAGGGCATGACCAGATAGGCTGATGTCATATTTGTACCATATACAAATAAAGGAGAGAGAGAGTGAGAGAGAGAGATATTTTCCTCTCGTTCCTTGGATACAGTTCAAAATGCTGCCATGAGAACGGCTTAATTATTGTTCCTAGAATGTTTAAAAGTAAATGGGCAGGCAGAGCCTTCACCTTTCAGGACACTCTCCTGTGGGACTAGCTCGCAGTTTGGATTTGGGAGAGAGACACCCTCTCCACTTTTAAGATTAGTCTAAGAACCTCCCTTTTAGTTAAAGCATGTATTAGGGCTGGACCAGGTGACCCTGAATCATTTTAGGCTGCAATAGGCCTAACTGCTCGGGGCTTCCCTTAATGCACTGAGTGTCTCATTTTTACTCACTAAGTGTTTATACACCACTCATTTAGTCATCTTTGGGCGGGGCCTTGTAATTGCCAAATTAATGTTTTGGTATCAGCCTGAGGAACTTGGAAAGAACTTGAAGTTCTGGACTTCAAGTATCATTTCATGTCACATCAGAGAAGCTTCCTTATGTCTAAAACCAAATGGTGGAGAGTCACAGACATTTAAATCTCCATCTCATTTATTTTCACTGTGGAGTGTGAAGACCAATATAGACTATCTGATTAAACACTGTAATTAAATAAAATATTTTCTTATTCAAATGATTACTGACATATAGATGAGAGAAAGAGAAAGGGAATCAGCACTACTGGGAACCAGTTACCAAGAGACAAGTCAGAAACAGATAGAAGACAAAAACCTAGAGCAGAAGCTAAGTAGGACTGAGGGACCATGACACTGCCTGCTTATAGATTCCACCTATTGGTTCTTGCTAGTGATGGTGTGATGAAGCCCTGTGAATGTGCCGAATCTTTCCAGCCAAACTCCAACTTACAACGCCTCCATCTCACCTGCACCCGTTTTGCACACACCCTACAGTAAAATGGAAAATGACAAAGTTCACAGGTTAGGGTCAAATGCCAATCATACATATTCTCTCCTCTGTAATATGCTTTGTCAATATTCTTGATATTTATAATTGAGGGATTTGTATATATTAGTGCTCTTTCTTAAATTTGTAAACTCTGTAACATATTGTATTGTGTTGTAGGAACTGTAACCCACACAATTTCCTTAGGGACTAATAATGTGATCTGATTCTGATTCCTGATACTGAATCGGGCAGATCACACAAAGACCTGTTTGACAGCTCATTTGGATGTACTGACATCTACTGGTTATTCGAAGTACAGCAGCCCTGTTGTGATAATACATGGCTGTGTCCCAATTCAGAGACCGCACGCTTGAAGTACGCATTTTGACGTACGCGTTTTTACGTCACCGCCACGCGACGACGGCTGTCTCAATTCGAAGTGTACTTCAAATGCGTACTCCAAATGCGCCGTCGATTTCCCCAAGCGTGGTCCGGTGCACGCTTCGTGGTCCCATATATCCCACAATTCATAGCGCGGCGGTGGGTGTGGATAATTTTGCCGCAAAATACCCCACAAGAATGGCGCTCCCAGTGGCTGCAGCCAGACCCTTCTCCAAAATACGGCAGACGGCAGAAGAGTGAACTGTCAAAGTAAGTACTGAATATGATGTCACTTATTTATGTGCGAATGTTTAATAACGAAGAACATTAAAACATTACTGTTGGCCACATGTCGGCAAAGTTATGTGACATTAGTGATGTTTGTACTTTCAGCGTTAACTTGGTTATAATATAATATTATATATATATATATATATATATATATATATATGTATATATATGTATATATATATATGTATGTATGTATGTATATATATATAATATTATATTATATTTACATTACCACAGTGAGATGATTTTAGTCTCATGAACAACATTAGCTGATTGTTATTTACTAACTAATCTTAAATGACTGTTCAGTACAGAAATGAAGCCCAACAATCATGTTTTACAGTCCTGTGGTCTCAGCCTCAGATACTCAACTAATCAAAGTGATGTCATGACAAAAATGAATGACCAACAAAACATTTTTTCTCCTTCATTTCTGTCACACAAAGCTGTATGTAACGTTTCTCGCTGTTAGTATCATGGTTGCTAGGCAACCTGAACAGCGAGACGAAGGCTAGACCGTCCCATTTCACAAGCCTCTCACTTCGCACTTCTCGTACTTATAGTACGCACCGTACATAGTGCGCGTAGTGCACGTACTTCAAGCGTGCAGACCCTGAATTGGGACACAGCCCATGTGTGTGTTTTCTTCTGGCCCTGCCCCCATGTTACACCAGAGTATGGCGGCCCCAAAGTGCCATAATTGTGTTGTATGCTGCACTTCCATGCCATTGGAGGACAGGCATGATGCATTTTATGCCTTGGCTCTCAACATGCCATACTAGCCAGGGAAGCTCCTCAGTCCTGCTTAGACTCTTTTATTTTGCCAGTCGGGACTGGAGAGACCCGTGCTCCGTTTTTTTTGCCTCTAAGCGCACTGGACCCCGCTCACCGACATGCCTAAGGCTAAAGCAGGGAGAGTGGCTGCCTCACAGGCAATGGTGGAGCTTCCAGACCCGTGAGCAGACTTCACTCCCCCACCTGCTGAGGCACCAGGCTATTCCCTAAGCAACCCCTCCCTTGGCCCTGCTTCTGGGCTTGGGCTGGTGGAGGGTGACTATCAGGAGGGGGATGCTGATGCTGGGTCCGTCCTCTTCTCTGACGAGTCCTGCCTTTCCTGTGGACAGCCTCTGGCTGGCTCCCCAGGCACGGAGTCGGGTCAGGTTGGGTTCTCTGAAATGAGATCTGGCCCTCCCCGAGGTTCCTGCGACAGTGACCTCTAGGCTTGAGAACATCATGCAGCCGCAGGCGTCCTCTGTTGCTGGTGCCTTTGCTGCCTGATTATTGAGACCTGGTGGAGATCAGATACCCCTACTGCCTTGAACCAGTGGTCCCCTACCTGCAGATGGTTTGCTGCTGTGCATGGCTGGGAGCAAATTGCCTGCGGTCCCCTCTCCCCGGTGGTTCCAGCCCTGGCCCCACTGGTCGCACTCCCAGGCTCCTTTCTGAGGAGGGCTACATGTCCTAGCAGGGATGCTAGGGTGATGGACTCCCTGTTGGCGAGGCTGTACAGGGCAACCCAGGCCTGTCTGGCCAACTCGGCGGCCATTTTGTCTCTCCATTTGCTCAGCCGTCTTCAGCTCACAGGCCAGGGTCCCCAGTTCCCCCCTGGGACCTTAATGTGGTCCTTGGCACCCTTCAGCGCCCTACCTTTGAGCCTCTGGAGGACACTGATTCAAAATGGCTATCACTCAAAACCGCCTTCCAACTGTCCATAACATCTGCCAGAAAGGTTAGTGAAATCCAGGCGCTGTCGGTCCACAGCGACTGCTGCAGGTGGTTGCTAGATGAGAAGAGGGTGGTCCTCCAGCTCAACACTGCCTTCTTGCTGAAAGCCCTTTCCGACTTCCATCTCTCCCAGTTGGTCAAGCTGTACTCAGCTCCCACTGAGGGCTTGGACTGGCAGGCAGCTCAGCGTCTGGTGTCCCTGTGCCCTGTCCGAGCCCTGGCGCTGTACGTCAGCTGTACCCAGCTGATTTGGATTATGGACCAGCTGTTCATTGCCTTTCATCCCGGGATCCTGGGCAGGCCCCTGTCCAAGTCCCGTTTGTCCCGCTGGGTGGTAGAGGCCATTCGGCAGGCTTATGCCTCTGCAGGAGTTCCTCTTCCCTTCGGAGTGCAGGCTCACTTGACTTTGGGGTGGCCACCTCTTGGGCCTTGTGGAGGGGCTTCTCTCTCTCTGCCATTTGTGCAGCAGCAATATGGTTCTTGGGTACCACCTTTACTAGGTTTCACTGCTTGGACATGGCAGCCAGCCCTTCTTGCAGGGAGCAGGTGCTGGGTACCCCTCAGCAAGAATGAACCCAGTGGCCCAAGAGAGGGACCTCAGGGACCCATGCCTCCTGTCTATTGGTGTCTGCACCACTGGCACACATGTCCATGGTTGGGACCCAAGACGTCCTCAGAGCAAGTGGCCTTTGTGAAAAAAACTCAATTTTACTCATGCTCCTTCCGAGCTTCGAGAGAAAAAGACTGTTTTATCAGAGACTTTGTTAGAACTGATTAGAATGTTCCTAAGTATTTGGACTCAAAGTCTGTTTAAAAGTCTCATTTTGTTTCACTCCTTTCGAGTCTGGAATTGTTTTTACACAGACTGTTTACAGATTTAGATTTCCTGAAAGTAACCATGTGATTTTGGTGCCTAAATGTAATAAAACAGCAAAGAAATCATCTTAATATGAAATTCTAAAATGGGACTTAAAAGCTCTTCTGGTTGAAGGTCTAGTTCAAAACACTCCTAACCTATGGAAAAACATCTGATAATCTATAGACTTTGAAACCAATTCAATAAGGGATGCACAGTAGACTGAAAAAGCATAGGATTTTTAAAACCCCCCAAAGATTAGCATTCAACTTAATTTCATGTGTGCTGTGTTGTATGAGCCTGCAAGTGGTTTTAGTTATAATGTGTACTTTGGCATTTTAAAAAACTCAATTCAAACACAACATTTCACTACTCAAGGGCCAAAGTCTGGCCCGGTGAGCCAGCTGTATGCACACATAAAACCTGAGATAATGAATTTTCATCAGCTTCACTGAAGCTTCAGGTATTCTAGATCTTTGGGTTATTTAACTCCCCATATGTGAATAAAAAGCAGATATTTTGTTAAGGCTTGAACACACATTTGATCGTGTTATTGAAATTTTCTTTTAATGTATATGATAAAAAAGACGAGGGTTGTTGGCCCCTGGATGCTTTTTTCCACATGCAAACAGAGCAAGTGTGGGTACAGGTGCACAGTTCTGTTAATGGGGTCACACTATTTCAGCAGTCAGAAGGTAGTAATAGGCCAAGATAAGCAGCAGTGCTTAAATATATTTTTAAAATGTGTAAATGTTCATAATTTTGGCATTGTTTACATTGTTTACAAGAATGTTTTTTTCAGTTAGACTGGACTAGCAGACACACTTCTTTTCTGACCACTAGAGGTCAGCAGGGAGTTAGATTTGTGTTTTTGAGGGTGAATAAAAAAATCCAGTGCCTTGGATTCTTTTGTCTTTCCTACAGTTTAGATATGTTAGTAACATAATTTTCTGGAACATGACAGTCAACTATGCTTGGTAATGAAAACACAGAAAGCACAGTGGTATAGGACTTCATTTATGTAGTTATCTTTTGACAATTCACAACTTTTAGACTTATGTACACATTTTCATGTATTTAAACTGTTTCACTTTCTGTATAAATTATATTTTAGCAGACTTTGCAAAACAATTCAACCAGCACAGCGTAATGACACAGTCTAAAATATCAGGACCAACTTGAGAAAACATCATGTTTAACATCAGGTAATATACATATACAACAAATGGTGACATTTAACAACATGCAGTTTGTTATTTGGATTTCTTAGATTGTGACTTACTGACTACAAAAGATTCAAAAAAGATTTATTTCTGTCATGTGCTGTGTCTGGTACTGTGCACAACCCGTTTCTTACAGGCTGTTGTGTCTACAAGCTCTGGTTTGTTTCCTACTGAAAGGAAGACAGTTTATTCTGTGCATGTCCGATTTCATTTCACTCATGCTGGCTAAAAAGCCAATTTACAGAATTTACCACCCAAACTGTCTGCAGTAAGCATCTTTTAAAATATACATAAAAGGGCAGTAGCAGTAACAGTATCCACAGCATCTGAGGTTTTTCATGATCAAAGAAATAACAATTTGTTTAATATTTATTATTTCTATAAAGCAACTTGTCCTTTAGCTGCGTCAATCTCATCCTCTCATGTTTATCTAATTAATTGCTTCCCATTCCACATGCTAATGCTGACTAAACAGAATATGAACTTGTCAGTTGTAAGAAACTAACAACCTAAACAACCATCAGCTGCTTGAACCCAAAAAATTTAAAATGACACACAAAAGGGACAAACAGCTGGTGTCTGAGCTCCTTCTGGGACAATTATTTTTTCACTTGTATTTTGGTTAAGTGTAGAACCCAAAATCACTGGTTACAGTGAGGAGAGAATGGAAGTTTACCTTTCAGAAGAATTACTAGCTTGGCTTTATTTGAAAATGACCTGTGTTTTTCCATGACCCCAGAGGTCATTTGTATTTTAGTTTTTCATGAAAATACTTTGCCTTCCACAGACAACATAATTAAAACAGTTATTATTTTTTTAAGTACAGTTGTGGTTACAATTTCTTGCAGTTGTGTACATCACTGCTAACATTTCTCATAGCACCGTACTCACCAAGATAATCAAGGTTGAAATCATGACTGACATAAAAACATATTTATTTGCTGGGTCGAGATAGAACAAGGGCACTTACCTAATGTACCTTAGGGAAAGTGAAACTAATATTTTAGTGTAGAAGTGTAACAACCATTGAAACTCTGTATAAGACTCTCGTCTATTTTCTTACCCAATTATCAAACTAGGGTTGTTGGGAGTTACAGTCCGTTCCATAGGCAGGTCTGGTCCATTACAGCAGGCCAAAGAGGAAATGGGTTTTTCAAATGTAATGACATTTGTCTTAAGTTTGCGTACCATACAGGTTGATTGTTTCCAACCTGTGTGGCTGTTTCACTATATGTATAGTCCTGTGATGTCACCATGCTCCCAGAGTTCAGCAATTACACCAATTAATACTTTTTAATTAGCACCCATGAAGTAAATTTTCTTACAAATCTTGGATATAAATATTCAGTTGACAGAATAACTTCACTCAGCTATAGCACACTGGGTACAGGTGAGGTGTTGTTTTGTTACAATGTACATACCAAAGGAATGAATTGGCTGTGAAGTCTGAGTTAAGGTACAGACAAAGAGCTGTCAAACTCCACTGAAGCATGTTCTAGACCACCGTAGCCATTCAGCTTCCGCAGCTTTAGCTGGTCAACATGGATCAGACTCTGGGTCTCTAAGACTGCTTCTTTCTTTGAGAACATCTGGCTGATTTCCATGAAGGTCTTGTTTTTGGTCTCTGGGATCACAATGTAGACATAGACGGCAACAGCTGCACAAATGGTGGCAAACACTAAATAACAGTAAGCTCCGGCTGACATCTGATGGTTGGGTGTTGCAGGTAGATGGAAGAAAGAAAGAAAAGGACAATTGGTTTTAAATCAAAGGTGACCCATGTCACTTTGAGTAAACTGACATTATGTATGTCAGAATAGGTAGTTACTCTTACACTCTGACGTTTCCTTGGACTACAGGGAGTAAGAAACTGAGAAGGATTTCTGAGGCATTCACAGTGATATATCGACTTATCGAGATAAAACAAAGTGTAACACTGCATTACTCTCATTATGCAGACTGAGCATTGGCATTAGTTCTGAAGTCAAGCTCAGCCAGCAGCACATCAGCTCATGACTGCACTGGTACCCTTCTGTCTTCATTTAGCAGGATCGATGTAGGCGAAGCACTTTGAAACCTAGAACTACCCCGGTCTCCTCCACATGCTGTTAGTGGCTTCACCAGTATCCTGTCTGCTGTCACTGACAGCTGCTCTATTCTATTCTGTGTGCTCCCCCTGATTTAACAGCTCCCTGACTTTATGCTTTTAATAGATTCTTAAGGAATCTATTAAAAGCATAAAGACCTAAACTGGATCCTGGATAAGTGGGTACTCGAGGACTACATCAATCAGTTCTCTGCATACTACGTTTGTAAAGAAATCCAGGACCGTGTATAGCTTCTACCTGTAAGAATGGGAAGACGAATCCCACAGTGAAGTTGGACAACCAGTTGAGTGAGCCTCCTATGATGTAGGCTGCAGGTCGGTGAGATTGTTTAAACAACTCTGCCGTGACCAGAAACGGCACTCCAGCTGCAACAGGAAAAAGACAGAACTTACCAAACATCAGTCACACATTCCTGTTGGATGCTCTCGGAGTGATTTCATAGTGTTCAAAAGTCATTTAGTCTCACATTTGAGACAATTTATAAGTAACAAACACAATCTGACTCGTTTGGTCTCTAGTTCCAAAGTTCTTCATCCTATAGCTCCAATTATTGATCAGGATAAGGCACTTTGTTCACCTTACATCCATATGCACCTTTATAACATGCACCTGGATGAAGCTGGAGCATCCAGAGGAAACACAGAGATAACAGATAGTTTTCATTACAAAACTAATGTGCAGATTAACAGGGCGCGTGCAAGCAATTATATTATTTATGTTCATGATTTTATAATACATGTTCATTTATCATCTCTCGTACCAATACAGCCTTTGGGCCTAAAAATCCGCATATGGACACGAGAAACGTGTCAAAGAATGCATATCATTAATATTTAACTGTTATAGTCAGTAAAAACTGCTTTATTTGTCTCTCTTACAGAAGGTCCTAGAACCTAGAGTCAAATATACAGTTAGGGAACTTCAAATTAGAACATTTGAATGCATATCACTTTTATAAATAATTGCCATTTATTAAACTTTTAAATGTCTGAATAAATGAAAATGTAACTAGAGCTGCAGTACAAAAGATTTTCACTCAAATTAGAGACAAACTTTTAAAGGCATGACCTGCAGAGGGTGGTGTTCAACCACTACAAAGAGCAACCCAAACCTCCTGCAACTCTCAGGTTATTCATCTGGTTGGAAAATAGTCAAGCAAAATATCTCAGTCAAAGAAACCCTGACAAAAGAATAACATCACACATTCTCAGCTGCAATCAGAGCAGACTACACTCACCTGTTTACTACTCTAGAAACTATTGTCATCCACCTATACAAAAGCTTAAATTACATTCTGGTTTATATAACTCTTAAAACTCTTTTAGCAGCATTCAGTGATAATCTGTTTATCTGAGACCATGCACGGGTCTCGAAACACACTATTGTTCATGGCTCTGCCCAGCAATAGTTCACATATAGCCCATCCACAAATCCTGGCTAATAAATGATTCCAGTTTCCAAACACACGCGTTTAAATGGATATTAAACATACCAAAAATTCCAAAGATTTCTAAAACATGTGGGAAAAAGAAAATAGTTTCGCCTGTAACTGTATGAATGCCATGCCTGCTGACATAATGTTGTCTACTTGATATTAACCCTCTCCAGGCAGGCGTTGCCAATTTGCAACAGTTAAAAACTAACAACCTGATTACCCCACATACATATTTTATGAGTTTCTTTTACCACTGTAGGACCTGGTTGTGCATTAGCAACAAAAAACTTGAGCCTGAGAGGGTTAAAACCATTTAATCACTGTCAAATATAAAATGGGCAGCAGTTAGATTTTTGCAGGCAGCCACCGCTTTGATGTATGTGCACATGTGTACCATCACTAGTTTGTTTTTTGGCTCTTATGTTTTTATTTTTTTGTTTTTTGCTTCTGTCGACATCATGTGATAACCACACCAAAATAATACTTTGAACAGGTAAATCTGTTAATAGTTGTCATTTAAATGAACCAGTCCTTTAACATGCAGTATAAAGCAACTTGCCTGGGCCGATACAGAAGCCAGCAATAATGCCCACCACACAGCAGACACTGACGTAGCGCATGAATGACAAATGAGCCTGCAATGAGAACAAACAGCAGAACATTGAAGACGTCTGACAGTATTTAGTTAGCTTCTCCAAGCGAAAATGAGTCTTTTTTTTAAACACTGCTTCAAATATGTATTCTCTCTATCTCTCTCTCTCTCTCTCTCACACACACAAACACACACACACACACACTTACCTGTAAAATGAGGGCCAGTGTTATCCCAGTACTGCAGATACCCATCATAGTAAAACCCCCAATCATGAGAGGCCTGCGGCCCAGCTTCTCTATAGTAAAACACTCAATAAGGAGAGACAGATGTTTTATTAGACACTACTGAGTGGAACACAGACAATAGTATGTGTTTGTGTTTCGACTCAAGGTGTGTTTACACCAACTTAGCATAGAAAATGAGAAGCACTAGCCTAGCTCACCTTAGAAATACAGAGTCAATGGGCTAATGATGATGTTTAAAATAGCAGTTTGGATGGTATACATCTTTAGATTTATTAAATCTCTTTATCACACACCTTATATTATAAAGTCAGATTGTAGCTAAACACTGGTCATTAGGTGTGTCACAATACTAGAGTTTCACATTTGATGCTAATATACAGGATATTTTGGTACCATAGGGGGAAAAATGACGACAACAACAAAAAAAACATGCTGTTGCTGATCAGGGCTTCATTCCTTTTTCTGGAAGCTGAATGTTAGGACTTGGAATGATGTCACTCCTCAGTTAACCAAATGTCAGAAGCAGCATGAAAGAACTTGTGGAGCCAATCATCCATTTGCACCACTGTGACAATCTGTTTTTGTTCCAACTTAAATGGAACATCATTTGAGTTGTTAAGGGAGGAACCTATGGCGTTATTTTTGTGCCACTATTCTGAGCGCATGTAAGAAAAGAAAAAGAAAAGCTAAATTTGAGTGAACAAAATTCATTGCTGCGTGCAAAAAATGTATTTCAGTGTTTGCTATTATCCACACACAACAGCAGCCCCTCTCGCTCAGTTTTTGCATTTGCGCTTGCTTGCAATGTGTTGCTCGCGCTCTCAGCATTTCTGCCCGTGCGCGCTCAACTTTCTGTACACCGTTATATTTGTGCCACAAAACCAGCCAATCACAGACTTGGATGCAAAAAAATCTGATTGGCTGTTTCCAGCAAACATCCGCTGATACTAAAAAGTAATATTAAATAAATTCTAACAACAGCTGATCAAGCTTAAATGTGCTGCTGTTGTTCAGCGCGACATCCGCTGGTTTCTTTTTTCTGGCGCAAAGTGGGCGATAAACAAGAGAGACGGGACTTGTGGCAGAAAAGCCGATCAGCTGATCTTTGATCAGTTTCATGACTGAAGTAACAACAGGAGAGGGAGGGGGAGATAATGAGAGAAGAAGAAACAGCTGTGCAGCAAAAACACAGAATAACTCCAGCTTTGTGTCTTTTTTTCATTCTAGCTAAAGTACCACACAAACTGTTCCCTTTCCCTCAATACGGATGTATTGTAATTGGTCCAGCCCAGAGTTGATCATGACCACCTTTCATTGTTTATACTGTTACAAAAACAAACAAACAAACATAAAAATTTGCGCCATCGGCCAACGGCCAGTCCAGCTATGCGGTCAGCTGGTGGGTAACAGGCATCTCCGAAAATGTCAGAGCACTTTTGCAAATATGTGATGTCTTGATAAATCGAGCAGATATTTGAAGTTTACACAGAAACATTCTCACATGAAAATATCTTCAAAGTTTATTTTGTGACCCAGACAGAGTAATATTTCAAACTCCGCCACTCTGTGTTCCTCCGCCACTGCCTCGTCTGAGTTTTGGATGAAATGGATTCTGGGATATGTGCATTTCGTCATTTCGAGCTGATTGGAGACCAAAACAGCCAATCAGATTTTTTTGCATCCAAGTCTGTGATTGGCTGGTTTTGTGGCACAACTATAATGGTGTACACAAAGAGTTGAGCACGCACGGGCAGAAATGTTGAGAGCGCGAGCAACACATTGCGAGCAAGCGCAAATGCAAAAACTGAGCGAGAGGGGCTGCTGTTGTGTGTGTGGATAATAGCAAACACTGAAATAGTGATGGTAAATTTGATTCTTTTTACTGAATCGAGTGTTAATGAGTCAGTCACCAAAGTGAATCGGGTTTTTTGAGTCATTTGATTCACTGAGTCAGTTGACCAGAGAGTGCAAAAATTTTACATTTTCACTCAAACTTAATTTGTTTCCCTTTTCATGTAAATCCCACTGCTAAGATGAATGATTCAAAAAAACAAAAACAACAACTATTTTATAGAGAAAAAAAAGAGCAAAAACATTTCTAAAATTAAGCAATTTCCTATCAAAATTGCTTAATAAACATTTATTTTGTTTATTTGTATTTTATTAGTATTTTCCTTAAGTGTGTCAAATATATATTTTCTCATCTAAATGTCCACTGCGCTGTGAGCCAGGGGGCGGTAATGCGCCTTAACATTGGTTGCCAACCAAGAAGAAGAAGAAGCTGTGAGTCAGGAGGGAGGGGGTGAGTGAGTGAGTGATTCGTTCGCTCGCTCTATGATTCAGCACAGGAGGGAGGGGGTGAGTGAGTGAGTGATTCGTTCGCTCGCTCAATGATTCAGCACAGGAGGGAGGGGGTGAGCGAGTCCTGAGTGATTCGTTTACGATTCAGCACAGGAGGGAGGGGGTTAGTGAGTCCTGAGTGATTCGTTTGCTCTTTGATTCAGCACAGGAGGGAGGGGGTTAGTGAGTGAGTGAGTGATTCGTTCGCTCTATGATTCAGCACAGGAGGGAGGGGGTGAGCGAGTCCTGAGTGATTCGCTTATGCTTACGATTCAGCACAGGAAGGGAGGGGGTGAGTAGCTCAAATGTGTTGTTAGCATGTTAGCAGCGCGATGCTACTCTGAACCGAGGAGCTATTTTCTTGATGTGAGCTTCTACTCAGGGTTTTTTCTTCCAGTTCAGAGCAGAAATGCTTTTGTTACGAAACTGGCTGTTGTTTTTTTCCCCCACAATTTTAATTATAAGCTAGATATATTTCTACTAATGGAATTAGTTTGCTAACAGCAACAGGGATGAGTCAGTGAGTCAGTTGGGCTTGTGAATCATGATTCACGAGTCAGTAAAGTGATTCTCGAGTATTGAACGATTCGTTCACGAATCGAACATCACTACACTGAAATACATTTTTTGCACTCAGCAATGAAGTTTATTCACTCAAATTCAGCTTTTCTTCACTCAAAATAAATTTCTCCTCAAAATGCAACACTTGCACCTGCAATTTTTTTTACGTGCGCTCAGAATAGTGGCACATAAATAACGTTGCTAACTTTTCTCAGACGTTTCCAGTTTCAGTTTTGGACATAAGACTTTTTAGACAACAAATATTAGTATTATGCTATCATGTGATGACTGTGTATTCGCATTAACATATGGGCAGTACTGATAAACTTGCTTCCTTGCTTAGCACTGGTTAGCACCATTGCATGCACTAGTTTTTTGGAGCCATTCTGTACGGAGTCTTCATGCACTCCCCGTGTCTGTTTGGGTTCTCTCAAGGTACTTCCTTTCACAGGTCAGAGATGTGTTATGTTAATTGGTGATTCCAAATTTTCTGTTTCATATACATTACCTAAGGGCCTATCAACAACTGGATTTTGACCATTTGACCATTTGTCTGATAAATACTTGCAGCAGCATTTGCAGTGTTGTTGTCAGCTACTGTTCATGTGTTCAGCTTTGCGCCACCTTGTCTGCTGCAATGCAGTGTGAGTCAGTGTGTGTCAACTGGAGGACGATGGTGCTGTTGCTATCGACACTGTTGCAAACTAGTACCTAATGTGATGGACTGATTCTTATATAGTGTTTTTCTAATAAACTCGAGCGCTCAAAATATTTTGCAACAATGGAAACAGCTAGGCAAGGTGTTTCTCTCTGCTTCCCTCCTTTAAGCTAAGCTGGCCCCAAAATCACTTCCTGATTTCAGTTCTGTACATGATGAATATCTGTTTTTGTGGAAATAAAATGCAATACAACACTAATACAAAGGTAACATCAACTGCTATATAATTGCATGAATTCTAATTTGTATGTTTACCCCAATGAGTCCAGCAATGATCTCTATAATTCCTGTTCCTGCTGTGGTATACTGGATCTCTGGAGCTGGAATACCAGCATTTTCAAAGATGCTGTTGGTGTAGAACCAGATCTGTGGTGAAAGAGAAATGCAGGTAAATATCTGACAGTCAGTCAAGGTGTGATTGAAATGCTCACTTCCATATTTAATACAGTGGGTTAAAGACAAGTATTGCATAAAGTGTACGGACTATTTCTACATACAATAACAAAAATATAAACGCAACACTTTTGTTTTTGCTCCCATTTTCCATGAGCTGAACTTAAAGATCTGAAACATTTTCTACAAACACAAAGGAGCCATGACTCTCAAATATTGTTCACAAATCTGTCTAAATCTGTGTTAGTGAGAACTTCTCGTTCGCCGAGATAATCCATCCCACCTCACAGGTGTGGCATGTCAAGGTGCTGATTGGACAGCATGAATATTGCACAGGTGTGCCTTAGACTGCCCACAATAAAAGGCCACTCTGAAATATGCAGTTTGATCACACAGCACAGTGCTACACAGTGCAGTTGGCATGCTGACTGCAGGAATGTCAACCAGAACTGTTGCCTGTGAAATGAATGTTCATTTCTCTGCCATAAGCCATCTTCAAAGGTGTTTCAGAGAATTTGGCAGTACATCAACCGGCCTCACAATCGCAGCCAGCCCATGACCTCCACATCCAGCATGTTCATCTCCAGGATGGTCGACCAGGTGGAGACCAGCCACCTGGACAGCTGCAACAACAATTGGTTTGCATAAGCAAAGAATTTCTGCAAAAACTGTCAGAAACCGTCTCAGGGAAGCTCATCGCCATGCTCGTGGTCCTCATCGCGGTCTGGACCTGACTGCAGTTTGTCACTTTAACCACCTTGAGTGGGCGAATGCTCTCATTTGATGGCGTCTGCCACGTTGGAGAGGTGTTCTGTTCACAGATGTTTTTACTGTTCAGGGCAGATGGCAGACAGCTTGTGTTGCGTTGTGTGGATGAGCAGTTTGCTGATGTCAACGTTGTGGATTGAGTGGCCCGTGGTGGCGGTGGGGTTCTGGACAATGAACACGAGTGCATTTTATTGTTGACATTTTGAATGCACAGCGATACCGTGTTGAGATCCTGAGGACCATTGTTGTGCCATTTATCCATGACCACAACCTCATGTTACAGCATGATAATGCACAGCCCCATATTGCAAGGATCTGTACACAATTCCTTGGAAGCTGAAAACATCCCAGTTCTTGCATGGCCAGCATGCTCACCAGACATGTTTGGGACGCTCGGCTCGGCGTATACGACAGCGTGTTCCAGTTCCTGCCAATATTCAGCAACTTTGCACAAGTATTGAAGAGGAGTGGACCAACAATCAACAACCTGATCAACTCTATGCCCAATGCACACTATTTGCCTCACAAGGTGCAACAAATCTCCATTGGATGTGTTGCCTGCGTGAGGCAAATGGTGGCCACACCAGATACTGACTGGTTTTGCGACATCTGTAGCACTGTGCTGTGTGATCAAACTGCATATTTCAGAGTGGCCTTTTATTGTGGGCAGTCTCAGGCACACCTGCGCAATACTCATGCTGTCCAATCAGCACCTTGACATGCCACACCTGTGAGGTGGGATGGATGATCTCGGCGAACGAGAAGTTCTCACTAACGCAGATTTAGACAGATTTGTGAACAATATTTGAGAGTCATGGCTCCTTTGTGTTTGTAGAAAATGTTTCAGATCTTTAAGTTCAGCTCATGGAAAATGGGAGCAAAAACAAAAGTGTTGCGTTTATATTTTTGTTCAGTGTAAATCCCTAACAGTTTAGGTCTTTATTATTTTACAAAAAATTAACAGATGGAGATCTGGAGTTTATTCTTTAGTGTTGAAGTTCTATTTATTAGCTCTTCATTTAGAAAACATGTTAAAAGTGGCCAAATCACCAAAAATGTAAACAAATGATGAATGCACTTCAGCAGCAATAAGTGTCATGGAAAACTACAGTAATCCTTCCTTGGTTAAGTAAAACCCCTCCACAACATCAAGAGCACTCTTAAGAAGGTTGGCATGTCATTGTCAAACTAACACCTTGATGCATGTAAATACAGAAGGTTTACAAGGTGTAAAACACTGGTCACACTCAAGAGGATACTTTACTAAAAAATGTAACTAAAAGAGCCTGCACGGTTCTTGGAAAAAAAATCTTTGGACAGATAAAATCAAGATTGGCTTATACAAGAATGATGGGAATGGTATGGAGAAAGAAAAGAACAGCGCATGACCTGATATACACCACATCGTGTTTTAAACATGGTGGAGGCAATATGGTGGCATGGACATGGTGAGTGTGTTTTGATTGTGTGACAGCTGAGACGAGTAGCAGGGGGAACTCTGAAGTGTAAATATCTACACTGCTCAGATTCAGCAAAATGTTGCAGATCTGTTTGGACAGCACTTAACCCAATAGTTTCTCAAAGTAAAGACACAGGATATTGTTCAGGTAAATAGGTCACCTGATCTCAACCAAGTAGAGCATGCTTTTCAGTGACTTAAAAAACATGACTTAAGGCAGAAAGTCATCTTTAGTGTCTACAGTAAAGGCACTACAGAATATCAGTCATTTTGTTGAAGAAAAGCAAATGGCAAAAGTAGTCCGTGCAGTCAACTTGTTGTATGTTTTTTTTGTGTGGTTTATTAAAGAAAGGAAATTGGTCATTTTGATTAAAATTATATATATTATTAGGTTAATAATAATAATAATGATAATAATTTCTTAATAATAACTTCTGCTACAGAACTGCAATACAGTGCTCAGAGAAACTCCAAGGGCTAAATCTCAGAGTTCTTGTTTTCAGTTCATAAATGTAAAATTTAAAAAAAACCAAAACTGAATATTTAGCTTTGAAAGTGTCACCAGAAAAAACACTAACAGGAAAAAGAACATTGCAGTATGTTTTAGCTTTAGCTGCTGAACAAACCACAAAACCTCTGGAAAAATGTTGCTTGGACAGATGAGACCAAAGTGAAGATATGTGACAATAATGCACAATACACAGCAAAAACACCTCATAGATTTAGGTTTTGCTTTGTAGCCACAAGACCCAGGCACTTTGTAGTCACTGAGTAATCCATAGGCTTGTCTGAATACCAAAGTATTGTAGAGTCAAAGGTGAAGTCATCTGTCCAACAGCTAAAGCTTGGCCAAAATGAACAAAATAACAGGACAATAATCCCAAACTCAACAGCAAATCTAAAACAGGACGGCTGAAAATGAAAAGAATCGAGGTGTTGCCATTGCAATAACACAATTTCTTCAGCTAATATTTTAAAATAAGTATCATGTGATATATCACATTTTTGTTCATCTGAAGTTGTATTTACCTTATTTAAATCCTTGTAAAGACTAGATTATGACTTTTTTATTAGAACTGGAATTTTCTTGTAAAAAAAAAAGGCAAAGCAGGCCATTAAGGTTATAATGACAATGGTTTTTAACAGTTTTTTCTTTAAAAAATAAAATCAAATAAACATAATTCAACAACAAAAAAATCAACACTATTAACCATATAACCACTAACCTTTTTTTATATATGTAAATTTTTATGTAAATTATTGACTCTCCTCATTTGTGCAGTTATTTACCTCTTTTTTTTTTAAACTTTTTTTTTAGAAGTACACACACACACACACACACACACACACACACACACACAAAAGACATACAAGGCATTTACCACTCTGATATCACTTTTTTTTAACATTGGTGACCATTCATCCAGAGACTGTTTTTAACTTTAGTCTTTCAGCAGTTTTTTCCACGACAAAGACGGCCGTCAGACAGTTTTTTCACTCCTTCATTAAGATCACATTAAAATACATTACTAAATTAAAATACCTCCCCTCTGTAAATCTTTACCTTATCGTTGTAGAGGGGTATGTGTGTCCCTGGGATCCCAGGGGGAATGTTGCTGGTGGGCGTTTTGCCCCCTGGTAGGTATCCCATGGGAAATTGGTCTTGGGTGAGAGACCAGACAAAGAGCGAATCAGAAAACCCTTTTGAGAACCCTCATGGGAAACCTATGAGAGCCTTAAGGGAACAGTTCACACTGCCCAGGATGGGGTTACCGCGACCAGGGCACTGCCATGGAGCCAGGCCTGGGGGAGGGTGAGCACCTAGTGGCCAGGCCTTAGTCCATGGAGCCTGGCTGAGTGCAGCCCAAAGATGGGGCATGGGATCACACTCCTGTAGGTCCATCACCTGCAGGAGGCACCGTAGGAGTCAGGCGCAGTGTGTGTTGGGAGTCGGACAAAGGCAGAGACCCTGGCGGACCAAAACCCAGCTTCAGAGGTTGGCAATGGGGATATAGAACCTGAAGGGCCTGAACTAGTGTGAGAGGTGACAGATTGAGAGGTACTGGCTAGATATACTGTAGTTGGGCTCACCTCAACATAGAGCTTGGGCTCCTGGAGAGTGGGATGGCTGGTTGAGGGTGCTCCACCTGGGGACTTCTTACTGGGAAACTTCAGTGCCCATGTGGGCAATGACAGTGAAAGCTGGAGGGTTGTGATTGGGAGGAACCAACCAGTCTTACCTGATTCTTTGCACAGTTCTCTTCTGCAAACCACAGACCCCCCCGGGCCGCACGTCGAGGATCAGCCATGGCTGTATGTTCTGGAGGCTCGGGTGAAGTGAGAGACTGAGCTGTCAGCTGATCACCACTTGTTGGTGAGTTGGATTAGGTGGCCAGTGGAGGACACTGGACAGACCTGGTGCACCCAAACATATACGGAGGGTGTTCTGAGAACTCCTAGCAGAGGCCCTAGTCCATGAGATCATCAACTCTCACCTCCGGCAGAGCTTTGACAGGATTCAGAGAATGAGGACACTGAGTGTCAATGGACCCTGTTCGACAGCTCCATTCCTGAGGCTGTTGCACTGAACTGTGACTATAAGCTGCTTGGTGCTTGTTGTGGTGGTAACCCCCGAAGCAGCAGAAATTACACGCTTACTCACAGCAAAGTGGCTTTTCCTGGGCTTTCTCTCCTGCAATTGCTTTGCAATGTCTAATTAGTTCTTGGTATTTAAGAACCAGCTGTTTTCCACCAGATCCTTGTCACCATCATGGTGACCGTGATTCACAGTTTTTGTGTTTTTTGCTCCGTAGTACTCTGTTCTCATTCATTCCCTTGTTCCTTAGCAATTCCAAGCTCACTAACATGCATTCCTTGTAAAGTTTGAAGAGCACTGTCAGTTTAACTTAACTGAGTCAAACTGATAGCTGCCACTACTTTAAAAACAAGGACACACCTGCTTTCCCACTTTCCACTGAACCACTCACCTTTCCTCTTGATTTCTGCCCATTTGCTGTAAACCCTCTGAAACATATTGTAAATCATGCAAGATCCTGTCTCCAGTTTCACCATGGCCACAGTTAACTTCTCCTTTCATCTCCTACAGACACTCAGCTCTGCTCTGCAGATTGAGTTTTTTGGACAGAGAGGACAGATGGTTTGAAAGAGGAGTGAAAGAAGCATCTATGTCCACTGTGAGCGACCATCTTTGAACAGAGGCGGTGGTTTACGACACCAACTCTCTGCCATCTATAATCCAGTTTTGAGTTCCCTCCCCAGACGCCTTAACGCCCACTCACATCCTGGGCCATCTGACCTCAGGAATTAGGTGATAAGGTGGGGCCAGGTTTCACAATGAGCTCACCTGAAACCCTGGCTGATTGTGACCCACACCCACTTTCACACCTTGGCTCAGGCGATTAGAGGATCATCAGGGGGTCCTTTTGTCCCTCTTTGGGGGGAAACTCCCACTGGGTTTAAATCTGGGACTCTCCACCATTTGACCTTAGAACTGAAGAAGCTTCTCGGATGAGAGGTGAAACGTCTTCAAGCAACTTAAAGAAGTCCAGACGCTTTTCTTTGCAAGCTCCTTTGACTACAATGACCTGGATGACTGAGAACCTTCACAGACATACTGAGTTTTCTGTTTTCCAGCCTGAAAATTCAGTTTTGTGTTGTGCAGGTTCACTCATTCACATCTTGGCGTTTACAGAGCCTGTGCCTGAGTCTGCCAACTTAAAGACTGTTAATTGTGCTCTTGGAACAGTCCTCTCCAAAAAAAAAATTTTTTGTGTGAGCTGTGTGGAGGCTTTTGCTTCTCCCAGAGTCGAGTGCCCCACTAATCCCTGTGTGAGCCTGGGGCAGAGGTCTCCATGCAGCCAGCAGACTCTATGCTGTCAGCGTGTGAGTGCGAGCTATTGGGCTTCAGCGCCAGAGCCCATTCCACATGGTCTCCGCATTCCAAAGATTCCTCAATCTGGGTCATTGCAGTCCCAGACTTCAGTGGACTCCACACTGCCAGGAATCCGCCCAATGGCAAGGGTTAAATGCCTTCTGCGTAAGATGAAAAAAGCAGACAGGACTACTGGGAAGTTAGGCGCACGGCAAAGAGAGATGGCAAAGGAAAAAGTTTATGGGGAATTGTATGTGAGGCTGGACACAAAGAATAACAAAAGGATTTCTATTCAGTGGCTAGAGAGGGAGAGGTCAAGCTGGGTGTGCAGCAGGTCAGGGTAACACTGATTACATGGAAATGTACAAATGAGTACTTTGAAGATCTGATTATGAAAATGATGAAGACAGAGAGGAGAAGGATGGCGGCTGGAAGAATATTATTGAATCAGGAAGTGCAGAGGATTAGGGCAGCTAGGAAGAGGATGGAGGTCAAGCAGAAATCTCCACGGAGTATTATTTAATTCAATTACATTTCTATTAATTCAAATCAGAACAGCAGTCGCCTCATGGTGATATTGAGATATATACTGTATTTATATTGTAAAGTAAAGAACCTATAATAATACAGAGAAAAGAGTGAATACCAAGACATGATGTTCACAAATAACATTGTGATATGTAGAGTAGGAAGCAGGTAGAAGAGAGCGAGTCAGTAGAAGTAATAAATAATACATGAAAATGACAGAGAGACAGGTGTAACAGTGTAGATGTAAAAACATGTTGGGGACTGGTCCTAACAGCACTAGCTGCTTCAGGCTTTGTTTGTGAAGAGCACATTAACTTAATAACAATGGTAGTAAGATAGTACTGCTGGGATATCTTCTAACAAACTAACATGAGCCTCATGAGTCATTTGACTTACTTGCTTACTGCATTTTAAAAAAGGATTTAAATGAGGTTTTGTTGAGTGTTTAATGTTTTTTGTGTAAAACCCTTTTTTGTTTGAACAATTAAATGATGGATGAATAATAATGTATTTAGAAATATTTATTTATAATTACACATATTATTTATTATTCATTAAATTCTCACATGATTAATTTAATGTCTCAATCCACAAATTACGTTAAAAAGTCATTTGTAAATGAATTTCATATTTTATATTCATATTTAACTGCAGACTTGCTGATCCATTCATAAAATGCTTTATTTATTTTATTGCATGACTCTCTTGCTCCTCCATACTTTAACACCTCAGCAGCTGTAAAAATGCAAAAAGGTTGATTTCTGCTACAACATCTACATGTGTGTATAACTATTTACTGTTCTTACAGCGTCGATGCCAGACAGCTGCATGCCAATGTTGATGACCACCACACTCAGCACCTGCCATCGGACCGTGTCATCCAGCATCAGTTTCCATACTGACAGTGTTTCCACTGACAACAGGGAGCGCTGCTCCTCCTGCATCTCTTCAATCTCAGCCTGGATGTTACATTTAGCTCTGTACCACTTCAGAGCTAAGAGAAAAGAGTAGCGTGGTTATAGTGCATCGTTTAAAAATACACACACACCACATATACTTACCAATATATATATATATATATATATATATATATATATATATATATATATATATATATATATATATATATATATAGTGAACTGGGGAGGAGGACTGTGGTCTGAGAAAAACTCCCTGGATTTATGAGATTTAAATATAAATAAATAACAATGTTTCTGTAATGATTGCAAACAGCTTTTGAACTCCTCTGGGTTTCCACCTCAAGACCTGAGAACACTGGACTTTCCCTGGCCTCAGTCAAACCTAGAAATAAAATCTTGTTCCCTGCGACTCTGACTTCCTCATTAACATGCATGTTGCATTTCCTGTTTATTAGTGGAGTATTGGTGATCTGAATCTTATAAAACAACGACAGCTGCACCTTTCAACCTGCCTGTATGTCTGCATGACTGTTTCAGTTGTCTGAGTCACATGTTCTAACAGTTGTGTGACATTTTTGGTTGAGAAGTCTACGACACGTAACACTGGTTGGTTTTTAACATCTTTTTTTTTGTTAAAAACCAAAGAATCAGAGCAGCCAACCATAGCCTTTGTTTCCTATTGTTAGCTACATGAGTTGCACCTTTTGTGGTCTTCTAAAGCTGTGTCTGCTTCAAGGTTCAACATATTGTACATTCAGAGAAACTCTTCTGCAAGCCTGGGTTGTAATTAGTAAATATTTGAGTTCTGTTGCCTTCTTTGAAGCCTGCTTGCCATTTTCTCTGATATGCTACTACGCAAACATCACCCCAGCGGAAAAGGTTACATGAAGAGGATGTGGGACTAGTCCATGAAAGGCACTGGAGCTCAGGTTCATGGCTGCCCTCAACCTGTGAGCCAGAACAGGCACCGGCAATGACTGGGCAGCTGCTATCCCCACCTAAGGAGCAGGTATGGGTGCAGGGACTAGCAGAGCCTCAGCCGGCCTGGGAACCAGAGCAGGGACCAACCGGACCCTAGCCCCTCTCACCGGGAAACTGATATGGGTGCAGGGGATGGCTGGACTGCAGCTGCCTTGGAACAGGACCACAGAGAGGCAGAGGAGCAGGCTCAGAAAAAACGGACTTTACGGATTTTAAACGGTCGTCAAAAATTTTCTACCACGGCTAGCAGTCTTTGAAAAAATAGTTGTTGACTTAGCAGTTCTAGGGATAGTAACTCCAGGCTCAGAATGAGCAGGGTGAAAACAGTTTTTAACATCCATAGAGCCAGAATCAGCAGCCTCAGAACAAGCAGTCTTAGATTTAGAAAGAGGGAGTATGAGGAAAAAAGGCATAACAGAATACTCTGATGTAGGACACAGACTTCTAAAGTTCAAGAACAGCTGACAGGAGACAGAGAGGGAATATGGAACACAATATGGAAACTAGCACAGAGTTCTTGCACCATTCCATGTTGATGTCGACACACAAGCCACCACCATGAGCCTTACTGCACAGAGCTGCATTTCTGTCTGAACGAAATGAGGTGAGCATGTGACGGTGTCCAGAACTGAACCCTGTTTCTGTAAAAACAAAGACGCAGCACTCCCTAAATTTCCACTGTGGAGAGTCTGATGCAGTCTAGTTTATTGTCCAGTGAGCAGCTGTTGGTCTTAGCCTAGCAGCGACCCCAGCACGTTTGCCGCGCAGCCGCTTCTTCGCACACCGCTTTCGACGACCCATCCCTCAGCGACCAGCATCAATTCAATTCAATTCAATTTATACAGCACCAAATCACAACAACTGTCGCCTCAAGGCGCTTTATATTGTAAGGTAGAACCTGCCAGAAGAACACTGCACCCTCCTTATGACACATGGAGGGTTTCATCCCAAATCCTTCATCTCAGGGTCAGGGACTTCAGCTACGTCCACACTAGCCCGGATAAATTTGAAAACGGCGTTTTCGTCTGAAAACGCTCCGCGTCCACACTATTGTTTTCAGTCACAGAGCTGTGCGTCCACATTGAAACGTCCCAAAACGCTGACGTTCCAGTCCTGCGCATGTGTGAAACGCAAGACGATTCGACCTGGCTCATTTCTGTCTGCCGTTTCTTTACTTTCCGGCTCTTTGAAACGTCGCGGCAAAAGGTCGAGGAAAAGCACCGAGTTTCTAAATGGACTCACAATGAGGTGGAGTTGTTGCTGCGAGTAACACAAAAGTACAAAGTTGCAAAAGCGAGTGAGAATTAAAGAATTTGAAGAAAAGCTCTCTGGAGCGCGTACAGACTGATGTTAATCTTTAACAGGGCTGTCAAACCTGAGCCCAAACAAAACAACTGCTGTATAATGCCCTTGAAGTGGTCACATGACTGCATCACATGACTAACATGCGTCAACGTTTTAGAAAGTCTCCGTTTTCACTGTCCACACTGCGACGCGAAAGCACCGTTTTCAAATGTGTGTGTTTTCGAGAGCGTTTTCCAAACGCTGCGTTTTCCTTGAGCGAAAACGCCGTCTCAGTGTGGACGGGAGGCCAAAAGAGAAAACGTGCGGACGTAGCCTTCGTGTCATCTGCCCGTTGGTGAAGCAACTGGCCAGAAATGCAGTATTTGACATATTTATTAGGGTTCATCACACTATCACTATCATGTGATTGTAGCTGCTATCTGAGCATCCCTATCTTGCACGCCGGTTGCTGTATGTACCCGGGGCTTCGGTCACCTGACCTTCCTAGCTGTTACAGGTCACATCCATGCCGCTGCTACTTCAGTCTGAATATGGTTGTTGATTGAGGCTACTGGTCCTTTTGTTGTGATTGCCTGCAGATTATTTTCTCAGAAGCATTTCCTCCATGGATTACTGGTATGTTCTTATTTTGTCCAATGAATTTAATTACTTTACTCGGGAGTAAACAGGTGAGTTTATAGGTCGTAGCTGCAGAAGCGTATTGTTGGCCGTTTTTTATCTGGGACTCGAGCAGAGCAGTTTGATTGGTATATACTTTTGACTTGTCATGATCTTAGCATTACTTCTGTCACTATCATTTTTACTTTGAATGCAAATGTTTCTACATATTGCAGGATGTTTGGGCCTCGGTGGGAGGCTGTCTCAGGCACAACCCACTGGATCTCTGTGGTGACGCAGAATGTTTAAGTCTTTGTAATCCCTCTTTTACGATTAGTTGATTTTGTGTTTTCTGTGGTATGCAGCTACTTTTGCACCCCTGGTTTAAGCTGCACCTTAGTGAGAGCTCGTGTAAAGGTTGATGATTCTTCGGACTTCATCATCATCTGGCATCCCCACTAATAAGCCACAACTCTGAATCAATTACCAGTGTAGATGCAATTAAATTAACTACTTTTATTTGATGTCTGTTTTTTACGTAGCTGGCAATAAACTATTTATTTTACACCCTGAACCACATTTCTGTCTGAAGCATAACAGACCTGAGTGCCTACTAGCATAGTTTGAACTAGATATTCCCAGGGTGGCATTTTGTGGTGTCCTTGTGATTGTAAAGCCTTTAAGCTCGCAGTCACCACACCACCATCTCAGTGTGTGTAAATGTGCCATGCTCATTGGTTTCTTTTTCCTCATCACACCCCCTGGCCACACTAACAAAGTGGCCACAAAAGTGTATGCAAAGTGGAGCTTACATTATCACGGCTTCATCATCACTGGTGTCCAATTCCTGCCTTCCACACTGTCAAACAGTCACACAGGTACCTTAGAGCTTTATGAAAATTTCCTGGCTGTAGATTTTAATCAAGACTGGTTGCCTTTTCTCAGTTTTAAATACACATGTTACTTGTTTAAAACTGCGAGACCACCTCAATCCAGGATTAAAACTGACTGATGAAAAGGAGGCTTTCTTTTCTTTTTAACTTCTCTCTCTCTGTCATGGAGGTACACAAAGCTTTAAAGCTTTTGGTCTTGATAAACTTGATCCTTATTTTCTTAAACTGGTTCAAGATTTTATAGTTGAGCCACTAACTGATATTTATAATCTTACCCCCATGAACAACAAGATTCCTGACATATGGAAAAAATAGTTTTAAATACATAATTTTAATCTCATATATTCAGATTTTTTTTTCTCAGAATATAGCACCCCTGTCCCAGCTCCATCATTTTTAAATCAGGTCAGCGTCTATTGCAGATCATTACTATAATAGAATATAAAATACAATCAGTTCTACAGCTTTCTTTAAGCTGTCACACAAGCTGCTGAAGCACAGTAAAGAAATCAATGTCTCAACTGAACATTTCTGTAAGTCTAACCCTTCCTACAGAAATGGTGCCACTGTTTCATCCTCCAACCTAAATAATGTTGAACTAAAACAAAACTGACCTCTGATGGTAGCGTGGATGTTGTGCTTCTCAATCAGCAGGTACCTAGGACTCTCTGGGAACCATGGCAACAACATCAGCTGGATGAAAGTGGGTACAGCAATCACTGAAAGAAAGAGGGGCCAGTGCTCCTCCTACAACAGTAACACAACAGTTATGCTTACCAACAGTAAGTGCTGAGAAAAACACCAGGGGAGCAGCAATAATTCATTAACAGCAACATTTTGGTTTGGCAACAAATCAGTCACAAGCCTTTAAATATGGGGGGACTATGTATAACATTGTCTTTGATTCCTAAACAGTTTTTAGAGCACATTTTGTAAAACCTTCTGAACGTTTGAAATTGAAAGTCTTCAATCACATCTTGACTGTTTGATTTAAAGTATACTGTTAGCAGTGTATGCTACAGTCCAGTCCGCACGCAGGTTGTTTGACTACCTTTCCTAGAAGCTCGTGTAGACCGAGGATTTGGGCAACAAAAACTCCAGTTCCAATGAAGATGCTCGGCACAAGGCCAAGGAAACCTCTCAAGTTCTTTGGTGCTATCTCACCCAAGTACATTGGTACCACACTTAGAGAGATGCCTGCAAGAATAAGAGCAAAGAAGAAGATTGTTATAATATTACTCTGATTCACTTTTAAATATTAATTTAATTGAAAATAAAGTATATAAAGAGTTGGGAATGAGGATGTGTTTATTACAGAAGAGGATTAGGGCTACTGGGAAAAAAAGAGTTTTTTATCATGGTGCTTTGCCAATATTTCTTCCTCTGCACACAGGGAATGGCCTTCCTCAGACTGGTGTGTGTGTGTGTGTGTGTGTGTGTGTGTGTGTGTGTGTGTGTGTGTGTGTGTGTGTGTGTGTGTGTGTGTGTGCGCACCTGAGTGAATTCCTGTGATGAAACGGCCAATGATGATCATCTCAGGTGACCCACATATCCTGCTAAAGCCCATGAGTAAACCAGCAATAAACACCAACACTGTTGTGTTTACCACTGTCCCCTTCCTGAAAGTACACATTCAAAGCACATTAAAGTAAGTGACCCAGAGGTTTATGAAACAGCAAGGGCAATAATGGAAACCCCATCCCCTGATATACACATAACCAACCCAGGATCATTGCAAAATGTTTAATAGACACACCGGTTCACTGCGTCGGTTTCACACTTTGCCTCTCAAAAGCATGAAATGGACGTGCATGCAGAAGCTGCAGTAATAGCAGAGGGAGACACTTCATTTCAAGCCAACATGACAATAATATAGGAATGTGTGTAAACAGGCATTATTAGCACATGCTCGTGTAAATACATATTAGCTGCCCAGCTATTCTGGCAATTCAGGACTCTGGAATGGACTGATTTTTGTCCACTGCTGATTTCTTGGTTTTACGTAGCTTTCTCTGTTGGAAATGCAACTCCTGCATGTGTGTTCACTTTGTCAGGGTTCCTGGGTCGTTGACCCTGCATTTTCAGTTCATGTTCACTGTTTGTTTTCCTCATGTTCCATTTCCAGATTCATTATGTTCAGCCGTGTACTCACCGGTCTCTCATTATCATCCTCGTGAGTCGCTGTATTTAAACCCTCAGTTTATCTCGGTTCAGCGTCGCGTCAGTGTTGCTGTTAGGTTGTCGCCATATGCTCAGTTCATTCAGTCAGCCAGTCATTTCCTGTTCGTTCATTCCGTCTGCAATAAACACCAGCTTTCACCGCGAGTCCTGCATTTGGGTCATGTCTTCCTCTCCTCCACACACGAAACTCCTGACACATTTCATGCTTTGGATAGTGTGAAATGAACACGGTGCACCGGTGTGACTATTTCACGCTGATATCGGGTTGACAGACATGCAAAGCTGTTTAAGTCCCAAATAGCCACAAAATGCTTACACACTGAAGAATGTGAATGAATGTGAAGAAATTGATCAGCTTATAAATATGATTTTATTTTCATTTAAATGTAGACTGACAGGAATGTGGAAAAAAGGAGAAATGTGTCACCAACCCATCATAATACATGATTTTGAATAAGAGCATTGGTATTAATGGTTGAACATGAAATAATAATTCATATGTGATTTTGCTAACACTTAATACCGATCAGAACATAATCAGATATATTATTATGTATGTTTAAGTTTAGCCAATATAATAAATAAGAAAATATTATCCATGAAATGATTCCAAGACAGGCCGGCTGAGCGGCTGTGACCTTGTTGTGTGTGAGTGTGTGGAGACAGGAATGAACATGACTCACGGGCACACAGTGAAAAGTTGTGCTGAGTAAATTGTGGTTGGCAAAAAAAGTTTTTAATTAAAAGAATGTATTCCTCCGTGTTTGAAGTGGAAAGAGATTATGTTAAAATGGGTGTACTAATGAAATCTAATTGATGTTTGAAGTTTGTGTCAAAGTGTCTTTGTGGAAAAGTGGAGGGAGGATGATGTGTTGCCTGTGAGAAGACAGGAAACTAGCAATTAAGTATGAATCTCACAGATGTAGGTGGGGCAGGTAGTCTGTGTTTCTGGCCCTGCAACACCCTCCTGAGAGTCGTACAGCGTACCGGTGAGGTGCCAAGGAGACGTTGTTCATGTAACGCACAGTAAAAGAGCTGTATGAATTACTGGGCATTAAATCTATAGACTGATGGGCTGGTGGAGCCGCTGAATAAGATCATGATTCGGAAGTTCATTAATGAGGATGAACGCAACTGGTTAGACCCTCTGTTGTTCGCAGTGCGGGAGGTGCCCGAGGCCCCCATGGGAGTTTGAGTTGCTGTTTGGCAGAAGGCCGTGGGGGGTGTTGGACCTGATTAAGGAAAACTGGGAGGAAAGCAAAGAATGAGATTCAGTACGTTCTGGACCCGAGAGCAAAGCTGCAGCCTTGTTGGAGATTATCATGATAAAATTTGCTCCCAGGAACATCAGCAGGGGCACTAGACTCAACCAATTTTCACTGGGTAAAGTGTGCGATTTACAAAAGCCTGAACCCCCGGAGCCAGCTCATCAACAAGACTCCTTACAGATTCTGACTACGGAATGGAGAAATCATTAGCCACCTTCATGTGGATGACATTAAGCTGTATGCAAGGAATGAATGAGGCACACCACTAGGATCTATAGCAACAACATCGAAATGTCATTTGGACTGGAAATGTGTAGTTGGATGGTATGAAAGAAAGAGGTTAGTCAGAACTGAGAGGGCTGCACCAGAAAGCAATGCTACAGACACCGAGGACAGCTACAAGTACCTGGGAATCACACGGGCAACGGGAAACACTGAGACACCGCAAGGGGCGGGCCTAGCCTGTTTGGTGCCCTGGGCGAACACCCCCTCAGGGGTTTGGTAAATCTTATATAGCGCTTTTCTACTCTGTCCGAGCACTCAAAGCGCTTCATACAGCTAATTCATTCACCCAATCACACCCATTCACTTCTAAGTATCTAACATTCATACACATTCACACTCCGATGGATGCATCGGAGAGCAACATGGGGTTCGTATCTTGCCACCGACCTTCTGGTTAGTGCTGATCCGCTCTGCCACCTGAGCTACAGCCACTAGTGTATACTGTTAACTATCATAGCCAAGTGGCTAATAAACATAAACAGAAGTTTTCACTATCCCTACTAATTAATGTTATCTTGTTGTATCTCTGTTGTGGTCAGTGCTATCCTCTGTGCTGTTGCATGCTGGGGCAGCAGGTTGAGGGTCACAGATGCCAACAGACTAAATAAACTGATCCACAAGGCCAGTAATGTTGTGGGGACGGAGCTGGACTCTGTTAGGGTGGTGTCTGAGAGGCGGATGTTGTCCAAGATAAGGACAATCATGGATAACACCTCCCACCCACTCCATGACATGCTGGCTAGTCACAGGAGCACGTTCAGTGAGAGACTGAGATTACCCATAATGCACCACTGACCGACACAGGAAATCATTCCTGCTTGTGGCCATCTCCCTGTACAGCTCCTCCATCTATCACACTGTGTACCCTGCAATAGTTACAGCCTTTTTACACACGCTCTTTTCTACTCTGGAATATTCTCGTCAATTTTGTTGATATTTATTTATAATCCCCTCTGTTAATCCTTCATATTTATAATTGAGTGATCTGTATATATTAGTGCTATTTCTTAAATGTGTAAAATCTGTAACATAATGTGTTGTTTGGAGTTTAGTCTGTTATTGTTACTATTTTTAGAATTTCTTCTTGGAGCAACTGTAACTCACATAATTTCCTTAGGGATTAATAAAGTATTCTGATTACAATTGTTTCAGGATACATGACCTGCCATTATCCAATGATACATCTGCTTACTTGTATCTTTTGCACCTGATCTTTGACCTTTTCTTGTCCATCTTCCATTGGTTTTAATTTTGCATTCCAGAAAACCCATCCCCCAACCCGAAGAGTCAGCTGAATGGGAAGAATAAGAATGAGATGCAGGAAAATAAACACTTAGGCCCTACTGGTCAAAGACTAGCGAGCGTCAGAACCACTATCCAGAATGAAACAACTAAGATCCATGAGTACATCAGGCAGACGGCCACAACTGACCACCTACTTAGTGAATACCTCAGGCAGGAAAGAACAGAAGCACGAACTGGAGCTATGATGAAAGGACAGGCCCCAGCATGTACCACCAGCAGAAAGAAGAAGTGGCTGATATCAAGAAATCCTACCTGGCTGGACAAAGGTGGACTGAAAGATACCAAAGAGGCACTAATCATGGCAGCACAGTAACAAACTCTAACCACAAGAGTTCACCACACCAGGCAAGACCACCAGGCTGTGCAAAGATGCTCCTATGGCAATCCAGTACATAACAGCAGGGTGTAAGATGCTAGCAGGCAGGCCATACATGGGACTTTAACCAAATGACTGCAGTGCATTGCCCAAAGCATCACACTGCCCGTGCCAGCTTTCCTTCTTCCCATAGTGCATCTGGGTGCCAGGTGTTCCCCAGAAAAATGATGCACATGCACATGGCCATACACGTGATGTAAAAAAAAACATGATTCATTAGACCAAGCGATCATTTTCCTTCTCCTGTTATCATGAAACGGATCAATGATCAGCTGATCGTCTCTCTTGTTTGTTTATCACTTTGCTCCAGAAAGAGGAAACCAGCTGATGTCGCGCTAAACAACAGCAGCAGGTTTGAGCTTGATCAGCTGTTGTTAGAATTTATTTAATATTAATTTCTAGTATCAGCTGATGTTTGCTGGAGCCACAGCTGTAAAGCTGCTGGTCATGATGTCGGTTTGGATATGTGGTGAGAGGGAAACATGAAGATGAAACCAGGAGATGTCCTTACTGGATCATCAGAGCTGAACAGGTGATGGAGAAACAGGTTTACCTTTTAGGTGACATGAATGAGTTGAAGTTATGAACTGTTTCTGAGAGACAAATAACACCAGGATCCTTTTCTATGTAGCTGACAGCTGGTAACTGTGCAGGGGCGGGTCTAGCAAAGTGTTGCCAGGGGGCAGGTAGGGCATTAACAGGGAGAGGGGGGCACAAAGAAATACTTTCTTATTCTCATTTAAAATGTTTTGCTGTTATTAAATAATTATCTGAATCTTACAACCAAAGTTTTTATCTGACGTAAAATGTATAGAAATCATACATATACCAACAAGACTGTACATCACTGTCACAACAGCGTTTGTTTTCATTCAAAGGCTTTATGGCTTTAATACCTGGGGGGCCGGTCTCTAGTCAAAGGGCCGTTTTTTTGTCCCAGTCCAGCCCTGGACACGACACGCAGTGAGTTAATCTGAGAAGGTGCATTAAAAAATAAATGGCCGGGCCAGCGGTGCACATCGCAAACTAGCTCACATAGACACATTAGTTGTGCCGCTTCTTAATGACGGTATCTTAGCAACCCCAACTACCAGATTCAGCTTGTAATTGGCTAAAAATAACTACTGGTCAGAGGGACGTTGTTAGCTGGCAGTTTTTCAAGCGATGTTGAAATTTCCACATTCTGACACTTCAAAAGCTTCAGCAGCTGTCGGCTCAGCGCAGCATCAGCACCACGGAAATACACGGATACATCCGAAGACTCGAGACAGAATTCACAAAGTGTTTTCAGGGCTTTCAGGTGTTTGGACCAATGTTTTATTTTCTGATCAAACAAAAAGCTTTAATGAGCAGCTGGTTTGTCTCGCATTAACCTGCTGGACACAGAGGACATCGAAATGCAGCTGATTGAACTGAAAAGCTCGACTCTGTGGGGTCAAAGTTTGCAGAACTACGAAGCAGCTGGAATCCACAGCTGTGCGTGTTCATGGAGCTGCATGTTCACCTGCTGGACGTCACTACCTGACAGGTTTAACTGTCTTCAGAACATTGCAGAGGCCTTATTGACAGTATTTGGCTCTAATATCTGTGTGAGCAGATTGTCTCTCACATGAGTCCTCAGGCAGCCTCTGAATGCTGGACACTCGGAGACGTGTGTCTCTGAGTGGGAGACCAGAGATCACATTAACATGTGTGTCTCTGTATTAACAACATGTCATATTGGCCCAGTTTATTTTTCTTATCATTGTTGTGAGGAGACCATAAATAGCATTTGTATTTTCTGTTGTTCAGTTCATTTGCTGTTATGGATAAAAAGTCTTTTTTGTTTCTAAATAGCTGATAACTATTCACTGATAGCTGCCAACATCTGCGAACAAATATAATCCTAGAAAGTTGATCTATATAGTAACTGTTAATATAGAGCGTTATTACATTTATTGCTAATGCAGTCATACGGCACACTGACCTCTGAGGAAATTTTAGAGGCACTCATCATCAGACAGGTTGCCGACCCTGCTCTGTGGCTATGCAGCACCCTAAACAAACTGTAATGCTCTTTGTCTATCAGAACCAGCATTAATATTTTTGGCTACAGTAACACATCTGTTGGATTAGAGCACATTTGCTCCACAATGCATCAGTGAGCCTTGCTGCTTATGACCCTGTCAGAATCAGTTTGGATCACTTTTGATAGATACTGACCTGCAGATTTCACAAGACCTGCTGTTTTGGAGATGCTCCGGCTCTGTCATCTACCATCACAATCTGGCCTTTTTCAAGCTCAAATTCTTATGCTTTATTTTCTGCACATGAATGTGTGTTGACTGGCTACTACCCTTGGAAGTTGCTCTGCATTCCAGCAGGACTGTTGAAATAGACATATACTAAAAAGTACAAAAGTAAAGCAATGTCTGTTTTCAGCTCAGTGTTTTCATAAAGATCCTTGGCTTTTTGTGTCCATATTGTTTCTGAAAGCTCTGCTGGTTTTGCATATTTATTGGAAACTGTAGCTCCATTGTATGCACAATTCCTGTTATAAATGAGGCTGAGAGACCTGAGAGGCAGCACAAATGGGAAATTTAAATCTGATCCAATTTAGCTTGTTAAATATAACGGAGGCAGATATTTTTGGTTTTGCGTGCATTAGTTGGGGTACTAATGCACACAAAACAAAAAAGGGGTGCTTTCCTTTTTTTGTTTCTAAAACTCCAAACCCATTTTCTCTGTTTGGGTGTTCCTCCAGACAAAATGATGAACGTTTCTGACCCGATAATCTTAGAATCTGCAGTTGTGTAGAAATAGCATGAAGAGACCTCAGTTTTTCGGTATATTGTGTGAATGAGTGTGTGTCTGAAAGCACTGTAGTGATATTGCTCCTAATGGCTCCTCACAGTATATACATAGTATATTATTTTTTCATTTACACTGTAAAAAATGTTTCATATAAATCTTACATGAAATGTATGAAATAAAAAAACAAAAACATTGTCTGTAAATGAACATGTCTAATGTAAAATAACATGAATAAAACTTTAAAAGCTATAAATCATGTTTATTTAGAAGATAAGCCTGTTCAATTCTAGTTTTAGGCCGTAAACACATATATAACGTGATGCATTGAGTGTAAAGTGACACAGTTTTACAGATGGTGTACTTTGTTACCAAAATTGGTCAAATTAAAGAAAAATAATACAAATAGAAATGCACAATCTATGTTATTCTTGATACATTTACAAATATAATGATTGTCAACAATAAATCATAAATGTCTGTGAAATTACAAGTTTGCAATAATAAAAATATAATTAGTGTTATTTAGTATTGTTTTGAATATAACTTTAAAAAAATAGTTTGTAATTACTTGGCTTTTGCTGCAGACATGTTACATGTTGCATCTCCAACGCAAGTATATCAAACCTAAGTAGAAATAGCCTGGTAATATAACACACAGTAAAACTGCGTAAAGACTGGAGTAAAGACTCCGGCATAGCACTAAGTCTCTATGACTAGTCACACTGCGTATACTTAACACGGCTGCCAGCTAACTGTTATTGACTATTGAACCAACTCTTCTTCTTGTCCTGAGGCAGAAGAACCAGGACCAGAAGCTGCTGCTGGTCTTCTACTGCACCTCAGTGGAGAGCGTGCTCTCCTACTGCCTGGGTGTTTGGTGCACAGGTGCCACTACTAAGAACAGGAAGACAGTGCAAAGAGTAATTACCACTGTCCAAAAAAATATTGGCAGCCATCGCCAGCTCCTCCTTTCTCAGGAAAACCAGGGCCATTACAGGGGACTCTGTGCACCCTGCCCCACCCCCCCACCTGTTTGACCTGCTGCCCTCTGGAAGGTGCCTCAGGCCAAACAGGTCCCAAACCTCCAGACTCACAAACAGCTTCTTCCCCAGGGAAACCAGGACTCTTAACAAGCACTATCCGCCCACCCCTGACCACCCAATCTGAGCCATGGTCAGGCCACTCCCACACTGACTCTACTCAGTCCATATACTACTTCCAAGCACTTTGCAGCCTGTTCTTCAAATGTGTGCCTTTTCTATTGTGTGACTTCCACTTGTTTGTATATATTTCTTCTGTTTGTTTATTTCTGTCTAACTATTTATATTTCATACCTGCATAGTTGGTGTGGAGCAGCCACAATTTTCATGGTATATGTACATGAAAATAAAGGGCTATTTAATCTCATCTGTTGTGCTTTCAACCTAACATTCAAAGACTTTCATGCATCGGAGAGCAACTTGGGGTTAGTATCTTGTCCAAGGATGTTTGCCATGCAGTGATGATAAATTTCTATTATTTTAAGGTATTTTCTGGCGACCCACCTGCCAGGTATTATGGTGTTTTTAAAATAATTTTGGGGGGGATTTTTTATGGAATTATATTGTATGTTGCATATATGAAATTTCAGCCCACACATACCTGGACGGTGCTAATGCGTTAACGAGCTAACTGCGCTAATGTGTTGATGCCGTGCAGTCCCACGCACGGGGCGATCCGCGCTAACTCGCTAATGGAGATTTGCCGCGTTAATGCGGTTATGGCGTTAACGTCATTTTAACAAGATTAACACTGACAGCACTACTTATCATATGTACAGTAGAAACTGTTGTACACTTCTCAGTAATTAAGTTTCAAAAAAGATGAAGACGAGTGTTTTACCTGCCATAGCGTGTGACCAGCATCCCCACAATGAGTGAGCCCAGCAGACCTCCAACCGCAAATACAGACACAGTCAGAGAGTACATGAGGGTCAGGGTCTCCTCACTGAGTCCTGTTCCATTGCGTCCCACCACTGTCTTGTTGTAGAAGTCCTTGATGTACTGACAGTGTGAGGAAGAGCACAAATAGGATGCATTTAGATAACACAGACATACAAATAAGATCAAATAAGAATAGAAACAAAAATGTATGAAAGAAAGACATGCATCCAGCCATCCATTCATCCATGACCTGTGCAGCGTCGACATCCTTCCAGCTGCTGTCTGCTGATCTCCCGCTCCCCTCACTCGTGAACAAGACCCAAAGATATTTAAAGTCCTCGCGTTAGGCAGTCACTTGCCCCTGACCCGGAGTGGGCACTCTACCCTTTTCCAGCTGAGAGCAATGGCCTCTCCACCACTGCTGAGAGCACGTTGGCATAAGAATTAAAACCTCTTCTTTCACTTTGAAACAAAGAGCCCTGACACAGCTGAGGCTCTTCCACCAGCCACTGCTCTCTCGTCTTCCAGGAACACCAGGTGAGGCAGGTGCTGAAAGCTGTGAACAGGAAAGCTGCTGGGCTGGATGGAGTACTTGGTAAAGTACTTTGTGCCTACGCTGACCAGCCAGAGGGAGTCCTGACCAGGATGTTTAACCTCTCACTGTCACAGTCCACTATCTCTCCACAACCATCATTCCTGTGCCAAAGTCATCTGCTCCAAAGTGCTCAGTGACTACACACCCACTGCCTTAATGTCTGTAGTCATGAAATGTTTGGAGAGGCTTATGCTGCTATCCGGTCGTTAAGTCTGACGTCACTAGCCGTGTCTGGGCCTAAACTCCGCTGCAGGTCCATATATCAAACGATCACTATGGCATTACTGAGAGTTGAAAAACTGTCTAAAGTCTTTCATCTTTAATAAAATGATCAGCGTTCTGCTCTACCAGGTGAGTTTAACATCCAGGCATCCATGAAAACGGAATTTATGACATTTAACGGAGTTAGAAGTTAGCCGGAAGTTAGCTCGCTAGCTTCTATCTAAATACAATATAGCATGTCCTGACTGCGGGGTTTTGGAAACAAATTCAAACGTACAGCTCTGCTATCACTTCCAACATAAATGAAGACAGAAAACTAAACAGCAGTGACGTTTGTAGGGTTACTGCAGTTTGGTAGCTGCTATATAATGATGTGCTACGTGACCGCTAGCGACACAGCTATGTTAGCATAATATAAACAAGCTAACTTTTTTCCACTCGATAAAAGTTAACGTGAGTGTTCTCGGTGGTCAGGAACAAATGTAATCGCATGGCAGGATGCTGTAAAAGGACCAAACTTCAGCCAGGAGAACAACTGAGATAATCCATCCACAATACGAGGTTAGTCATTCATATACTGCTGCAGGGGCTGGGCTGTAGCTACATCCTAAGGTTTTAAAAACTGAGCTTAAATAAATGATTAGCGGTAATAAAAGCCGAGGGTGGTCAACAGTGATAACTGACTGTTTTAGGAGCTTTTTGAGATTAAATAGAAGAAAATACATAATATTAAACATGTTAACAACACAAAAGCCATATTAAACGCAGACTACTTTAGGCCCGGAAGTAGGATTCGTCACGTCATCACTTAACGACCGGATACATAAAGGCCTGCCTTCCACATAACCGGGACTCAGGGTAAAGACAAATGGACAGAGGACACCATTCCCACAGCCCTGCACACATTCCAGAGCTTTTGTTGTATCTCTTTTTTAAGGTTAATCTTTTTATTTATAGTAATCCTGCATTTTAATTTCTATTAGCTTTACTGTCTAGTTTCTGTTCGTGATTATTATGTGTATTGTGTTTTTTCCTTTAGCGTATCCTGCCTTCAGTGTTTCCCTGTTACCCTGTTGGTGTTCCCTGTTTAGTTATTTCCTGATAGTCATGTGTTCTTATGAATTGCATTCAGTTTTTGTCCCATTTGATTAGTCATAGCTGTGTCTCATCACTGCCTATTTAAGACTTTAGTTTGTCTGAATAAAAATGAATAAATAAATTCTATTACTGGCTGCCATTGCACAGTCTGCTCAGGTAAATATTTTTTTGGGAAAAGGTTTTTAAGGTCAGATTTTGTTACAGAAATAAAAATAATTTTAGAGCAGCTTGCTAAAGGTGGCCCAAAACGTTCCAAGACCCCCTCAATATACTGAGGTGGTGTGGGATCATATTGACAACAAATGTTTGAGAACTATTCATGAAGTCTAAAAGAAATTACAAGAAAGCTTCCCAAAGGGTTCAGGCTGTGTTAAAAAACAAACGGGGTTAATACCAAATATTGAATCAAGCTTATCAGAACTGAACAGTTTTTGCCTTGGATACTGTATTTCTGTGTATATTTGTACATTTCAATAAATAAATGCACAAATTTTCCATTTTCCATGCAAAATATAAGGAATCTATATATGTGTGAATTCATCAGATTCCTAAATACAATTCAGTAAAAAAAAACCTGTGTTTGTATCATGTGGCTTAGACATCATGGTTACATAAGAGCAAGACAGACCTTCAGTTTTCACTCTGATATTTTGGAATTAAAGCCACAAGTCTTGTCTGACCTAAACCTCCTGATCATCAGTTTACATGTGACAGCACGTGTTAGCGCTAACTTCAGTTTCCCCTGCAGGAGAACCATGTGTCATGTGCCGGGAAAACTGACAGACACATGCTGTTACTCAAGCATGAGCATGAGCAGCATGCCTGGTTTTTCAACAAAGAAGATCATTTTTATTTGAGATTTTCATTACCCCCGTGTGAACTGAGACCAGCCATGGACCAGCATTTTTCAAACCGAATATTTACTTGTAACAGATACGAAAAGATCTCTCATGACTAGCAAGACCAAACTCCTTTGGGTTTCCTGATGATCATTATTATCAGATATATTTTTCAGTCAGTAAAAGCAGCAGTTTATTTTGTGAGAAATATACAGTTATCAGGTGCCAGCACCTACCCCTTTATGTGAACATTTATATTACTACATTCAGATAACTTTAGCTTGAGCAAGCAAGGTAACAGACTGAAGCGTCATCTTCTTGACAGAGCTAACCACTGTTAGCTCAGATTCTTGGTTCTAACCCCAGCTGGGGCCTTTCTCTGTGTGTTTATTCTCCTTGTGCATTGGACCCTGACTTTTTTCCAAATGCCTACATTTTTGGATATCTAGTTTGTGTGTTTACATCAAGTTGAACAGTGCTGAATTAGCAAAACCAATCAGCTGCTATTATATTGATATTTATATTTATATTTATATCACCTCTCTAAATGTGACTATCCAGAGACCAGGAAACAGCTTCTCTCTGCAGCTTCTCTCCTCCTGTTACACCCCCCCAAACAATTTAAACACTAAAAAAAACCCACAAAGAAAGAACAATATATTATCCACAACTGCACTAAAGAATAAAGCAGTGAAATGTGAATTAATAAACATTAGCTCTCTCTCTCTTCTAAGTCCCTGTTAGTGCCTGTGAATTACCAATTATTTGCAAATTGATTTACTCTGCCTTCCAGAAACCTGGTTACAGCAGGATGATTATGTTAGTTTAAATGAATCAACACCCCCGAGTCATTCTAATTGTCAGCTTCCTCAAAGCACAGGCCGAGTCTCTGATTTCTCAGACTTTTTATCTGATTTAGTTCTGAGCTCAGATAAAATAATTATTGTGGGTGATTTTAACATCCATGTAGATGCTAAAAATGACAGCCTCAACATGGCATTTAATCTGTTATTAGACTCAATTGGCTTCTCTCAAAATGTAAAAGAACCCACCCACCACTTTAATCACACTCTACAGGGTGGGCCATTTATATGGATACACCGTAATAACATGGGAATGGTTGGTGATATTAAAGTCCTGTTTGTGGCACATTAGTATATGTGAGGGGGCAAACTCCTCAAGATGGGTGGTGACCATGGTGGCCATTTAGAAGTCGGCCATCTTGGATACAACTTTTGTTTTTTCAATAGGAAGAGGGTCATGTGACTAGGGCTGCCACAAACGATTACTTTGATAGTCGACTAGTCACCGATTATTTTTGCGATTAGTCACTAATCAGATCATCATCCATTGGATGTAAAACGTACAGCTTATTGCACCAGCAGCATCTGCTCTTATATAACTATCATTAGCTTACAGCTTTAAGTGTTTAAGGTCTGTGTTAACTAAAAATAAAGACAAGATGATAGTTTATTAAATTTTAATGAAGTTTGCAGATTGTTTCGGTGAAGTTTAATAAACTCCTTGCTATCTAAAATATAACAGGACACCGGAGTAAATTCTCCAGCATCTCACACTTCTGATAATCAGCTGTCTGCTTGATGTTTATTCAGCTGTGTAAAAACTATAACTTTAATCTCAGCCAAACCAATTTACTCAGGAACAAATAAAATACTAAAAAAGGCCAAACAATAACATGTTTAAGTTATCTAAGTAACTTATATATCATGTTTAACCTGAGTAGCGAAAGACGGCGGTGGGTTTGAAAACGATCTGCCGGGAGTCCGGTGTTCTCACGGCTCTAGTGACCTTGCCCCCGGCTCGCTATCGAGCTAGTGGGTAACAGACGTCTCCGAAAACGTCGGAGCGCTTTTGAAAATATTTGGTGTCTTGATAAACTGAGCAGATATTTGAGGTTTACACAGCTACATTCTCGCCTGAAAATATGTTAAACGTTTATTTTGTGACCCAGAAAGAATAATAAGAGTAATATTAAAACTAACTAGCTGCCACCATTGTTGGAAACTGAGCAGCGACGCGCTATGAATTCTGGGACAGGTTGGGCCACCAAGTATACACCCGACCCATCCTTCAAATCTGAGGAAATGAAGGGCGCATTTGTCGGAGTCTTCGAATTTGGACCGTCTTCGTCGTGTCGCTGTAACGTAATCGGCCTACACATGCGGGCACAGGAGGATGCGGTTCCTGAATTTGGACACAGCTATGATACCGGACACAGCTTCTTCTTCTTCGGGGTTTAACGGCAGCTGGCATCCTTGTACATGCAGTGCTGCCATCTTCTGTTTGAGTCCGTTATTACACTCTTAAATCCTACTACTTATTCCTGCGTCTTTCAGGATCTTACAAAGCTTCAAACGACGCCTCGACTATTAAACTAGTCGTTGACGATTTTGATAGCCGACGTAATCGTGACTAGTCAACTAATCGTGGCAGCCCTACATGTGACACATCAAACTTATTGGTAATGTCACAAGAAAAACGATGGTGTGCTTGGTTTCAACGTAACTTTATATAACATAACATAACATTTACATTCACAATAATTGACTACACAGCAGTGGGGAGTAGACTTTATCACAGTAGATGTCTTCAATTAATTAATGCTTGAGTCTTAAATATGATCAACCTTTCTCTGTTAATGGGTGTACCACAGGCCTTTACACTTGCAGTAATTAAACCTTTACTTAAAAAGACATTACTTGACCCAGTTTCTTAGCTAATTTAAAGCCACTCTCTACTCTGACTTTTGTCTGAAGATTTCTTGAAGGACAAGGTGTAAAACAGCAAACTGATCATCTGCAGAGAAATGCTTTATTTAAAGAGTCTCAGTCAGATGAAAGGCTACCAGTGATCTTCTTATGGCCTATGTTATTGAAATTAAAACATACATTTAATTTATTGCTGGGTGTTGTGATGCCCAACAATTATTGCAATGCAAATATTTCACGCAGAGATCACTCCTGGGGCTCTGTACTTGAAACTATTGGAAATCTTCACTGTTCACGCTTTCCAAATAAATGAACAGTTATAGTGGTAACGATCCCAGTCACATCTGCTTTCTTGGTGGAAAGCATTACTCAAGTTATCTGCCGCTAATCTTAGTATATCACCTTTGTGAATTATTTTAATACTCTGGTTCCAAACCTTTGCACTGTGAAAGAGACACAAATCCAACAACTGGTACATATCCCACAAATAAGTGTCCAGGCTGAAATATTTCTTTCTTCAATGATTTAGTTAGCTAGTTATACGTACAAAAACTCTACGTGCTTACAGGTAGGAGAGAATTAACCTTCAACTTCAACCTGGTCTTAATGAGCGACAACGGATTCACAACAGATTCTTTCTTCACACATCAGGTGACCAAACAGCCACCACAGAAGCCAACGACTTCCAGACCCAAATATTCTCTCTATCATATCGCTGTGATTGTAACGTATGAAGTATTTACAAAACACTGGGAAAATAAAAAGAAGAGGACCGTTTTTATAACAAACTTTATCACAATGTTAAAATGAGGGACTTTTGCTTTTCTAAGTTTTGTGCTTGTTGTTCAGCTGCCAAGTTTAATTTGAATTTTATTGAAATGATCGTTGCCTATTAATGATGGTGAGTCTTTCTACAGACAAGCAGCAAAGCCCCATCTCTGCATGTCTGGAAATCTTTCTTAGTGAATGCCATTGATGCGTTTTGACCTTTAATAAAAAATAATCACTGTTAAAATCCTGTTTTCAGAATTATGCAGTTCAGAGTATGTTATTAAAACTGTTCTTGTAACTGTAACTTAAACATGTACAGAAGTAATTTCGACTTGATAGTCAGATGTCAGAACATACCTCTTCAATTTATTTAGATCCGCTGAGTCGGAGAAACAGTTTTCATGAAAACTCCGACATCAGAAAATGAGTCTTATTTTTATCTCGGGGTAACTGTGAGGGCATGTGCTCCCCTCCCTCAGACAAACTGTCGTTTTCAACAGAAAACACCAAAAAAACTTTTTTTTTCTTTTTTTTTTTTTTACAAAATACCAATACTTTGTGTTTCAATAAAGAAAGAATTCCAAGTGCACCAATCACACATTTACACATAAATAAGCTAACCAATCAGCAATTAAGGGGGTTGTACTGGCTGACTGGTTAAACCCAATGGTTGTACCACAGCCCAAATGGACTGAACCACTACAGATTTAAAGGGGAAATGGCCCCAAAACTTAGTTAAATCTCAAAAGTGCACAGAAAAATGCAAACAAGTTAAAACTACACACAGCAATCACAGGAGCTATAAAAAAAATGAATAAGAAAAATCTTTGTCCTTTTCCATCTTGGAAGCTGTGCCAGAAATGTTTGGATATCTATGTTGGCCGAAAGCGGCAACTTTGAGTGGCTGTATGATTAATCAATATTATTGGGACTACAAATGGAAACTTAAACACACTGAAACCACAAAGCTTCCAAAACCAAATTCCTGGCACTTGCCAGTAGATCATGCAGATTCATATGCAATATCTGGCCATGCAGAATATAACGGGTGTTATAAACAAATGCACTTCAATAAGTTACTTTCCAGATGTGTTTGTGTGTTTGTGTGTGTGTGTGTGTGTGTGTGTGTGTGTGTGTGTGTGTGTGTCTTACCACAGCAGGGGAGTTTACCACAGCCAGATTGTACCCATAAAGCATAGAGCTCCCAAAGGAGGTAAGGAATGCCACTGCCAGCAAAGAGGCAGTGAGGTGCTGCAGACAGAGCAGGAGAGACGCATGCAGAATATGATGGTGAGGTCATAGCTTCTTAAAGTTAAAACAAAAAATTTTATACGCTGTGCGAATAAAAAAATCAGTTGAGTTTTAAATTGTCATTTTTTCACCAACATTCACAAATCTCTGATTGTATGTCAAATAGGAAAGTTGGCATGTTTGTGTAAAGCAATCAGATTAAAAACATTACTGTGTGAAAGTCTTTCACACACACTTTCTTTATATTTAGCTCTAATGAGTCAGACTTTCTTGTACTTTTTTTTTTACATTTCTGGAAGTCTTTCAGTGCTTTTCTTTGGACACCGGCTACTTTTTTATTCATTTTCAGTGCACTCATTGCACCTGACTATCTTTTAGAGGACTGTGTGACTCTTAAGCTATTTAACACTGACTCTTGAATCGCTCAAGCACTGATAAGGCACCAAGCCTTTCCAAGGGAATGAACTGGTATGTCTATATGTAACAGACAACTCACCAAATTACTCATTTAAAATTGTATCTTCAGACTCTTTGTTTCTATATCATGTTGTAAAAATATATATATAATGTATTACTGTCAGTTTGACAGGCATATAATTGTACTGTTGCACCAAGAGCAGTTAAATGAAAACTTGGTGCATCAGCACGGTGTGTGGTGCGCCTTAAAAGGTTATAGGGAATTGCACAAGTGGCGGACATTTAAAAAAACGATGATGAACATCATGATGAACAGAAAGTGATGGCCTTACATAATATTGCAAACGACAGATGCAGCACCAGAGAGATGCATTTGATCCATCTACTGTTCACCAAAGCTTGCTAAATTACACAAGAATTGAACTGAACATCAGTGCGATGGGTCTTATGGAGCGATCAGGTACAAAAGTAGGTACAAGGTACAACAGATTGTCTACAACCATGGTCGTGTCCAAATTCATGGGCCGCATCCTCCTGAGGACCCGGCCTTCGCAGTCTACGTGGGCCGGGTCCTCAGAAGGTCGGGTAGGCCGGAAGTAAACGGCTGTGAAATGGGATGGTCTAGCCTTCTGATCAGCGTCACCGCTGTCTCGGTGGAGTTTAATAAACTCGGCCGTCTGCTCCTTGCTGTCTAAAATATAACAGGACACTGGAGTAAACTCTCGACTGTCTCACACTTCTGTTTAATCAGTTTTCTGTTTGACGTTTATTCAGCTGTGTAAAAACCAAGGAGGAACCCACCCAGGGGATTAATAAACTTTTATTTTATCTAATCTAATCTAATAACTTTGATCTCAGCCAAACCGATTGACTCACGAACAAATAAAACACTGAAAAAAGCCCAACAATAAAACTTTTAGGTTGTCTAAGTGACTTATATATTACGTTTAACCCGAGTAGCGAAACTCCGCGGTGATCTGAAAATGATGTGCCGGGAGTTGTGCCGTTCTGGGCGGCTTCAGTGACCCTCGAGCTCCCGGCTAGCTATCGAGCTGGTGGGTAGCAGACGTCTCCGAAAACGTCGAAGCACTTTTGAAAATATGTGATGTCTTGATAAACCGAGCAGATATTTGAAGTTTACACAGCTACTTTCTTGCCTGAAAATATGTTAAAAGTTTATTTTGTGACCCAGAGAGTAATAAGAGTAATTTTAAAACTTAGTAGCTGCCGCCATTGTTGGAAACTGGAGTTTGGCTGGGCCGCGCTATGAATTCTGGGATATGGTGGGCCACGAAGGACACACCCGACCCATCCTTCAAATTCGGGGAAAAGGAGGACGCATTTGTCGGCTGCGTTCGGAGGAGTCTACGAATTTGGACAGCCTTCGGCGCGTCGCTGTGACGTAATCGGTCTACAAATGCGGCCTCAGGAGGAAGCAGCCCATGAATTTGGACACGACCATGTCTATAACATGATGCCGTCGCTCCTTTGAAGTTCACTGTTACTGAAGCAGTATAGGGTTATCTTAACAAAAAATAGAAAAATAGTCTGGAAACATGGAAAGAAGAGCTTTGGACTGTTCTTCAAGAAGCTTTTGTGTTTTGAGTCCTGGCTCCACCTCTTGCCTGCTGCCTGCTGCCGCACGGTGCTACATGACAAAGAGGGTTCAGACTGTGTTGAAAAATAAAGGTGGTCATTCCAAATATTATCTTTCAAGCTGTTTTTCCCTGTACATTGTATTTCCATGTATCCTGACACATGCTTCAATCAACCACCATACCTTTCCCATTTTCCTAGCAAAATATTAAGAAATGAACAGTAGTTTATACACAATACTGTAAGTCTTAACAAGATATACAAAATCTAAATATTTGCAAATGTCTATAACTGTATATAAACTTAACACAAAAAGTAAAGGAATTTGTGTTTAGTTAATTATCTTGTTGTAACAATAGCTCTTGGCAATAAAACACATATGTTTCAAAAACCTGCTTATTTCCCTTTAAATACAGCCACATTTGTAAGGACGATGACACTGTTAGTTTTAATTATGACCACCAGCCATAATAAATGGTTCGCTTTTTGTCAAAAATCCTGATTTGCATTCCTTTGTCTGTGTTTGGGTCCTTAAGCCACACACAATCTGCCACCTGGATAGGGCCTGTGCTATAGGGCAGCGGTCCCCAACCTTTTTTGCCCACGGACCGGTTTAATGTCAGGACAATATTTTCACAGACCGGCCTTTCAGGTGTCCCAGATAAATACAACAAAATAAAATGATACGACCAAGACAAAAACGGTATTTTTGTAAATATAATAATAAAGCGAATTCACTGTATAATTGTGTAACATTATTAGCAGCGTCCTCCTGAAATGCGCCAACAACATTGAGAGTAACATCCTCCTCTCTGCCCCTTAATGCTCTCTGGTCGCTATGGTAACACGTAAATAGTTCTTTCAAAATAAGACACACAACTACAAAGAGCATGGAGCTTAATAGACTAGTAAAGAGGGTCAGCTCTGTCCTGGCCTGTCCCCTACACCCATGGAGTAGGTGGGTGACAGGAGTATTTTAACCAAGCTAATGCTCATCGTGGACAACACCTCACACCCTGCATGAGACTGTGGAGGCCCCGAGTAGCTCCTTCAGCAGTAGACTGTTAGCCACGGTGTAGGACTGAGCGTAGGTCCTTTGTCCTGACAGCAGTCAGACTGTACCCACACACGATGAATGCTGTGAGCAGGATTCGTCTCTGAGTGCAACCAGCAACCTGCAGGAGCGTGAAACTCACTGTGCATGGTTATACACCACTATACATTTATTCATAAGTTATTATTAATCTTTGGCTCTCTTTCACAGCATGTCTTTGTCACTGCAGATAGGTTGCTGAGCCTCTGCCAGAGGTGTTTATCCTGTTTAAAGGGAGTTCCTCCCACAGTCCCAAGTACTTCCTCATAGGGTGGCATCTGATTGTTATTATTGTTGGGTCTTCACCATGTATAGCACCTTGAGGCGACAGCTATTGTGATTTGACACTATGTGAATTCTGTTGAACTGAGCTGAATTGAATTGGGGCAGCACGGTGGTGTGATGGGGAGTACTGTTGCCTCACAGCACTGTGTAGAGTTTGCATGTTCTACTCGTATATGGGTGCGTTCTGTCCTGGTGCTCCCTCCCACAGTCCAAATACATGAAGGGAAACTCTAAATTGCCCATTGGTGATAATGTGAGCATAAATGGTTGTCTTTCTATGTTAGCCCTGCGACATACTGGCAGTCTGTCCAGACGGTACCCCGCCTCTCATCCTATGATGGCTGGGATAGCCTCCAGCAACATGGAATCTCCTCTCAGGCCTCGTAACAACCAAGCTGAGTAGGCACATGAGTAAATATATGAAAGGTATTGGAAATAACAGCACAGGGCCAAAGTACTAAATCCTGGTTGATAGAGGCAGGCAGACTAACCTTAGTACCTCCTGGACTGACTTCAAGAGAGAGCCCTAGACATGGATACTGGACTACTTGGCAGAGTAAGAGCTAATAGTCTGCTAACATCCTTCATCAGAAACTTCATAGAACACTGGACGCCAGCTTGAATGATATCACACAAGTAACCATCAACAGCAGAATATACCGAAGTGATGGACTCTCCCTACTTCTGCTCTGCATAAGGTTCCACCCCCTACCCAGCTCCTCTCTAGGTGTGGATGCAGATATAGATTCAGGAACCGAGTGACCATCAGCCACTTCCCATAGATGACATAGAGCTGTACTACATCAAGTCACTGATCCACCTCACCAGCATGTCACTCAGACTGGATAAATGTAGACGAATGGTTGCAAAGAGGGAACGTGATAGGATAGGATAGCTACAAGTACCAGAGGATCGCACAGGTCAGGTTAGTCCATTTTGTGTAGGACGGTTCTTAACTGAGAGACGTGACCCGGAAGCATCTGCATGGGGTAACAATAAGAGCTGCTCCATTTCTCCAAATACTAAGCAAAGGAGCTTCAGCGCTTCGTTTTTTGCTAACTTCAGCAAACACTATACAATCCTTTATGAAAGGGGGGATAAAACACTGTCCCATAATTCACTGTGATGGGATATCTGACCATTCATGAAAGCAATCGACATAAACAACAAAGTGAAGCATAGTATGGAAATGTTAATTATGACTGCATTTTCTATTTCATTCATAACCAGGACTCAGAGGGGAACTCTGAGCATCACATTGCTGGAATAAAAACTATGAATGTTGAGCTGTTGCTGCATCAACAGGAGGGTTTACTAGCTCAACGTTATGATCTATATTAACTCACACAAGTGTGATCAGTTTTCTGTATAAAAAGTGTTTATTAGTAAAGTCCTTTGTTGTATTAAAGCCTTTAGGATTCATTTTTACTTCTCAAAATTTCAGACTCATGCATGAAGTTTGAATGAACATCATACATGTTGCAATGATGGGCTGGTGTTCTTTATTGTTGATACGTGGCTGATCGTCACACTGTCTGCGTTCTTGGTTAGATTAAAATGATACTTTTCATGCCCTGATGTGTTTGGTGTCCGACATCATTAGCTGCACACAAGACCTTTCCTGAGTCGAACCGTACATCGAGGCTTATTTCAGCTTGTTCTTCACCAACGAGTCACGGAGGTATTGATTATTCTTTGATACATTTGACCAGGAGGACGGAAGGTCAGAAAATTGTGTCAGTCATGAAGTCCATAAGTCAAATTGTTTATCAAACTTTAGTGTTAGTATGTTAACACTTCTGCTGTCCTCTCTATCAAAATGAAAGTGTCATCCAGAGTTTTGCGCTGAGTCGCTTTTACAACATTTTCTAATTTATCTCCAAAAGTTGATTCTGTTCATCTGGACGTAGCGTTTTGTGGGAGAAACGTTTCGTCACTCATCCAGGTGACTTCTTCAGTCTCAGCTGACTGCAGGTTTCCCCAATAGGAAACCTGCATTTACTTTCCTGGATGATTGAGAATGCATCAAGACATTTTCTAATTTACATTTTCTCTTGCTATCTACTAGGTTACTACATGTGAAATACTGAAAGCATTTACATCTCTGGACATCACAAGATGGACTAGGAATATGAAAAGAATAGATTTATCAGAGGAGAATTTAATGTAAAATGAACCTCTCACTGGTACTCTAAAGCAGCGGTCTCCAACCGTTTTTGCGCCACGGACCAGTTTGTGCCCGACAATATTTTCACGGACCGGCCTTTAAGGTGTCGCGGATAAATACAACAAAATAAAACTAGTACCGGTACAGAAACAAAAAAAGATTTATTCATAACACACGTGAAAAGACCCAGGAAAACAGAGTTAACGATAAAAACGATAACAAAATAACGCTGAAAACTGATAAAAACCCTGAAAACCATACATTTCACACCTGAGCCTCGACTCTCGCGGCCCGGTACCGGTCTGAGGCCCGGGGGTTGGGGGCCGCTGCTCTAAAGCTTTATTTGGTGTAATATACAAATAAAATTAAAAACAGATTCTTACAGCTGAGAATTTTCATTGATTTTTTACAAATGTACACGACAAATTAAATTCAGAATGCTTTCTGTTCACTCAGTTATTAAGCTTGACCCACTGAAAACATTATTTTGTTTACTCAGTTTCCAAAAATGAGTAAATCTTGTAATAGCGATTTCTTTTTACCGCAATAAATGTTTCAACTTTCAACCTTACTTAAATAATAACACTAAATAAATTATAAATAATAAAGTAGAGGCCTCTTCTCGGTATTAAATGCTATTAGCTGCTATAATTAATGTCCAGCACAAGATGGGATCAGTCAGTTGATAGTTCTGCTTCTGACCTGTTTAGTGCCCGTCTGTCTGGACTTACCGAAGTGATTTTCCCCGACGGTGGAATTAAAACCTCCTCAGCCATTTAAGAAACGGGTCAGCTGGTCCCAAAAAGTAAAAAGAAAAATATGATTTCTCTACACTGCAAAGAATCTCATCTCCTTCGCAGCAGATGTGGTCAAACAGGCTCTCAACCACAGACTGAAGTATTCCAGGCTTTTTCTCCAATGAGCAGTCTGTTTGCCCCCAGTAACAAACCCACATAGTATCATCACATGACGGAGAGCAGCGTGACACAGTTGGAGAAAAGCCTGCTGGAAGCAATTAGCTCCAAGTCAATTCACTAAGAAAGAAATCGATGCTAGAGGAAAGAAGAGGAGTAACAGAAAGGGAACACCAAGTCAAACAGGTTACACATGTGAGACAAGAGAGACGTCAAGAATGAAGACAAAGAGGAAAGAGAAGATGAAAGACAGTTTAAGACAACATGCTTTCCAAAATAAACTCTGTGATCTGCAGTGCACGGCGTGTATACTTATCGTGTCAGTAAAAGAGAACTATCGGTATTTCTTCTGCATTTATACGAACCACCACACAGTGAGACTGTTAATCTTTGAGTGCATTTGTCCCTCAGTGAACCTTCCAGCCCTACCCCCTGTAATCACAGTCATCATGTGCTCATAATTTTGGTTGTAGTTGAAAGAAGAGGGGCAGTGTTTACTGTGACCGTGAACAATCACCTGCTTTGCATTACACATTTCTTAATCCTGTGACTTTGGTTTTGTTCTAAAATCCAGCCTCCTGGCACACACACAAACTCTACTGCACTCATTAACTGCTATACCTCTAGATATCTCTGAAATTTGCCCTAAAGTTAAAAGAAAAAAAATTTTGTGGTGTTGGATTAGGAAGAATTTGGTTTACTGTACTTTTGTACCTGCATGTTGGTGTAAGCTCTAGGTTACATTAGAACAGAAGGCATAGCAGAAATAAGGTTTGAGACAAAGAATTGCAGAATTATGAAGGTTATATGTGCCAATTTTTGTCCTTTTTAAAACATGCAAAGGCCGAACAGTGTTCTTCGAGTGCAACATAAGTCTTCATGCTGTTTTAACCGAGTGCTTAAACAGAACTAAAAGTACACGTTAGGTTTGTTTGTAGGACAACACACATCCAGAACAGCATTACCACTTTTTGCTTTTGGCAAATTAGTCCTATATAAAAATCATTTTTAGAAGACAAATATAGAAGAAGACATAAAGTCTGCATTCATTTTTGACTCATCCTGGAAACTTTTTTCATGTCACGTGGAAATTCATTTAGTATTTTTAGCCCATTATTTATTTTATTTTATTTTATTTTATTTTATTTATTTCAGGTTTAGCTTGCCACACTGTTAGGTACTAAAACGACTTGAACAGTGTTAGCTAAGGGATTGTAGCTTTAGCTAAAACACACCTTTTCACTGTGGTAACCACTAAGATTACCACAGTGATTAGAAACTCATTTTCAACCCTTTCAGTACCAACTGTGACTCCTCCAGCTGACACACAACTTCACACCTCACCAACTGCTGAGTATTTAACATTCATTCAATTTTAGTTAACACTACACAGAACTTTAGGTTGAAAAGGTCAGTAAGGCTCCTGTTTCAAAAACACTGAAGTATTAAACAGTTGCCATAAATGTTAACCTGCTAGCACACATGGTAACATGAGCTATTACCTGACGATAGCAGCCATCTGTTGTAAGAAGCAGCTAAGAGACTGTAGAGAGATGAATAATTATGGCAGACTGAACAGGTGGCAGATGTAATATTGAGTACATTATGGACACACAGAGAACAGAAGGTTGCTTGCTGCACACAGCAGCAGAGGACTCCAGTTGAACCAAGCAGAGAGTCCAGACTGTGGGAACGACACTCTGGGCGAGTAAATCTGGAGCAGACGAATCAGATGGCTTTCAGGCCTGAAGAGCACAGCTGAGTACGTGAAGGGGTGCAGACTAAGCAGAATGCAGCTGAATGCAGGATGAGAGAGAGGCTCCAATCATTTTTGATTTTGTTGTAACCACCTGTGTGTTCATTGTAAAAATGCAGGCAGTTTACAGTGACTGCACTACTTTATACAAACTTTATATTATACAACACTTTATCCAAAGTTCATTTTTAGCTTTTCCAAAATGCTCTTCTTCGATCATCAATCAATTTCAATTTATTTATAAGCACATTGAAAAACAACAGGTTGACCAAAGTGCTGTACAAGTAGAACAAACACACACAAGGAACAAAACTAACAAACAAAAAACCTCAGCCACAATAATTAATTTTAATTCAGAATTGAATTATTTAGACGTGTTAGGTACTGTGCTCTTTGTTTAGGTTTTACATTCACAAACTGTAATGAAATTACCCAAATATTTTGTAAAATCAATAAAACCATTAAACTTCATTTTCATTACTTATTTCATCCAATCGAACTCATAATTGGAAAAAAAGAAATGTTGAAATTTAACAAGTTACCTTTTTCAGGATATGACTTCTTTGCCATTACTTCTGTTGTTTTAGGACAGGGTCAAATCTTCCCCATGTGTGTGTGTAAATTGCTTTCCTGGGTTTAGAGTCTCAGCATTACTATAACGACCCTGGTAAGCACAAATTAGAAGGACATTTTTAGTAAACTAGGAAAACCCTCCAGCAAAGCTTTTGCAAGCAGTTGACATGGGAACATTTTTTATTTAAAAAGTCAGACATGCTAGGAGGATTAATACTAACAATCTACCAAGAAATCAAAGTCTCTCAAATTTCACTAGCAATTAAATTCCTTGAGAAAAGCATTTTTGTAGCATTAAAGCAGCTGTGTTTGCCTCTGTATGCGAAAAATACAAAAACACTTCAGAAAGGACCGTAAGTCATAAAAACTACTGCTGCAGTACTGATGTAAGTAAGTAAGTAAGTAAACTTTATTTATTAAGTGCTTTTCACAGACAGACAATCACAAAGCGCTGTACACAAATATTAAAATATTAAAATAAACAATAAAATCAATAGACATTATATACAATGTAAAAGATCAAATGTAAATAATGTAAAAAATATAAAATATGTAGATCAACAAAAGGCTTGTTTGAACAGAAGAGTTTTTAACTGTTTTTTAAAAGAATCCACAGAGTCAAGCAAACATAATTGTAGTGGTAAACTGTTCCACAGCCTTGGTGCCACAGACTGAAAGGCTCTGTCCCCTTTTGTACTGATGCAGTGAATAATAACCAAAACGGGATGACAAGCACATGCTCCAAGCTGTGCTAGGCATGTGACACTTATCTAAACCAGAGAGACTGCAAACATCAATCGAGACCAGATAACACTCGATAAGGACAACAGAGCTGTGTGAGGCTGCAGCGAGAGGAGGGAAAGCACAACAGACTAAATAAACTGTGAAAAGCAGTAAGACTCTCAATTCAGTATTTTAATTCCTAATTTGAAATTTGAGTTCATGCAAATTAAAAAAATGAATGAAATGAAGTTTTTTTTAATAAAATGTTGGGCTACTTTAACTCAACAAAGACACAAAGTCTCCAGAACTCCAGAAGCAAGAAATGTCAAACTAATTTTACACTGTGGACACAAACAGCCTGCTTTGATCTGAAGTGGGCCAAACTAGTGAAACTAGTGAAAAACAACAACAACAACTTTAGTGTTGAGAAGTAATGACACATTTAATGTCAGGGTGTGCTGTGTGGCAAGCAGAATAGGGCCCAAGTGCAGGACTCACAGACAACAACATAATGAAATGAATTAAAGGTGACGGCTTTAATGCTGTTACTCTGAAACCTGAAAAGAAATACAAAAATACTGAAACTAAGATCTACGAACTGGGAAACTATTCGTAGGATCATTGTAATACATAAAACAAATTTAACAAACTTTCAAGTTAATTTTATTTATACAGCAGCAAGTCACTCTGAGACAGGATATTTCTAACTTTAGAGATGTTGCACAAATGGAAGAAAGCAGTCTTACATATTTGTTTAATATGTGCATTGAAGGACATGTCCTGGTCAAACATGACTCCAAGGTTGATAAGGTGGGGCCAGGTTTCACAATGAGCTCACCCGAAACCCTGGCTGATTGGGACCCACACCCAGTTTCACACTTTGGCTCAGGCGATTAGAGGATCATCAGGGGGTCCTTTTGTCCCTCTTTGGGGGGAAACTCCCACTGGGTTTATATCTGGGACTCTCCACCATTTGACCTTAGAACTGAAGAAGCTTCTCGGATGAGAGGTGAAACGTCTTCAAGTAACTTAAAGAAGTCCAGACGCTTTTCTTTGCAAGCTCCTTTGATTGTAGCCAATGCAATTTACCCAACAGTCGCTTACTCACTTTCTTGTTATGATGGAAACGACTGCTTTTCACTTGGCTTGTAGGATCTGCTTTTATCTGATTTTATGTACTAATGGTTTATCTCTAGGTAAGCTAATTTCAAACTGATATTACTTTTTGCCTGGAATAATAAAAGAGAACACTGTTCAACACAGTCGTTTGACACACGTAAGTTCTGCCACACAATATCATCTCCATCACAGCACAGTTTTAGGTAAAATTCATCAAACATCAGTATCTGTATTTATATGTTTCTACATTCACCATGTTGCCAAACACATTCGCTTGTTTTCCTTCAAACGCGTTTGAGCTTGAGTGACATCCCAGTCTTAACCAGCAGGGTTTCATATGATGCTGGTCCACCTTTTGCAGCTTGAACCCTTCTAGGAAGGTTTTCCACGAGGATTAGTGTGTGTGTTTATGGAAATATTTGACCATTCTTCCAGAAGCATATTTTGTGAGCTCAGACACTGGATGACCTGACTTGCAGTCTCCAGCCCTAATTCATCCCAAAGATGTGCTGTCGGGTTGAGGGGGGGCCTCTGCAGGCCTCTGCAGTTCTTCCACTACAGACTCGGTCATCCCTGTGATCTTTATGACCTTGCTTTGTGCAATGGTGGTCACTGGAACAGGAAGAGGCCAAACTGTTCCCGCAAAGTGAGGCGCATGAAGCGTTAATAGCTGGTTTCACAGGAACTAATGGCCTGAGCTCAACTCACTAAAAATGACACCAGACCATAATCACCTCTCCACCAAACTTTACACTTGGCACAGTGCAGTTAGACATGCGCCTTTCTCTCAGCAACTGTCAAACCCAGACTCATCTATCGGCTTTCCAGTCAAAGAAGCATCATTACTCACTCCAGAGAACATGTCTCCACTTCTGCATCCAACATTTTGCATCATTCTTGGTGATTCAAGGCTTGGATGCAGATGATTGGCCATGAAAACCCATTCCATGAGGCTCTCTGTGCACTGTTCAGAAGCTAAGTTTGGAGGTCTGTAGTGATTGACTCTGCAGAAAGTTGGCAACCTCTGCAGACTATGCACCTCAGCATCCACTGACCCTGCTGTGGCTGAGTTGTTGACATCCAGTGTGTTATAATACCACTAACAATTGTCTGCTGAATATTTAGTAATAAGGAAATTTCACGATTAGACTTGTTGCACAGGTGGCATTGTCACGGCGGGGTACGCCGATGTGTTGTGAGCAGGACCCAGAAGCAGATACTGAGAGAAGAGTTGCAGGTGAACAAAAGGCGAGCCTTTATTTTGGCTGAAAGCAGCAAAAACCATGAAAACTAGACAAACTATGAAGAAAAGTGTGAATGCAATGAGAAACTATGACTGACTATGAAAACTGTGGCAAGAATAACAGACGACCTGACAATGAAACACAAAAAACAGAGGACTTAAATACACAGGAGGTGATCAGGGGAAGTGGGAACACATGGGGAAACAGCTGACACATGTGAACCTAAAACACTACAAGGGGGAAAAGTCACAATGAACAAGAACACATCAGACCTTTTCAAAATAAAACAGGAAACACTTTGGCTTTCAAGACATTTGCTTTCAGATGATGTGACTGTCCCCTTCCACCACATCCCAACATGCTCATAACCTTTTTGGGATATTCAAGGGTCATAAAGGGATGTACATGGCTGACAACAATACTTAAGTACGCTGATGTATTTAAAAGATTCTCATTTGGTAGTCAGAGGCCCAAAGGTACAGTGGACACATGTGTGACCTTCGTCACTCATCCAAGTGACTTCTTCAGTCAGACTGAAGAAGTCACTTGGATGAGTGACGAAACGTTTCTCCCACAAAACGCTACGTCCAGATGAACACAAACAACATGTAGCCTCGGGGGGCTGGCCAGGGAGACACAGGGAGCATGACAGATGTCTTTAATGATGGTGACATTGTCGACATGTCATCTGATGTACACGAGTACAGTAGTTTTGTTAATTTAAGGAGCTTGGAAAGAAAGGTGACTGGTATTCTTCTAGGTCCTGAGATAAAAACTGATTCCAGTTTGTGCACTGGAAGCGGTCCTATAGGTCTGAAGTTGCTTCTCAGGCCGTTTGCTGTTTGCTGGATTGGAGTTAGAAAGGTGACAGGTGCTCTAAAGGTTTGAGCTCCAGATGTTTTTTGAATAGCCGCAGGTCTCATAAGATAATTGTTTAGCTTTACTCATGCATCTGCTTATGACAGGCCTGGTCACACGTGACACACTCCCATCTGTGTCTGACCAAACTACCCGAATCACACCAGCACAGCCGATCATCCCTCTGGTACGTCCAACCTAATATCAGCATCTGAGCTCACGGCTCAACAAACTGAACTGAACAGTGTTTGTGCTGCTGATCTAGTGATGATTAGTTAGCAAAACGTTCAACAATGGACAGAAGAAGTCTTCTTAAAAGCAAATGAGAATAGGTGAGGAGGAGAAGGACCTGCCTTTGTCTGTTGTTGCAGCAGACACAGGGCATGAGATGTGTCTCAGATACAAACTCAGCTCAGTGAAGCGGAGGCCTTCAGTGCTTTTAAACAGATTATTGTTACAGGTCAGTGCGCCAAAGTTTCACACACACGTCCATTTTGTCATGTTTGCCTAATCAAAATATTCATCACTCATAACAAAGTTATTAAGAACATCAGGGGGACAAGCGATCACTAAAGGGTGAGGTTGTTCAGGCTGCGGGAGTCCTTGCATGTGCTGTTGTGGTGTGTAACATGGCCTGCTAGTTTGATAGCTGCGTCTCGGTCATGGCTCCATGTGATGCTGTCCCCACCATCCTCCACTGTAGTCACAGCATAGGCCAGTGCTTAGTTCCCTCAGACCATGTCCTGAGAGTCCTTCAGGTGCCTTTTTGCAAAACTCCTGGTGGGCTATAATGTGCTTTTTACTGAGGAGTGACCAGGCCTGACTGGTGTTGCAGAAATAGATGTCTTTCTGGAAGGTTGTCCTCTTGCCACAGAGTAATGCTCGTCAGAATTACTAGCTGGTTCACTTTGCCCTTCCACCCTGATCCAGACCTACAGGCTCTTCTACTTCAGTCACTTGAGCTGGTCGTGTGGCCACTGAGGTTTGGCCACGAATAATCGTTTTGATTCCAAACGTCTTGCATTTACAGATGAAGGCCACTGCGTCATGCTGTAGAACTGTTTCTGTATCATTACCAAGATCTGTGCTTTGATAAGATCATATCTGATGTTGTGTTGGGCTCTTGAATAAAACTCCCGCTCAAGCGATAACATGGAGCAACAGCAATCTTTCTTTAATACAGCTTACTCTCGTGCTGTTTTACATGCCACACACTTCCTGTTTAGTGGGTAAGTACTGCCGCCTAGTGGCGCATGATGTACATCAATATAGATTACACCACATCCCCCTTACTGAAGTTAGGCTGGTACATTCGTTTGCTCTTCAAACAAAACATAACTGCATAATATTTTTTTCAATACAGACATACCCCAGCATTTCAGGAAACATAAACTTTGGTATTTTCATAAACACCTTCTCTTACACTCTTAACACAAGTTAAACCTTCTTGTCCTTTTTAACATGCTATTCTCAAAAACAAAACTTAGCATTTCGAAATACAACTTTTCCCTTTCCAAACAATTAGCTTCACAGATCAAGTCTTTTCGGTTTAATCACTTCCCTACCAGACCGGGTTCTAACCACACCTGCTGTATGGGGTGCGCTTGGCTCAGAAACAGTCTCTATAGGGGTGGACTGGATCTGTTTTGCGTCGATTTGAGTCTCTGTTTGGGGGATCGGCACAAGATGACCGCGGTTCCTTCTGATTGTCCCTTGGGGTCCAGTGATGATGTACGATCGTGGAGTTGGGTGGACTGATGTCACTGTGCCGTGTGCTTTTGCATCCGTGATCCAGACTGGTTGCACTGGCAACAATTTATCCAGTTCTCTTGTTCTATGTCTTTTGTTAAAACATTCGGTTTGTCTCAGCCGTTTCTCTCTCTCAGAACGACCAATCTGCTGAAAATCAGGCAGACATGGCTCTAAGGTTTCAGGAAGCATTGGTAAAGTAGTACGAAGCCTGCGCCCCATGAGAAGTTGAGCCGGGCTGTAGCCATTCGCCAGTGCTGTTGTTCTGTATGCCAGCAATGCCTTGTATGGATCGCTGGCTTTCTTGAGGAGATTTTTGATGGTCTGGACGCCCCTCTCCGCCTCGCCGTTGCTCTGCGGGTACCTGGGACTACTGGTGACATGCTCAAAACAGTAGTCCTTTGCAAAGTCTTTCATTTCTTCACATGCAAATTGTGGGCCATTATCAGTAATCAATGCTTCAGGTATTCCATGGCGTGCAAATATTGACTTTAAATGCACAATCACATTGGCTGAACGAGTTGGGCTGAGTTGAGCAATCTCAACATATCTCGAGAAATAATCTACTACCAAGAGATAGTTTTTGTCTTTTAGTGTGAACAAATAGCTCCTAGGTTCTGCCACGGCCTCTCAGGTAAACGTGTGGGCATAAGAGGTTCCCTCACATTAACCCTCTCCTGTATGCACAGCCTGCACTTAAGGACAAGTTCACTGATCTGATTACTCAAGCCTGGCCACCACACTGCTTGTCGGGCACGTTCTCGGCACTTAACCACCCCTTGGTGACCCTGGTGTATTTTGTCCAAAACTGCATTTCGCATGTTTGCAGGTATGACCAACCTTGTGCCTCGCAGTAGTAGTCCGTTGTGTACACTCAAAACTGCTCTTTCTGACCAGTAGTGTTTTACTACTCCCTGCAGCTGGTTCCTGTCCGGCCAGCCCTCTGCACAGAACTTCATGACTTGGGAACAGACGCTGTCAGACTGTAGCTGCTCACGGAGATCTGCAAGGTATTTGCTGCTAGTAGGAAGGCCCTCCAGCACTGCGTCCACGTAAATATCGGTGTCCTCCATAAGATCATTGTCTCTGGGCATCACGCTGCCTGCCAGCGGTAACCGTGACAGCGTGTCGGCTGTGGTGAGGCTTTTGCCTGGAATGGGCCCTATAGTGTAAGAATACCTCATTAGGCGCATGCGGAATCTCTGTATCCGCGGTGGAAGCAAATCCAAGGCTTGCCCTCCAAGTAGGCTCACAAGTGGCTTATGGTCGGTCTCAGGCTCAAAGTGTAGCCCTAGAATAAAGTCACTGAATCTTTCACAGGCCCAGGTGAGTGCCAGCGCTTCTTTTTCCAGCTGGGCATAGCGCTGCTCTGTGGGTGTCAATGATCGTGAGGCACACGCGACTGGTGACCACACGTCATTGTCTTTCTGTAGCAAAACTGCCCCCAACCCGTATGAAGAGGCATCTGCGGAGATCTTTTGGGGTTTGTTTGGGTCGTAAAGCTGCAGTACTGGAGCGGATGACAGTTCTCCTTTTAAACTGCCAAACGCGTTTTGTTGCTCGTGCCCTCAGTACCACGTTTTTAGTTGAAAGCAAGTCTCTCAGTGGCTTGTCTTTTTCGGAGAGGTTTGGGATGAACTTCCCCAGCTGATTCACCATTCCTAAGAAGCTCCTAAGCTCACTCACGGTGCTTGGCTCTTTCATATTCTGCACCGCACTAGTTTTGTCAGGGTCAGGACTCATGCCTTCAGATGACACAATGAATCCTAATAATTTCACTGCTCTTTTGCCAAACTCACATTTTGACATGTTCAGGGTGACGCCCGCCTTCTCTGCACGGTCGAGGACAGCGTGGAGTCTCATGTCGTGCTCCTCTTTCGTGGATCCCCAGACCAGGCTGTCGTCCATGTGGCACACGACTCCCGCGAGGCCGGCTGTCACTTCCGTCACCATCATGTTTTGGAAATGCTCTGGTGCACTGGAAATACCAAATGGCAAACGATTGAAATGGTACCTACCAAATGGCGTAATAAATGTGGTGAGGAGAGCAGATTCTTTGGACAGCGGTATTTGCCAAAAGCCCATGTTAGCATCGAGCTTGGAGAAATACTGCGCACCTGTGAGCATGCCTAGTGTTTGGTCTACAGAGGGGAGGATCTTTCACGACACACTCACTCATTTAATGGTGTCATGTCCACACAGATGCGGACTTTCTCTTTGTCCTTTTTGGGGGCTACGACCATGCCGCAACACCAGTCTGTTGCTCTTCCACAGGACTGTGTGTTTGAGAGAAACAGATAAAAAAGAACAATGTTTTTTAAATGTAGTCGTTGAAATGTTTAAGCAGGCTTTTCAAGGCTTAATATCCTGAAAGTAATTTTCTTTGATCATTTTAAAAAGGGCTCAAGTTGGTTCAGTGATTTATGAAAAAAGCAGAAAAACAATGTCGTTTGTGGATTTTACGGCAGATTTTGTGCGTGTACATTTTTGTCCACGGAGGTGTGGAGGCGGGCACACGGGCCAAGTATTCAGAAGCTCCAGGAGAGGGCGGTGAAGTCATTCGCTGCAAAAGGAAACTGCAATAACAACAGAGAAGACCAGGAAGCAGCTGCAAAGATTTGCGCATGCGCCATACACTGTTCCAAGTTAAAACTGTGGAAACGACGGTGAGTTGTTTGTCATTCTTCTGCATAATGTGTAAAACTGCGTTTTACCTTCACAGCGTCTGGTCTGTGAAGTTGTTGCAACTTGTGACTTTGCTCGAGGGCAGCTGGAGCTCTCAGTGCGTGGGCGCTCGGAGTGTGATTACACGCCGTGCTGTCAGCTGCAGCATCGGAACTTACTCTGTCTGTAAGATGAAGCTGAACTTTACCGGAACCTGCCTTCTGCGCTTGTTTAAAATACGCATGTGCATAAACAAAGGAAGCCCCTACACCGAGCCCACCCGAGTGGGTGATAGTGGAAAAGGGCTGTGTGAGAGGGTGTGGGTCATCATCAAAAAGTGAGATTTGAGGCGTTACGACGTTAAAGGACGTGAGGACCGTGGGTGTAACAGGGAGACGCTGAAGCTTCCTCGTTAATGCTCTCAGTGCGACACAGAAAGAGCCAGCTGGGCTCTGTTTAAACGATTCGGTGTCTTTTCTTACAGAAACATCAGTAACAGTTAAAGATGACGACCTCATGGAGCGACCGTCTGCAGAACTTCGCTGCTCTTCCAGCCAGCATGGACGGTGTGGCCATGAAGAAGTATCGTCGTGAAGCTCACCACAGGTAGATGGTAGTCTGTCCGCTGATGCTCATAAAATGTGCAGTTACACAGTGCTGTGTAAAAGTCTTGAGCCGCCTCTCCTTTAGCAATGTTTGCATGCAGAATGTGTGCAGTTGTAACAAGCTTGGAAGTCCAGGTTGGAGTGAACACCTGCATGCTTTCAGTTTTCCGGGCTTCGTTCCCGAGCTGTTCTCCTGATCCTGGCCGTCTTTGTTGTGTTCTGTCAGCATCACTCTGTTACAGGAAGCTGTGTGTTGTTCTGTGCAGGTCTGCTTTTACCTCATTGTCCAGTGTTTTGGGACTGTGCTGAATGTATGTGTGAATTTTAAGATTGTTTGTGAGTACTCTAAAGTTGCACACATTTGTTTGTGCTTGTGGAGCATATATTACACAACTGTAACCAGTATTCCAACCAGCGATGCTGGGGATGTTGATCACTTGCGAGTTATGAATGCAGAAAATCCACCCTCTGGCAACAGCTGCAGTTTTTAGCCGCCAACCTTCTGATTAGTTGATGATCTGCTGCCCCTCCTGAACTACAGCCACCCAACCCCAGGCCAGTTCTTGTATATATAGAATCCACAGCATAAACACGGTGTTTTAAACTATTCACAAAATGTGCTGACATCCACACATAAATTCAATGCAGTTTGACTACATGTAAAAGTATTTTGCAAAGACCAGTTCTGCGTTCCACGAGGGTACATCTGTCACCATCTTACAATATTGTGATTGTAGCCGCCCCCAACTCTGTGAATGGGACTCATGGCCATTGATTCAATTCAATTTTATTTACACAGCGCCAAATCACAACAACAGTCGCCTCAAGGCGCTTTATATTGTACAGTAGACCGTACAGTAATACATACGGAGAAAAGCCCAACAATCACATGACCCCCTATGAGCAAGCACTTTGGCGACAGTGGGAAGGAAAAACTCCCTTTTAACAGGAAGAAACCTCCAGCAGAACCAGGCTCAGGGAGGGGCGGGGCCATCTGCCGTGATTGGTTGGGGTGAGACAAGGAAGACAGGATAAAGACATGCTGTGGAAGAGAGACAGAGATTAATAACAGGTATGATTAAATGCAGAGAGGTCTGTTAACACATAGTGAGTGAAGAAGAAACACCCAGTGCATCATGGGAATCCCCGGCAGCCTGCGTCTATTGCATCGAGATATCGGGTCGATAGTACGCTGCTGTCCTTTTTGTTTCATGCAGCTTTAGTGCCTGCAGACCAACAGACCAGATTTGGCTTTGCTGACCTTTGACTTTGTTATTTTTACTCTTTTGTGTCATGACTTTAGCCATTTTTCTCTGTACCCAAATATTCAAGTTCGTACTTGCATGTTTGCTCAGAAGACTGTGGACTGGGAGGATGCAGTGCCATCGTTCTTTAATGACATCACATCGGGTCACATGGGTTTTAGACCTGCCCCTTCTTCTTTTGTCCAGTTTCCTCAAATATTTTGAAGATGGACACCGCGCCAAGTTACGCTACGTTTTTGCTGACTGGCTGAAACGTTCCTGTGAGAATGCTGGATGGAGTGAAATGGGTGAAAAGTGTTGTTCAAAATCACATTTAAGAAATGATCAAGTCGGGCTCCTTGGAAGTAAAACGTAACGAAACTAGCACTGGCTCAAGAGTTTTGCACAGTACAGTATTTCAGATTGGATATGTGATAAAAAAAATGGACATACATTTAAGCAGCTTAAAGAAACATGGCACATAGTTAACTTCAAGCAGTTGTAGCTGAAGTTAAAGCAAGTTGGTAGAAAATACACAAGAGTACTTTATGTACACAGTTTTCCACTTGTCATAAATAAAACGGCAACATTTAAATTTCAGCTTGAAGTGAATTTTACGAGTATACGGTGTCTCGGATGGGAATCCGTTAGAGTTTAGTGATTCTGATTCCCTGATCAATATCACGCACTGATTCTCTCATTGGGTTCTTATTGGCTCTGCTTCGAGAGCCGCCGCCATTTCTGCAGCATATCAAAGACTTGAGTTGCATGCTGCGTGGTCAAATGTTTGTGCACGTTGGAGGTCTTTCCCGTCTTTGTTGTGCTCGGTGTTGGGTTTGTTGTGTTACACATATTACGCAGAACACTAAAAAGTAATGCAGCACACTGTTTAATTACTCCCAGGAGAAATGAATCCATTACACTGTCTCCCTAAAATGACGCGAAACACATTGTAACATAATTACCACTGAACAGTACAAACCTAAGGCGTGAACACAAAGCCAACAACAGTTTAAAGTGATCGTCACAGTGATTCTACATAAGAAACACGAACAGGTAGAAACGAAGGTTGCAGCCTCATCCATTTGTTTCCTGTTCAAATTCAGGGCTGGTCGCTGGGCTGGGGCCACCGTCGCTCTGGCTTCTGGACTAATTTAGCGTTCGAGTGCTGTCTGTGCACTTTACCATCGCTCTCGGGTCCTTTTGTGTAATGGTCACATCCACACTGTAGACTGTGTCGCCGTTTTCTTCCTCTGGCACAAGAACTGAAATCAGCCGACTGTAACACAAGTGCACGTGGAAGCGATATGAGGAATCAATGGCAGCCAATCCCTGCTCTGTAGCTCTAATGTGTGAACAAGTGGGAAGTGTGATGGGCGAACAAATAGTAACGTACATGTAAATCAAGAAACAGATTTCATGCCTTGTGACTTTTGGAATGTTTCTCCAACAAACGTACACAAATGAAAAAGCACTCGCCGATACTCGTTCTGTCAGAGTTAAACACGGAGAGCAGCAGGGCGTCAGCGGGGCCAGCCGGGCTCTTGTAATAAAGGTTCTGTCTGACTTCAGGTTGTGCACTGCCCTACCAATCGTTACTCTGTCATTCATACCCAGTGCATACCATTCAGACATGTTCATGAAGAAAAACACCCCAGTGCTGTAACAGAGGCCTCGTGCTGTCAGCTGCAGTCAGCTGTGAGCTAATACAGGAAGGATCTAGTCTTTGCAAAAGAGGAAAAAAGGGAAACAGAAGTGGACGTCTTACAGAAATGTACGGCTGCAGCAGTTCTCTTGACTCATTCTTTAAATATCCACCAGCATCAAAGTGACAGCAGTATTGCAGGGTCTACCGTACAATATAAAGCACCTTGAGGCGACTGTTGTATAAATAACATTGAATTGAATAGTTATGGTTAATTATTCAAATAAATAATGGTTGAGCATAATAACTATGATTTTTAAGGCCTTTAAAAATCATCGTTATAACTTATAACCTTACTGTAGATTCACAGTTCAATTACTGTCACCTCAGATTAAAAACATGCATATAGGTCTGAGCAGTTTGTCATTATCCTGAGTCTGTCTCCTAGCACAGCTGCTGTAGCGTCGGGGGTTGGTGAGTTGGTGTCGGTTTTGTTGAGGCGCTCTCAGCCAGGCAGGAACTCGGATGGAAAACGTACAAGTTCAAAGGAAAGTCTTTAATCAGCTCTTGTTTTCCACTGTGGGGCGTCTTTATCATTTAGTCAAAGCTCAACCTGTCATATCACTCTGGCATGACCGAAGGATAAGAACAAGCAACCAAAATGAAATAAGACTGTTTCTCATTCATTCTAACCAAACAACACACTGACTCGTCTCAGATGTGTCACTTATAAAGCCACAGACCCGGGCTTTGTTATATCGCTACTCAGATGTATTCAGAACTGTATTAAAATGTCAGCTGTGCCTGTTTCTTGTATGTTCATAATTTTAAACTAATAGTAGGTAATGAAGGCAGATCTAATTGCTTTTGTTAAGAGATAAAAAGACTGTCTGCAGTCAGAGAGCAGCAGGAGTGGTAATATTAGCAGTTCTGTGGTAATACTGCGTACTTGTGTATTTTCTATTACAAAGCTTTCCAAAGGATCTGGCTCAAAACCATCCTGCAATGAGGTATGCCGTCCTATTGTTACTGAAACTGTGAATGGTGACGACGTTACTTTTGAGTTTTGATGTCTGTGATGTGGTTTGACCTTCCATGAAGCTCTCAGCTCATGGAGCTCCATAATATTAATGATTGGGATTTCTCACTGTGAAGAGAGCAGCTCTCATTGTGGGTTCTTGGATTTGCATTTCTCTTCTTTCTCCATCTGCCCTTTTATCCTTTTATTCCATTATTATACATCAGATGAACTGAAATCCAGAATTACAGGTTATTGTCAGTTCTGTCGTCATTTCGCAGTGTGCCAAATGTTTTTAGCAGATGAAACGTCTCGACTGCAGAGAGGCCAGTTCTGTACTTTCTGCTGCCGTGCTGGTATAGCTGTACTATGCAATTTAGCAATGTCATGCCTAAATATGCAACGCCTGAAGAAGATGTCTACTTCGATAAATCACTTAAAGCACTTTCTACTACAAGTAGAATCCAGTCACACATTGGTACGGCCCTTTATCTGTGCTTTTTTTTTAAAGATTTGTTTTGGCTTTATTGGACAGAGAAAGTTAAGACTGAGGAAGACATGAGGCAAAGGGCCGCAGGTCAAATTCGAAGCCGGCCGCTCTCAGCCATGCGGCATATGGTCGCATGTTCATCCAACTGAGCTAAACTGGTGCCCTGCTTAAGCACTTTAACTAACTTTTAACTAAAATTTACATGCGCACTAATAAATTGTGGGTTCAGTAGTTTTATTTCAGTAGATTTGCATGTTATTGCATTCTGTTTTCTCTTTATGTTTTCAATGTCCCCAAACTTTTGACGTTGGGTTTGAATCTCCATCCTTTAATCTGTACGTCTTCGATTATTTCCGTATACACATTTATTTGGATGCTGCTTCATGGAAAATGTTGTCAAGTCTTTCAGATTTTTCCCATTTCTGCTTGGATAATACCTGAAACATCCAATTTTCACGTTCCGCAAGTAGAAAAATCCAAGATTTCATTTGGGATTGTTGAAAATGGTTGATGGCAATTTGCATGAGTTTGGTTCTCTGTTGTGGATTTTGTGTTCATCTCTGCAGCAGTGAGCTCCCACTGGCTCATCTATTAAACTGCAGTTTGTGGCTGGTTAGCTGAAGCCTGTGTGATATGAGTGGCTTCCATGTGCTAAAGTCATATGTTGCCTTTATGCAACATGTTGGTGTTAGAACATTCTGGTAACAGTGTTACCAACAAACTGCAAATGGCAAAAATCAACTGGAAACACTGGATCTGGTACATCTGGATTTCTGCTGTAGCTCAGGTCACATTATCAGTTCAGTGAGGACGATATGAGCTCACACATTTGTCTGCTGTTTGGGTATTTGGTGGCTAATCTGAGCTTTACATCACTTCCACTTCTCACACTGTAAAGCTCATCGCTGACATCGCTGGTCCAATCATCTTCCTGCTCGCCTTCTTCAGGCCAGTCAGCCTCTACTCTGCATGCTCACTGCTTACCCGTCATTCTCCCTTGCAGACGCCTTCATGCAACCAACTCCGTCCCATTTCCGCCTCTCCCATGTTACTCAGGCTCATTCAAGCCTCCATCTTTATCTGCACCACCTGTGTGTAGACTCTGGGGGGTCCTGCCCTAATTCTTATAACCGCTGGGATTCCATTCTGTGATGGGCCATCAGTCTAATGGCCACATAGCTTCATTTTTACATCGTGGGAAACTCCCCCTACTGTCAGTGTAGAGAAGTTACATATTTACCAGTTTGTCTACATGATAAAGAAAAAGCAGCTGTGACAAAGACAGAAAACAGTCAGCACGACTCTTTGGACTTAAACTGTAAGAACCAGTTAATGGACTGGTTCTTATAACGCTTTTCTACTCTGAGCACTCGAACACAACCTGCCTCATTTACCCAGGAACGTTTTCTGTGCTCTTTCTATGTGAGTGCTTTCTGGCTAACATTCATTCTCCAATGGATGCATTGGAAAGCCGGGTTATTATCTTGCCCAAGGATATTTGGCATGCAGACTGGCACAGATGGGAATTGAACCACCAACCTTCCAGTTAGTACTACCTGAGCTACAGCCACCACGCTAGCTCACTGCTCAGACTGTCCAGGTTTTTTTGGTTTTTGACTGATTTCGTAAAAACAGAGGGGCAGGAATTTCTGCAGTTGAAAGTCAAAACAGAGACTTTTCTCTGTGTAATTGTTCGTTGCATAATGACTTTGTGTAGTATGATTGGCAGTAAGGGATGTTTTCATTAGTAGAAAGTAGTTGGGCATAGAAGAAATAATTGAATGGGTGAGTGAGGCTTGCAGTATAAAGTGCTTTAAATGCTCGAGTAGAGTATACAAGTTTTTATATAAGAAATAGTCTGATGACATTTTTCTGACCCCTGACCTTGAGGCCGAGGTCACTGAGATTCAAACTCATCTCAGATTTGTGGTAGATACACGTATGATGTTAATCTGAAAGTCCTGCATCACATTACCTGCCCAGCAAGGTGACATCATCAGCCTTTTCCAGCTGATGGTAATAACAAGCGTGAGTTTTATCTGAGGGACTGAAGCACGGCCTGCATCATGCATTAAGACTTTGCACTGTTCTGTAGTTTCTGTCCTTGCAGACTGATTTGTTAGCTGTTTACTGTGGTCTAGGTGTGTGTTGTGGGAAAAGTAAGCAGTGTTGTTTCATTTGAGTTTTAGATTTCATTACATTTTCATCTGTCGTGCAGTCGCTGACCGAACGATTCTCCTGTTTCAGAGTGTTTGTTAATCGAAGCCTGGCCATGGAAAAGATCAAGTGTTTTGGTTTTGATATGGATTACACTCTTGCAGGTGAGTGAGTCTTTTCTTTAATGTAAATTCCACTTATTTATTTTAGGTCATCCTCCTTAACTCCACATATATGTGTGCAGCGGTGGTATCCCAAACTGTTTGGACGAATATATCGACCATCAACGATGGTGGGAGAGAAACAAAGAGAAACTGGCTTCTTTTTCCACTCTGTGTTTATCTGTCTGACACACTCGACCCAACAACAAATACAAAATTAAACAAAAAGTTAAAAATCAAAATGTCTCTTCCAGTGATCTTAAAAAAAGCTGTATTATAGCTATATTAATACTGAAACAAACAATAAAAGAAGGTTGGATGTTCCCTCCAAACAAAACGTAGAAATTCTTTGACAGAAAAACGAGCATGTTTGCCTTGTCAGGTTTTAGCCGCGTGATTCACAGTAGTAGCTGCGGTAAGCTGAGCACAGCAGGATGGTGGACACGTACATGCTCGTGCAAGTCAGCCGTGCTTGAGTCCTTTGCTGGCACCGTACGTCTGCACTGCTTTGGTTACATCTTCAGGTTTCCCTCTTTCATCCAGTTTAAAGTCAAAGAATTCCTAAATTGGCAACTTTGTATCTTTTTGGCAGCTAGTTCCTCCATGTTTGGACTTCTTCTGTGTTCTAAACAGTCCCCGCCCATCAGAAAGTCGCCTGCGTGAATATATCGCCTATCGTCAGAAGAAGAATGTTATTAGCTGTAAACACAAGCCCTACCTGCACCTAAATCTGCTGTCAGAGAACACGACTGATTTAAAGCACCGAGCTGAAGGAACTTTCTAGATAATGCCATTATCTACGTCTACCTTAATTACTTGATTATTTAAATATTTAGACAAAACCTATGACAGTAGGAACCTGAAATGTTCCTTTCTTTGCATTTTCTGTATATCAGTCTCTGAAGTTAACTTTTAGAATTCACATTATAAAATAATAACAGAATATTATTGATTCTACTGTTTTGCTAGAAACAAGTGGAAATATGCACCCCCACCCAGTCACAGGAACCGCTACGTTTTACGTAGAGTTTAAATAAATATGATCCCTAAAAACGTTGCCAAAGCACAAATGTGTTTGATGTTTGAATTTATGGGCATCAAGCATGCAGTATGCTCGTGGCAGATATGACCATGATGCAGAAGAAGACCTTGCTAGCTTGTTGTTTAAACGGTTTTGTTTGGACCGCTGTAGCTAGATACCAAAGACATGAATAAGACTCTTTCCATGGTGGATACAATGACATCCTTTACTGGAAGGATTGTTGTGAACCTGAGCTTGTCTCTCTGCTTTTTTAGTGTATAAATCTCCTGAATATGAGTCCCTGGGCTTCGACTTGACAGTGGAGCGCCTGGTATCCATTGGATATCCACAGGAGCTGCTGAACTTTGTCTACGATCCCTCCTTCCCCACCAGGTAGGTTCACAGATCCCAGCTTTATTATTTCACTTCACCATTGCACCGAATGCTGAATGTCAAGTGTTTATGTTTTCACCTATTTCCGTGCTTCACAGAGGTCTGGTGTTTGACACAATGTATGGGAACCTGCTCAAAGTTGATGCCTATGGAAACATTCTGGTGTGTGTGCATGGGTTCAACTTCTTGAAGGGGTAAGGTCCATTACTCCCACTTTGCTTTAAACTGGGCAATTATACAAACCTGTGTCTTTAAATTCAGCTTAGGTGATAAAAACTGTTGGAACTTGACTGTCCTGTCAAGTGCCGCTCAGAGGAAGTGCTGCATGCTGGTGTTTCTCCAGAGCACGAAACCTTTCGCTAGTGTTCACCAGTACGTTCACTGGTTAAGCCTGTTGGGGGGATTGCTGACGTTGTCATTGTGCTTTCGAGGATGTGATTGTGGATCAGGTCAATATTTCTCTACTTCAGCAACCAATGAATTTTTCTGTGCTGAAGGTCAAAACTCAAATACAGGTGCTGTGGACATCTTCCAAGTACAGCTGAGGCAGGCAGGAGTTTGATTAGTTTTACAGGCAGTCAAACTACAGATTCTAGTATGATGGTGCTGCTGAGCTAAAGCACCCAGGAGCCATTCATTTCTTTAGCAGCTTAATTGTGGCTAAAACTCCGGTACACTGGTTTGTCTGTGTGTCTGGCTCATGAGCAGCACATCTGGGTGAGCTACACACCAAAGAACTGAGCACACTGGATTTAATCTGCCAGCAGTTTTCTACCTGTGACTGACTTCTTGAACTCATCCCTGTAATCCTAACATCTTCCCATGCTGTGTGCCACACTCACATCATGTTAACAAGCACGCTGGTTTCAGTGTAGAGTTTGGACTGCTGCAGAGGGAGATAATAATGCTGTGAAGTTTGTATGCTTGTATTTATATTTGCTACTTCTTCGTTACTATTTCTGCTCAGACCTGACATCAGAGAGATGTACCCGAACAAATTCATCCAGCGTGGAGACACAGACCGCTTCTATATCCTCAACACTCTCTTTAACCTCCCCGGTAAGTAAGCAAAGCAACCTCTGGAAGTTTTTCTTAAAATTCAAACCTGAGCCTGATGCAGTCTGTACAACAAGGATATAATAAAACAAAACATGCATGTCTGCAGAAAGACTACATGTGCTTTATCAACCTGGGGAAGGCCTTTAACTGTGGGCCAGCTGTCAGCCAGCTGTTATATACCATTTGGTTCCCATACAGCTGTGGTGAGAGCTGGGTTTGCACTGGCAGCATTAACGGGGACTTTGTAGGTCGGGTTCATCGGTGGTAGCACGTTGGCGCTCCGTGCTAAAGATGGGACTGCCTGTTTTAACCACAGGGAGCATCTGTTGTCAGTCTGTCAGAGGCAATGTCGAAAATATAACACGTGTCGGGCTTGTGTGGAGAAGAGTAAAGGTATGACTTACAAAAGTAAAGCATATGGTGTCAGCTTCTTAGTCGCAAACAAAATCCCATTGACATGCTGGATTGAGCGAATATATTTAGCAATATCAGTAGATCGTCTAATCCAAAGAGAAGCAACCACAACGGAAATCTGGAGTTTTCTGATGGTGCTCGGGAAGTAATTTCATTAATTAAGTGGATTTTTTGGTGGTCACTCCATTTCTAATCTTTTTTTTTTTTTTTTAGAATATTTTCTCATGAACAATCATTGCTTTGCCTAAAATATTATAATCCAAAGTTTCAATTTATATCCAATGATTGCTGTTTAATTGTAGCTTATATGGCAAATCTTTTTTTTTTAAATCTAAAGACCCCTCATAGTGATAGTGTGAGGAAGCTCGCGCTGAAGCACTGACACCTGCTGGTCATTCGATGTACTGCAGCCCTACTATGATGGTACCTGTGGGCTCCGTCATGTGCTCACATGTTTGTGTGATCCTCAGAATCACCTCAGGTCCACTTCACACAAAAACAAATTCTTGCATCTTTAACAACCTAAATAAAAAGATCGGTTTTAAAGCTTTCAGTAGATGCAGATTTTTATAAATACCCCAATAAATTAATTGCAGTAAATGTTTATGTAATGATTCAAAAACAAATAAAAGCAAAGCGAAAATAACCAAAAACAATTTGTTACACTTGTGCATAATGTTAGTGCAAGGACAAGGGCGTTTACTGTCACCAGTTGACCTCAGGAATCAACCCGTCTGCAGACTGAGGATCAGCTGTACACTGCTTGATCCAGTCTATGACGCGTGAGTCAAATCCAAATGCATGCAGAGCTGCTGATGGGGATTTCCAGTAGAGCCGCTCAAATTCTTTCTCTGTATGCAAAGAAAGATGTTCAGTAGTGTTGGCTGAGTGTACCTTTGATGCTGACATGAGTGAGAGTGAGCGGTGGCTGGATGGGAGGGTAGGATCTTAGCTTGTGTTAAGAAGCAGAGTTGATGTTTAGAGCGGCCTCATCTCCATCTGTCGTGTTGTTTACACCTTTGTCTGTCTCTGACTCTTGTTGGGACTGCTGCTGCTCCTCCTGCACTAGTGTCAGCAACAGCGACCGTTTGTGACGGCTTTGTTTGAGATGGTGCAGCCGCTCACACGTCAGTAAATTTGATTTCATTTCTGTCTCTCTCACTTTTACTTTGCCCTTTTGTTTGTCCGTCTTTATCAGCCTCTTGTTCCACATCAGACTCTGCTCACTGTGTAACGGCACCAGACCCGATGACAGTTTGATTAACTCACACGGTTGCTGTTACAAACACAGTCGACTGCAGCTCGCAGCCCCACACAAACACCACCACAGACAGACCGACGGCTTTCTATGCTGTCGAGCGTGATTGCAGATGCCGTGCAGCTGCGTCAGCATCCAACATCCATTAGTTTAACCACACCGAGCTTTGTTACAGGGATGGAAGAAACGAGGCTAAAGACTGTTGACTGGTTACAGGCAGATATTACTCAAAACAGGACGCCCACATCCACAGCTCCCTCACACAGTCAGCCAAAGAAAGAGGGATGGTCGTGTTAATTCATAGAAAACTTCACTGTTAGAAAAACTGTAGACGTGACACAACTAATACGAGTTCTAAATACGGCTGTGAGGAACATTATTAAACAGTACGTGAGTGAGTTTGGTCTTTGCTGGTGTCACCGCACTCGCACCAGGGCACCGCTCACCGCACTCGCACCAGGGCACCGCTCACCGCCAGTGTTGGTCAAGTTACTTGAAAAAAGTAATCGGTAACTAATTACTGATTACTTCCCCAAAAAAGTAATCCCGTTACTTTACTGATTACTTATTTTCAAAAGTAATTAATTACTTAGTTACTTAGTTACTTTTTAAAAACACGATTTACAACCTGAATAGGTGATAAAGTGATAGATCTTTCAGCCCAGTTCTACTTTTTCTGCATATCCCATCATACAAAATGTAATCAAATGAAAAAGTCTCTTTTTTTTAAACTTGTTTTATCCGTTTTAATCTTTTAACTTTATATGCAACATTCTCTGACTTGAAGAAATTAGTTTAACATTTAAACCTATTTTCTGCACATTCCAGCACATAAAATAATTTTTATTTTTGTGTTTACACTCAGTCCTTCAAATAGATGCAAGTAAAACACAGCAGAAAGTAAATAAAATCAAAGACTCGCGGTCCTGTTGCTCTATTTTCACCTGTAAAGCAGGAGTGGGGCAGGCGGAGGTTTACCCTGGTGCAGGTGAGCCGCAGCGGTCAGTGGAAGAATCCGCGAGTTTCTCTGTGAGTTTCCCATTACCTCGTTGCGCACTCGGAGCTTGTTTAGGGGTTTTTTTCGCTGTAAAAAGAAGTTTTCTTCCCACGCACAACGGACACTAATGTTTTTGTCACTTTTTATGGAATCAAACTCAAAGTAAGGTCAGTACTTCCACGCTTTAAACGCTGCACGCTCATACTCTCTCCGCACTGATATATGATCCACTGTTGATCTGCACACAGCTGTTGTCACGAACGTCGCACTCGCTTACGTCACTGTCATGAGACATTCTCGCAAAAAATCACGGTTTTAGTAACGCAGTAACGCAGCGTTCCTACGGGAAAGTAACGGTAATCTAATTACCGTTTTTGCAATAGTAATCCCTTACTTTACTCGTTACTTGAAAAAAGTAATCAGATTACAGTAACGCGCCCATCTCTGCTCACCGCACTCGCACCAGGGCACCGCTCACCGCACTCGCCAGGACTACTTGTTAGTTGGGCTTTTTTCCTGCAGCAGACTCGGATTGAGGAGCGAGTGCAGGATTTCAGCTGTAATCAAACTACAACAGCAGTTTCCAGCTCATGACTCAGGCAGCCCCCCTCCACCAAACAACAGCCTGAACAGCTTTTACTGTCGCTTTGGCAAACAGAGGAACGGTCCTCTTACCTGGCCACCTCCCACTTTGAACACCTGCCGCTCTCCATGATGGCATCTTCACAGAAATTTATATCTAACATTACATCTCAGTAATTGATAGCCAGAGAACTCCCATTCCTCATGATGACTGATGGGTTTGTATTTCCGTCCTCTGCACCGCACCGTCTTCTTTGAAGTCGAGGGATGACCGTGCAGCTCCAGCAGCTGCTCTGCTGTGGACGGTGCTGGCAGCTGGTCCCGAGTGGGCGTAACACAGAGCTCAGTGTGACCCCTCCCCCGCCATGAAAAACATCAAGAAGACCGTGAAAATGTAGTTTCTAAAAACAGAGAAGATTAGCCACGGCTATGAGGAAACTGTGGGACAAACGCATACGGCGAACTACAGCAGACTGTCACAGCACCGCATATGAGCACTGAGGATGAAACTAACCTGGTCCACGTACGACCCCACTTTCACCTATGGCCACACACTTTTTGTAAAAGTGAGCCTGTGGAAATGAGCCTTCAGTGAAGGTCGGCTGCCTTTCCTTTAGAAATGATGTCAGGAGCTCGTCGCTCAGGACAGCTCAGAGTAGAGATGCGGGTGTTTATCCTGAATGTCTCCGGGTGAGGTCATTATGGCGTGTCCGCCTGGGAGGAGGGGCAGACCTGAGCCACACTGGAGTGATTACAGCTCCCGGCTGCCTTTGACATGCCGTCCGTACGGCTGGGAGAACTAGAGCAGGGGGCTTTGCTTGGGTTGCTGCCTGCGACCCATGCCCAGGTATCCTGCAGAAAGTGAACAATGACTGCTGTGTTTCTGCTGGTTTTGGTTTGTTTTTCCAATGAACGGGTGCAGACTCACTCTCCCTTTCCTCAGAAACCTACCTCTTTGCCTGCCTGGTGGATTTCTTCAATAACTGCTCCAGATACGCCAGGTACTGTAGGCTGAGTGATTCAGGCAGCGAGGGGCAGCCGCTCCTCTGATAATGATTTGTTAATGACTGATATTGCAGTAGTGTTTCATCATCATAGTATTCTTTGAGAAACATGGAAACGCTGTAAACATAATGTGTCCCTGTAGCTGCGAGACTGGATTCAAAGACGGGGACCTCTTCATGTCCTACAAGAGCATGTTCCAGGACGTCCGAGATGCTGTGGACTGGGTTCACTTCAAGGTAGAGACTCCTGTGTCCTAGTTCCACGTCCTTCAGTCCCTGCTTGGTCCATGAATGTCCTCAGTAACCTGATTTACTGTCACAGGGCTCCTTGAAAGAAAAAACAGTTGAAAACCTGGAGAAGTACGTGGTGAAGGACGTAAGTGGAGCAGCTCTGATTCTACAGAGTGAAGCTGTGGTGTTGGTGACACATATTGTTGAGAAATGTATAAATGAAATGATTTTAATGATTCAGTTTGTTTGTAGCCGAAGCTTCCTCTGCTCCTGAGTCGGATGAATGAAGTCTCCAAAGTGTTTTTGGTCACCAACAGTGATTATAAGTACACAGAGGTAAAGTTCACAACAATAAACAGCTGTTTTCATCTTCTTCTGTAGAAAACCTCAGAAGTCTGACGGCTGCATGAACAACATCATCGAATTAGTGCATCATTTATTAAATATTAAACTAGTCTTTTTTTCTTCAGTTTAACTGTAGGTCAGGCTTATCTCCAACCTTTTAATCTCAAAGATTAGTAGAAAAATCTCTACTACAGAGAAATTGAAGCTGGATGACAAACACCAATTAGTTAAACCACAAGAATCTATTAAAGACATAACTTCTAATTTTCTGCTTCTAAATTCATATCAAACTGAGGTCAAGCCTTAGCAACAGGGTGTCTAACCAGATACTTACTGGGATTAGCTTTGTCTCCAGTAACACTGTGAGGAAGCCTGGAGGCGGTTTCGACCTGGATGCTCAAACAAATATGAGTGTCTGCTTTCTCTGTAATTAGAACCTCAGAGTGATGCTGAAAACTTACTGGTACGTTTTCAGCTCCATCAGCTCTGAGCACACTCGCTGTTTCTGCCATGGAGATGCTGCCGCCAGCAGTTTCCCTGCAGGATGTTTACCAGTGTTGGTGTTTGTCGCTAAACTGGAGAAGCTTTTTGTCCCTTTCAGAGCTTTCAGTGCAGTTTGACTCCCAGCAGGCTGAGGGAAGAAGCCTTGTAGGCTGTGAGTTAAGGCCAAATAAATGAAGCACTGCTAAGATGCTTCCAGCAGGTTCTCCCACCTCTGCAGAGGATTTGTTTTGTTAAAGTGATTTTTGGATTCTGGGTCACCTTCTTGTCTAAGGACCTTCTTCCCCGGTTAATCGGTTTGACTGCAGAGCCAAACGTCTTCAGTTTCTCAGGTGTTGAAGCTGCTGTGGTCTTTAGATCCCCACAGTCTTTGACACAGTTTCCCTCTTCTGTCATTTACCAAGTTCTTCAGTTTTGATCTATCCATCGAGGGAGGGAGGGAGGGAGGGAGGGAAGTCATTGTGGTGTGAAAATGGAAAATTTCAAACATGATTCATTTTAAATTGGATTCAAAAATGATTGATGAAAAAAACTCTTGTCTTACAGAAAATTATGACCTACCTGTTTGACCTTCCTCATGGTCCGAAGGTAACACAGAGGATTAAAGCTTATGTACACATTTGACTTGAACTACACACTCAGACTGATGTGTTGTTGTGTGTGTGCGTGGATGGCCTTGCAGCCGGGCACGCCCCACCAGCCCTGGCAGTCCTACTTCGACCTGATCCTGGTAGATGCCCGCAAGCCCGTCTTCTTCGGAGAAGGAACGGTGCTACGACAAGTCGACACTGTGAGTGTACTCGAGTGTAGCCGGCTGCGTTGTTGCCGTGTCTTTGATAAGACTAGCATGATGACGAGTACCGTTTCAAAAATAACGTCCTGGGTTGTCACACGCTCGATACATCTTCACCACACGACTGTTCCTGTGACGGTGCTACAGTTAGAGCCACTCATCAGTGCCTGAGTGTGCGCTTCCTCCCACACAGTTACACCAACCGCTGAAATGTGGCTGATGACCTGCAGCTCACTCAGCACCAGGCCCATAAAAACATGAGAGATGTGTGGTTTTGCCTGGGCTTCCTCTGTGAGCTTTGGTTTCTCATGTCAGGGGAAATTCTTCAAAGTACCTGTGATATTGAGCTTAACCCACGGATGATGCACGCTGGCTGCCCGCTAATACTGAGCGAGAGCAAGAAATTTCATTTGCACAAAAGATAAGTTCAGTAAATGCTGCTTATGTGACTTGTTGTTGGCTTTCTTTCAGAGCACAGGACGGCTGAAGATCGGCACATACACCGGACCTCTTCAGCACGGTATCGTTTACTCTGGAGGTAAATGTAAAAGACAAAGAGCTGTGCTGATGTTGGACACGATCTGATGATTATCAGTCAGGACTTTGTTTTATTTACAGTCCTCACCTGTTTTTGAGTAAAGGGCTCGTTCCTTAATCCGTGACTCTCACTGCATAATGTAAGAGGTTAGTCGTAAAATCAACTTACTTCCAAAACACATATACATACACACAGATAGACATTTGCGCGCGAATTTGTCACAAAGTATTTCACGGCCACTTCTAAAACCACTCTAAACACAGTTCCCTGTGGCGAACTTAAACCTTATTTCACGCGTTTATTTCAAATCCTTGCGGCGGATTAGACCCAAACAGTGTTTTCTCACCCTCAGTCGTCTTTCCTGGTTATCAAATCGTCTGGCTGGATCCCAAGGTCGTGGACCAGAAAAGTTCACCGGCCTGGACCCGAATTAACGTCCCAGGTCTTTCACCTCTACCTAGAGAGGGCTGTCGACAGACTTCGGTGCTCGCTTCCCACGACGTCAGGATACAGCAGTCAGACCTTGGAGTCACAGAAACGTGTCTGTTGTTTCCATCGCTAAGCTCGAAGGACCAATTTAAATGACGGGATTTCTTTAAATCACCCCGCAGTTCTTCAGCTGAGACGCCTGAGTTAGAAAACACAAACACTGCAGAGTCTTTACTCGCGAGGGCAGTCATGGAAGCACGACTGCGTCTCATCACTGTCTGCGTGCTTTATTTATACGTGTGTGTGTGTGTGTGTGTGTGCAAATAGCTTCTTCTTCTAAGAACTCTGAGCTGAGGTTCCCCTTTTTCTAATTCTGTATGTTCTTACAGAAAGAGGAAGCTATTAGTTGTTTATCACACAAAAGTACATGTCAAAAGTCACGTAGACATTTTCTTAGTGATCAATAAAAGAATACATTTCATGAAGCTGATCACATTATATAAAAACAATATTCCTTTGACACTATGAAACAAACGTGTATGGAGACTGCGAGCCGAGTCAAAGCTCCAAACCTGAAGCCGATGGTTGTTCCTGGAAAGCTTGCGCTCTCCTTACAACAGCTCAGTTTAATCAGACTGATGCTTTGTTGTAGAGTCTAGTTCTGTCGCTGTTGTTCGATGGCTGTCCTCGCTGGTTTCCATCATGCATCCAGTGCTGTGAACATTTTTGTACCCTCCTCCTGACCGATCCCTCTGATGCTTCGTAACCATCTGCAAACCTTTCGCCTTTTTTGGCTCAAATTGTAAAGAATTCACATTCCAGCTGAGAAATGTTTTGAAATGATTGATTATGGTCATTTTAAGAAGTGTGTTTTTTCTATCCTTGTTTTTGTGTCTCAGGTTCTTCAGACATCGTCTGCGACCTGCTGGGTGCTAAAGGAAAGGACATCGTCTACATCGGAGACCACATTTTTGGTGACATTCTCAAATCTAAGAAGCGTCAGGGTTGGAGGACGTTCCTGGTGATACCTGAGCTGGCCCAGGAGCTGCATGTGTGGACTGACAAGAGCTGTGAGTCTGGGCCCACACGTGTACACATGCACATAAGAATAAGCATGTTTATCCTGTGGGCTACAGGCAGCACAGACGGAGAACTGTGTGTGTTTGATTCTTTCTTTTGTTTAAATCCGACACCGTTACAAAGCCGGTTTGTTCCTGCCGAGGTCGATGTTGCAAAGTGTTTGTAGAGTCAAAAGTGAGACTGTGTAGAAACAAACTGAACATGTATTAAGCTGCAAACTCTTAAATCAAATTTTACTCAGAACCAACCAACACTCTGTGATTACAAACTCTCAAATGAGCGAATACAACTGCTCAGCTGCACCCAGGTCTCAAATTCACACATTCCCGTTGGTCACTCTGGCATGAACAAGTGTTCAGAGGGTGAAGGTCAGGAGTGCAGGCAGGCCGTTCCTCCTGCAGGTAGTCTACAGATAAACTGCTGGGCGGGCGGGGGCAGAGGTGTGGTCATCTGGGATGACAGTTTGGTCCCAGACTATGGACACGTAGGTTTGCCACTGGCTGTAGGCTCTTATCTCCACATCCCTCTGCACTGAAATTGCCTCCAATCACGACAAACCTGTTTCCAGTGAGGGAGATGCTGCCGCCACCTGTTGTTGCAGCAGTCGGTCCAGCATTCTCCACCTTTGAACCTACCATCCAGCTGCAGTAGGCAGAACTGAACTCATCACTGAACATAATGTTGCTGCACATGTTCAGGTTTCAGCAAGTACATGTTGCCGACAGCGGCGCAAACAGGCAGCGAGGGCAGAACAGCAGCTCTGTGCAGATCAGTCAGATACCAGCTGACCAGTGCAGCAGGCGCCTCAGCACCCGGGTACCGGAGGTGTAAACAGTGACAGGAAAGATTTGGTATGTTCATGGGTTCAGCTCACACACTCGTCTGCTGTTCGGCCCACAGATGCATTGTGCTTCCAAATGTGGCTCCATGCAAGGAAACATTCCCACAGTTTAAGATTGATTTCCAAGGAGCGTTGCTGCAACAAAGAAATAATCAACCGCACACAGTTCCCTTGCTAAGTATGTATGAGTGCAAGCTTTTATACAGTTTGCTCATTTAAACAAAATAATTACTATTAATATTTAATTCATATTAAATGTTGACTAGGCAGCTCGGCACCACCTCAGCCGATCAGTCAGTCATGCGCGTGCCTTTGAAGCATCGATGAGGCCGTGATGAATAAAGTATTCTGATGTTTCACAAATACACAAACTGTAGATTCACAGTGACTGTGTCCCTCTTTGATGTGTGGCCTATGGAATAGCTCAGCTGTACTACGTTACCCGTCTGTGGAAGTGTGACCAGTAAAGATTTCACTGATGACTCTTTGAAGGAAACTGAATAAACTGACACTGTTTTGTTTTTTAGCCTTATTTGAAGAACTTCAGTCACTGGACTGTTTTCTGGCAGAGCTTTACAAGTAAGGTTCTTCTTATGTTGTGGGCTCGGATGGGCCTCAAAGTTATATCTGCAACACTGATATTTGCAGCAATACAGAAAAATATATATATAATATATTTTAGTATGTTCTAATTCTGACCTAATTCCAACCTTCAGCTGTGGAAACTACATTTCAAATGATTTGTCCTCAGGCACATGGACAGCAGCAGCAACGAGAGGCCTGATATCAGCTCCCTGCAGAGACGCATTAAGGTACGACTTCCTCTGAGGCTGGCTCAGCACAGCATCACTTCTGTTATCTTTTGCATCAAATGTAAGTCGGTTCTTTTTCTAAAGACATGTTAAAGAAATGCAGCGTTTACAGAAACACGAGTATAAAAGTTTTTGCACCTACAGTTAATGTCCAATAAAGTGAAGTATATGAACAGTGACATCATTGTTAGAATTTCCCTCTGTACGCTTCCCCACTGGATTTGTAATCCAACAGACGGAGGCATCATCCTGCGTCTCAGCTCAATCAATCACAGCAACAGTCGCCTCAAGGTGCTTTATGATGTAAGGTCGACCCTACAATAACACATACAGAGAAAAACCCAACAATCATATGACCCCCTATGAGCAGCACTTTGGTGACAGTGGGGAGGAAAAACTCCCTTTTAACAGGAAGAAACCTCCAGCAGAACCAGGCTCAGGGAGGGGCGGGGCCATCTGCTGTGATTGGTTGGGCTGAGAGAAGGAAGACAGCATGCTGTGGAGGAAGCGCATCACTCAGTAGAGCTGGCCTGGTGGTCTTTAAAGCACAAGTCAAAAAACAGGATCCTCACAATGTTCCCTGGCTTAACACGCTGTGTGTAGCTACGGTTGAGCAGACGCATCGTAGTCTGGGTGGCAGGTGAACTGAAGGGGTGTGTCAGCGGGATGGCCATGGGCCGGACCTGTTCCACATTGAGTCTCCTCACTGTGTGGTGTGTGTCATTTAGGGTCATTTAAACGTGCCCTTTTTTGGCACAGGCACGAGGCATGACCTCTTTCACAGCACGGGAATCCTTTGTAGATTCATGCTCACCCTGAAGATGTGATGCGACTGTGGAGTGGAGGTGTGGATCTATAGAGCGTTCCACAGAGTTTCCCAGTTCTCAATCAAAGTTTTCCTGTGGAACGCCCCCTGAACTAGGATTTCCAAATCGACAGTTGTAGCTTTCCCATCAGACAGGAGTCACCAAGCTAGTGAATCAGACACAGAAACAGGTGTAAAGCTAAACCTGTGTATGTATGCAGAGCACTGAGCAGGCTCTGTCCAGGACTCTGCTGCAGCCATGTTCTTAGGTGCAAAGACAACAAGTATTATGGGATGTTGCTAGTGATACATGAATAGCTCTACCTTGATAAGAATCAAAACCAATCCTGTTTTTCCTTGTTTTGCCAACTTTCCTGTTGGAACACACTTGAGTTGTGCACTATGGTGCAGAGTGCAGCTGGAGAAGGACACATTAAAAGGACTTTACAAGAAGAGGAGGGACTGTGAGGTGGGGGAGGGAGAGAAGTGTATATATGTATGCATGTACATACAGCGGTTTGCAAAAGTATTGGGCCCCCTTGAACTTTCCCACATTTTGTCACATTACAGCCACAAACATGAATCAATGTTATTGGACTTCCAGGTGAAAGACCAACACAAAGTGGTGCACACGTGAGAAGTGGAACGAAAATCAGACATGATTCCAAACATGTTTTACAAATAAATAACTGCAAAGTGGGGTGTGCGTAATTATTCAGCCCCCTGAGTCGATACTTTGTAGAACCAGCTTTTGCTGCAGTTCCAGCTGCCAGTCTTTTAGGGTCTGTCTCTACCAGCTTTGCACATCTACAGACTGAAATCTTTGCCCATTCTTCTTTGAAACAGCTCCAGCTCAGTCAGATTAGATGGACAGCGTTTGTGAACAGCAGTTTTCAGATCTTGCCACAGATTCTGGATTGGATTTAGATCTGGACTTTGACTGGGCCATTCTCACACATGGATATGTTTTGTTTTAAACCATCCCATTGTTGCCCTGGCTTTATGTTTAGGGTGGTTGTCCTGCTGGAAGGTGAACCTCCGCCCCAGTCTCAAGTCTTTTGCAGACTCCAAGAGGTTTTCTTCCAAGACTGCCCTGTATTTGGCTCCATCCATCTTCCCATCAACTCTGACCAGCTTCCCTGTCCCTGCTGAAGAGAAGCCCCCCCAGAGCATGATGCTGCCACCACCATATCTGACAGTGGGGATGGTGTGTTCAGAGTGATGTGCAGTGTTAGTTTTCTGCCACACATAGCGTTTTGCATTTTGGCCAAAAAGTTCCATTTTGGTCTCATCTGACCAGAGCAGCTTCTTCACATGTTTGCTGTGTCCCCACATGGCTTGTGGCAAACTGCAAACAGGACTTCTTATGGTTTTCTGTTAACAATGGCTTTCTTCTTGCCACTCTTCCATAAAGGCCAACTTTGTGCAGTGCACGACTAATAGTTGTCCTATGGACAGATTCCCCCACCTGAGCTGTAGATCTCTGCAGCTCGTCCAGAGTCACCATGGGCCTCTTGGCTGCATTTCTGATCAGCGCTCTCCTGGTTCGGCCTGTGAGTTTAGGTGGACGGCCTTGCCTTGTCTGGTACAACTGTAAACCTACCTCCTTCCATTTCTGAATGATGGCTTGAACATCCGTGGGATGTTCAAGGCTTGGGAAATCTTTTTGTAGCCTAAGCCTGCTTTAAATTTCTCAATAACTTTATCCCTGACCTGTCTGCTGTGTTCTTTGGACTTCATGGTGTTGTTGCCCCCAATATTCTCTTAGACAACCTCTGAGGCCGTCACAGAGCAGCTGTGGAGCTGTTTGCAAAGAAGAATGGGCAAAGATTTCAGTCTGTAGATGTGCAAAGCTGGTAGAGACAGACCCTAAAAGACTGGCAGCTGGAACTGCAGCAAAAGCTGGTTCTACAAAGTATTGACTCAGGGGGCTGAATAATTACGCACACCCCACTTTGCAGTTATTTATTTGTAAAAATGTTTGGAATCATGTCTGATTTTCGTTCCACTTCTCACGTGTGCACCACTTTGTGTTGGTCTTTCACGTGGAATTCCAATAAAATTGATTCATGTTTGTGGCTGTAATGTGACAAAATGTGGGAAAGTTCAAGGGGGCCGAATACTTTTGCAAGACACTGTATGTATATAACTTAAGTGACCAATCACAATAGGTTTGGTCTCCAAACTAGACATCACTGAAAGACAGGAGGACGAGCTGGCAGAGCTGAATATGCTTCGATTTTTATTAGAAGTGATCCAGATGGGAAGGATTAGAAACCAGTATGAGAGGGACAGGCTGAGGGGTTTGGACAGGCTGAGGGGTTTGGACAGGCTGAGGGGTTTGGACAGGCTCAGGGGTTTGGACAGGCTGAGGGGTTTGGACAGGCTGAGGGGTTTGGACAGGCTGAGGGGTTTGGACAGGCTCAGGGGTTTGGACAGGCTCAGGGGTTTGGACAGGCTGAGGGGTTTGGACAGGCTGAGGGGTTTGGACAGGCTCAGGGGTTTGGACAGGCTCAGGGGTTTGGACAGGCTGAGGGGTTTGGACAGGCTGAGGGGTTTGGACAGGCTGAGGGGTTTGGACAGGCTGAGGGGTTTGGACAGGCTGAGGGGTTTGGACAGGCTCAGGGGTTTGGACAGCAGGGTTGAGCTGGTATGGACACATGCAGAGGAGGATGCTCTCCTGTGGTGAACTCTAAAGAGAGCAGCCAATAGAATAAGGAGGAGGTTATCATAGAGTAACCAACATATTACTGTACTATTACCAACCGGTTTTGTTTTCGGCATCACACCACCTGCTCCATAATACTGGGATGAGGAACTGCGTATCCTACTGGTTTGATCCTAATGGCAGCTGGAACCTTTGACTCGGCAGCACCAGCGAGTCTGACGTGACTGTACATGTTTGTGACCTTTTCAGAAAGTGACTCATGACATGGACATGTGCTACGGCATGATGGGAAGTCTGTTTCGGAGCGGATCCCGGCAGACTCTGTTTGCCTCCCAGGTGATGCGCTACGCTGACCTGTACGCTGCCTCCTTCATCAACCTGCTCTACTACCCCTTCAGCTACCTGTTCAGAGCTGCACACGTGCTGGTGAGAAACCTACACCCGTATTTGTGAATGCAGTAAGTCTCAGGAGTTTCAGATTCACACAAAGGTCTATCGGTGGGTTCAATTCAGTACGTTAGACATTTAATACTTAGGCAACCATTTATGTCGAGTATAAAGATCCCACCCACACCCCGTGGGGGTCATTGTTAGAGACGAGAAAGTGATTCTTGATTTCTGTCACTCACTGAACCGTGTCCCTCCCAGATGCCTCATGAATCCACAGTGGAACATACACACGTCAATATCATGGACATAGAGTCGCCGCTGGCCACAAGAAACCGCCACGATGTCGACTTTAAGGAGATGGAGTGCAAAAGACACCAGCTGACCCGATCCATCAGTGAGATCCAGCCCCCGCATTTCTTTCCTCAGGCCCCGCAGGAGATTACCCACTGCCACGATGAGGATGATGACGAGGAAGAGGAGGAGTAGGGGAGGGCCGTGAACCTTTCCCCAGAAGAGCCTGTTTCCATTTTTATGTTTGTCTTTACTTTGATTCGTAGCTGCAGCGAGCGAGTGCTCATAGAGAGGGACTCAGGACTCAGAGAGGGTTCAGTCCGCGCTCTGCTTTTAACTGGGTTTATACGTGCTGTGCTCCATGTTACGCAATATTACATCAGCATGTACGGGATTGTGCACCGAGAGTTTGTCCCACGCTGCAGTCACGGTGGACTTCTGCTGTGACGGCTGTGGGAGAATATCAGAAGTTCAAACTGGGTGTGTTGTTGCTGAATATCACGGTCTTCCACTGATGTTAATCTGTGACCAGTCTGAAAGGGCTCTCATTGGTTCAGCTGTCAGCATGTTGCAGATATGCTGTTCCTGGAGTGGGCTGAGACCGAAGTGCCTCAGTGTTATTACAGATACTGTTCAGTATACACGGTGACGCGTTTTCCTTTTCTCATGTTTTTATGCTGCTGCCTTGATTTTAAAGAAACTACAAATATGTCCGACCAATAAAGCTGCAGCGAGGGCCTTAAAGGTTGTAATTTGGCTGTATGCTGGAGTTTTCAGGGGCAGCGTTCCTGCATTGGTACAGATGTGCCAGAGGGAGCAAGACTGGTACTGACAAACAGGGCTCGTAAAGTATCAGGGTAAGAAGTAAAAACGTAGATCCGACTGCCAGAAGAGGGAGACAAACAGTATGTTCAGGGTCGCCAACAGGGTTAGGCTGCTTCGACTGCTACTAACGAGCGACTGCAGTGATTGTGCTGCTACAGGCTGAGATGGTTATTGGTCCTGTGCTCTTCTTTTCTCCTTCCTGTGGGTCACAGTTTGAGTGACGGTCCTGTGAGGTCTGAGCTAAAATCAAAGGATGCTTTTTGAACCTGGACGTGCCCAGGAGGACTTTCATAGGATGGACTCATCATAATCCATGAAGCTGAAAGCATGTTTTTATGTTTTATTCAAATTTCATATACCAGCAACAGAGAGTGCAAATGCTTTTTTTTATTTTGAATTATGCTGGGGGGGGGTAAGAATGATAACATGCACTGTTCTGCAGTTGACACGCTTTTTCATGACTGCAATAAAATATATTACATTGCTGCTGAGTTTTGATTTTACTGTTAAATTTGCACATAGAACAGAATAGAATAGAAAAATCCTTTAATTGTGCCACAAGGGGAAATTTGGTTGTAACAGCAGCCAGAAAGACACGTATACAAACAAACAAACAAACAAACAAACAGCACACGGGACAGAAACATACACATTTCTTTTACATATTTACATCAAGGACAACAGTTACCACAGAGTACTGTACTGTTATTAAATTAAATAAATACAGATAAGAGGCCGACCTGGTTGTCGTGTGAATCGGTTGATAAAATAGTGAAAGTTACAGCGCAGATGTAAACATCTGTTTGTTGGGAGCAGTTCTGATTGTGCAGTCTGACAGCTGCAGGGAGGAAGGAGCTGCAGAAACGCTCCTTCATGCATCGAGGACGCAGCAGTCTGTCACTGCAGCAGCTCTGCAGTTCAGCAACACTTACATGCATGTCAATGTTGGGAGACTCTGTCCATCAGAGATGTTATTTTGGCCAGAGCCCTTCTGTCTCCCACCACCTGCACTGGGTCCGGGGTGCATCCCAGCACAGAGCTGGCCTTCCTGATGAGTTTATCCAGCCTCTTCCTCTCAGCTGCTGATAAACTGCTGCTCCAACATACAACAAGTGTTCCTGTAGCTCCTGATAAGCCTGGTTCATGATAATAGGTCAGCTCTTAGCTCTGTCCGCTCACACAAATCACTGCTGTGCTGTGTTATCAGACTTTATCTCTTTTCTACTAATGTTTCTCCTCAGTAAAGTTTTCCTTGGTTAGTTTCATTGTAACTGGGTCCAGTTGTCCCTTAATGGGACGGGTCACTGCAAATATAGCTTTTATTTTTGTTCTGATTGTGTGAACGTGTGAATCTCGTGCTGCGACCTTTTCACTCATTGAATCTGAACACACTTTGACACTTAGGGAAGGCTTGGAGCCAGTGTGTGAGACAGAATGATGAGATTTCTTCTGGACTACTGATCTTCATCCCACCTTTATACGTCCCCATCAAAGGTTTAAGACCACTTAAAAATGGCAAATGATATTTTTCATGGTTGGATCTCAACAAGGTTCCAAGTAGAGCTTCAACACGCAACAAGAAGAAATGGAGGGAGACAAAACATTTTTTCAAGCATTTATTAAAAACAAAGCTTAAACTGAAACGGGCTGTTTTACAGCTGATCTAGGACCACACCTCCAGAAAAACATAAACCCTCTAAAACAGCTCTGCAGCAGTATATATACATCTGTGTAGGAGGCCCCGGGGCAGACCCAGGACACGCTGGAGAGATCGTATCTCGGGTGGATGGACGTGTAGTCTGTTGTTGATGGTGAATAATAATGACTGAAAAACAAATCAAGCTGTTGCTATGGAAAAGTGAAAACTGTATTTTTCACAGAACTATACATGAACTATGAGAGTGTGTGAAACTCTCAGACAACCTTGTGATTGTCTGGAACCAGTAACGACACTGAAGTCTCGAGCTGATAACTGCATCAAGGCCGTGGGGACGGTTCCCACAGGACATTTCACATCCTGTTGGCCTGAGCTCGTTACAGACATTTGACAGAATGTACTAGAGAAGGTCACAATGATACTGATGCCCCCGGGGGGTGAGGTACTCAGAGCTGGAGTGAAGAAGACTTGTAGAAGGAAGAACTGCTTGAATAAAATGGTACGACGTAAGTGCCTCTCCTGTCAAGTCACAGTTGATTTACTGTGAGCACATGATCTTTCAGGGAAATTCTTTTGTAACAGCAGCTGAAATGATCAGTCATTCTTATTATTATTGGTGTTTTATATTCTTCTGCTTATTCAGAGTGGCGGGGATGCTGGAGCCTGTCCCAGCTCCCTCAGAGCGAGAGGCCGGTTACACTCTGGACCACAGCATCACACGACAGTTTCTGTAGTTTGACTGGTGGCCCCGCTACGTGCCTAGCCTTGGATTTCGCCTCCTCAGCAGCGAATTGTGAAGTCTTGTTGAACACGTGTGGACTCAGGAGCATGGCTACAGGGACACCGTCAGGGCCAAGCAGCTGTTTGGCCTTCAGCTGCTGATAAATTTGTCCTTTTGCTCCGTGTCGTCAGTTAGGGATGATGAAGAGCCAGCGAAAGAGAAAAACGTCCCTCAAATCTGAGGATTGTTTTTGATAAAGGCTTTGCCCATAATTTCATTTTGTTCCCTTGAGGTTGGCAGACTACAGCCTGGTATGTGGATAAAACACTACGTTTAAACTTTACATTAGTTTAATATTCTATCAGATGTAAAATGTGGCCACAAATATCCCTTCCTGTTCAAGAACGGGCACTAAAGTGCTGAAGCTGCAGGTGACTGCAGGTCCCAATGACTTGGCTTCACTTCAGCCTTTTATTCGATTGTTATTAGTTGACAGACTTTGTATCAGCGCTGCGTTCTGTGGTGTAAGCAGAATCATCTGCAGCTCAACCTGATAAAGGAAACGACTGTGGACCAGCTGAGGTCCTTTAACATGTGTAGGGTGACGCTCTGTTGTGGCCAGTGCGTCCTCGATGCTGTGACATGCTGGAGCAGCAGGTTGAGGGTCGCAGATGCCAGCACACTCAATGCACTGATCCACAAAGCAGGTGATGCTGTGGGTGTGGAGCCGGACTCTCTAAAGGTGCTGTTGAAGAGGTGGATGTTGTCCAAGATGAGGAGATGCTGAAAAGTATCTCCCACCCACTCCGTGACGTGCTGGCCGGTCACAGGAGCAGCTCAGTGTCATGTTTCTCCTTAATGTAAAATGGACCAGCTCATTTAGTACTTTTATTAAGGTCTTTGATGTTTTACCTTGATGTTATTGTCACACACCCGTCCCACAGATGTACATATAGTCCAGTATGACAGAAGCATGTGTGCTGTTTGATGTGAGGCGACAGTAACTTTAATGAACACAACATTTCATGTTAAGTATCCCACGGTGGTTCACTGACGCAGAGACGCGCCTCCCTTCAAATGTTAGTTCATTTGAACTAAAAGTCCAACAGTGTCCTGAGACGCTGTCTGCAGACGTGTAAACGCAGCATGTCCTCTCCGCTACTTCAACAGGTGTCTCAGCTGGTCCTGCAGGTTTTTCGAGTGCTCCACACTGGAGGACAGAGGAACAGAACCAAGCTTACTGCTGAGAAATGCTCCAGCTGTTTCTCTGAAGCATACACAGCTGTGGTCACACTTACTTCTTCTGAATGGCCTCCTGCCTTAGACAGACAGAGACAGAGAGACTTTACAGCAACCAGTTTAAGCAAAGCCAACAGGTTTCATACATGAAAGAGACGAGTGCTACTTACTGGTACTGTAAATGTGTGGTGATAATGGACATTTTTCTCAGGCTCTGCAAGAGATGAGAGAGAACAAGAGCACACACACAGTTTTGGACCTCAGCGAACACCAAGTGTAAAATTGTTTTTGAGGATTTTCTTTCTCCAATAATGAAGCGCATCTCATGTGATCGTCGAGATTTCCTCTGACCTATCAGAAGACTACTCACATCCTCAGAGTGCAGGATAGCATCCTCCTGAATCACCATGCTTCTTGCTGCTTGACCGAGAAGCTGAAAGAGACATCCGCGGCAACACAATCGTTACGATTATTTAATCAGTACTTCAACTGAATAAACAAACCTTTATCACCATGGTAACATCTGACAGCTGTTTATTTTGTCACAGAAATATCAGGACAGCCGTCTGCAGTTGGAAACCTTAACCACTCATTGGCCAGCCTGTTGCCCTGTGACAGCTGAGCTTTGCTAAAGCAACCGTGGAAAACTCCACACCCACAGCACATTTAACAGAAAATCCTAAAAACAGGGAAACTCCTCAGGAAAAGGACAGCAGGGTTTTGTTCACTAGGCAAAAGTCTGTTTACTCCACATTACATTGCATTCTGGGATTTGTATCTCCTCCTGGGATCAAACTGGGGATCAGGCAAACACTCAGACCCACCGGGTCGTGTTAGTGTTGGGCCAGAAGAGTCCATGTTTCTTTAATAAATTGATATGAAAGATTTGGTTAAAAAAACAAAACAAAATTAAACCAGACGTCAGCTGTGCAGACGCACACTAACAATCATGACTTACACATTTTTAACAGAGGCCTGGTTTCCCAACAAAACTTCACTTCTCTGGCTTTTAGAAACAGATCTGTTAGGAAGCTTCGTTGAACTTAACTCTTAACTTCACAGCAAAACAAGATTCACACGTCCGTGTGTTCGATGAATATCACAAACCTGACTTCCTACTATTATCGTGAAGCTGCTTTAAAACAAACCTGCCCAAGTACCTGGAGGAGTTACTGAGATAACTACACTGTGGCAACGTGCACACACAGACCTGCCACCAGAGTCGGGGGATTTCTCCCCACAGTCCACAGACATGCGTGTGACGTGTAAACACTACGTTCACACGGCGCTTTCACATGAGTCATCTGCTTTATGTTCTTTCATTACAGATGTTTCTAGTAACAGACGCATCACATTTATGAACATTTATAATTGAAAACACTGAGTTCATACAGGACAGTAAATGTCTCTGCAGCTCAAAACTGCCACAAAGCTGCAAACTACCAGCAACAGAAGACCGTATGTGTTCTGTTCATAAAGAAGACCATGAGTGAGCGAGTGAAGCACTGCAGCAGGTCAGTGCCCAAAGCATCAGGATGGCCCCAAACTTCTTCCCTCAGGCCATTTGGACTGTTAACGAACACCAATCTGAGCCACAGTCTGTGTAGCCTCCATCACTCACACACGGACTCTAGTCAGTCTTTTCTTCCAAGCATTTACAGCTTGTTCTCCCAAATGTTCCTTTCTCTTGTTTTTGTATGTTTCTCCTTTTTGCCATTTATATTACTCAGATTTCATCCCGGCACAGTTGGTGTACATGTGCACCAATTCTATTCTTCTATGCAGATCTGCTGATTCATGTTAATGTCACAGTGATATGTTCATCATCCCAGCAACATCCGCTGCTTCCTGCTTTAAATGTTAAACCTAATAATCCTCAACTTCCTACATGTGTTCCGCTTTTAATCAGCAGGATTTTCAGTACAATACACACACGTGCGTTTAAATGAAGTCAGGACACCACGTGTCGAATTTGCCAGAACAACAACTGTCAGCAGTTCACATCTGAAACATCTGGCGCCATAAGACAACTCCAGCTGTCAGAGCAGCTGTCCACTCGTTTCCTGTTTGATTAATAAACAATGATCAGCTACAGTAACGCATATATTATAGCAGCGCTCGTCTTTTGGTGGATTTTATTTTCTTTGTCAAATATTGAACATAACAGTCTGAATCCTTCCAGCATACACTCTGATCTAGTCCGTTCCTGTAGTGTTTCCGTTAGCTAACAATGGGCTTTCCATTAGCTCGTGCTCAAAGCAGACGCTAAAAATCACTAAACTCGAGTTAAAATCACTTGCGTGGCGATACCTCCTGACTGCGGGATCCTTTTAGCACTTGACGTGTCAACGCGATAACATCCCCGCTGCAGGAGCCCACTTTATCGGATAACAAGCCTTTGACAGACTGTCCGAACCGCGGCTGGGAATCAGCTGAAGCCATTTTTCTATGTTGGTTAGCGATGGTGCGCGGGAAAGGACAAACTACACAGCAACGAGTTCAGTAGATTAGATAGGGCTCCGGTGCAGACGCGCAGTCTGGCTGTGTGCAAAATAAACTCCGTGTGTTTCTTTCTCACTTGCATGTAATGCAGTAAAATCATTTTTACTCCATTCTGTTCATCTGGTTTATTATTGACACGTTTTCAGATGCGTGACGCTGATTAAAGTTGTACAACATCCAGATTTCAAATGAAACTGTGGTCACATCATATACTTCCAACTTACTGCAAGTCAAACTAGGAATGCTACAAAGCAACACATACTCCACCACAAATTAACTTCGTGCATTCGGCGTTTTCCTGCGTGGTTCCCATAAATGAACTGTCGTGCAAAAATACCACATGCCTTTAATTAGCTACCTGGGTCTTCTTTATGATGTCCTGCACACGCTATATACACGCTTTTACATGCGTGTACTCGCTCATTAAACTGACGTAATACTCACTCTACTAAGTAACTAAGTCCCTTCACACTGTTTCCTGTGTGAGCCTTTGTCTTGTTTTCTATATATTTCCTTTGTTTGCTATTTATTGATTTTACTTTTTCACTCCTGCACAGTTGGTGTGGAGCTCCTGTAATTTCTTTGTACATGTACAAAGTCAATAAATGGCTATTCTATTCTATTCTATTCTGTTCTGTTCTGTTCTATTCTGTTCTGTTCTGTTCTGTTCTGTCCTGTTCTATTCTGTTCTGTTCTGTTCTATTCTATTCTATTCTATTCTATTCTGTTCTGTTCTATTCTGTTCTGTTCTGTTCTATTCTGTTCTGTTCTATTCTGTTCTGTCCTGTTCTATTCTGTTCTGTTCTATTCTATTCTGTTCTATTCTGTTCTGTTCTGTTCTGTCCTGTTCTGTTCTGTTCTGTCCTGTTCTATTCTGTTCTGTTCTATTCTGTTCTGTTCTGTCCTGTTCTATTCTATTCTGTTCTGTTCTGTCCTGTTCTGTTCTGTTCTGTCCTGTTCTATTCTGTTCTGTTCTATTCTGTTCTGTTCTGTCCTGTTCTATTCTGTTCTGTTCTGTTCTATTCTGTTCTGTTCTGTTCTGTTCTGTTCTGTTCTATTCTGTTCTGTTCTGTTCTATTCTATTCTATTCTGTTCTATTCTGTTCTGTTCTATTCTGTTCTGTTCTGTTCTGTTCTGTTCTGTTCTATTCTATTCTGTTCTATTCTGTTCTGTTCTGTTCTGTCCTGTTCTGTTCTGTCCTGTTCTGTTCTATTCTGTCCTGTTCTGTTCTGTTCTGTTCTATTCTGTTCTATTCTGTTCTGTTCTATTCTATTCTGTTCTGTCCTGTTCTATTCTGTTCTGTTCTGTTCTATTCTGTCCTGTTCTGTTCTGTTCTGTTCTATTCTGTTCTATTCTATTCTATTCTATTCTGTTCTATTCTATTCTGTTCTATTCTGTTCTGTTCTATTCTGTTCTGTTCTGTTCTGTTCTATTCTGTTCTGTTCTGTTCTATTCTATTCTATTCTGTTCTGTTCTATTCTGTTCTATTCTGTTCTGTTCTATTCTGTCCTGTTCTGTTCTGTTCTGTTCTGTTCTGTTCTGTTCTATTCTGTTCTGTTCTATTCTATTCTGTTCTGTTCTGTTCTGTTCTATTCTGTTCTGTTCTGTTCTGTTCTGTCCTGTCCTGTTCTGTTCTGTCCTGTTCTATTCTGTTCTGTCCTGTTCTGTTCTGTCCTGTTCTGTTCTATTCTGTCCTGTTCTGTTCTGTTCTGTTCTGTTCTATTCTGTTCTGTCCTGTTCTGTTCTGTCCTGTTCTGTTCTATTCTGTCCTGTTCTGTCCTGTCCTGTTCTGTTCTATTCTGTTCTATTCTATTCTGTTCTGTTCTGTTCTGTTCTGTTCTATTCTGTTCTGTTCTGTTCTGTTCTATTCTGTTCTGTTCTGTTCTGTTCTATTCTGTTCTATTCTATTCTATTCTGTTCTGTTCTATTCTGTTCTGTTCTGTTCTATTCTACACTTTTACAGCATCTTGTGTAGTTCTAGAAAGACTGAGTGTCATCTTATCTTGTTTGAGTTGTCACAGTCCTAAAGATTCAAGGACCTGGCCTTGAAGCTGCTGCATAAAAGCAGCGCTCCGCAGTGGTTGGGAGACCTTGAACAGATATTTCCTGGGATGTTTCAGCTCTGTTGAACCAAGCGCCTCTGTCTCTGATATGGCTTGGTTTTGGTGTCTGTGTGTGTTCATGGCGGTGGGCCTCACTTTGTTAGCACTGCAGTTCAAGTTCAGGATGTCTGCACACGGTTCTAGGGAGCCGCCACACCTCCCTGCACTACCACTGATTGGCAGCCTGCTGAGCCTGCAGAGTGAATTACAACCGCATGTGCTTTTCAAAGAACTGCAGGTAAAATACGGACAAACATACTCGCTGATGATGGGCTCCCACAGTGTGATTGTCGTCAACCATCATGTGCACGCCAAAGAAGTCTTGCTCAAGAAGGGAAAGACGTTTGCAGGAAGACCTAGAACTGTGAGTATAACTCTCTCCTAAATGTCCTGTTCTGTTTGGTTGTTTTTTGGATTGGTTTCCATTCATGTCGTGTTTGTGATGAAGGTAACTACAGATATTCTGACTAAAGATGGGAAGGACATTGCATTTGGAGACTACAGTGCTACGTGGAAGTTCCACAGGAAGATAGTCCATGCAGCCCTGTGCATGTTTGGAGAAGGTTCTGCCTCTCTTGAGAAGACCAGTGAGTACAGTTCACTCCTCTAGTTTGATACCACTCTGTCATGTGAGACTGCGTATGGCAGGCAGATCAGCAGCAATAAATCACAACAAGCAGACACTCATTTAAACGAACACACTCGGGGACTTGTTTTACTCTTCAAAGCATTTAAGCATAAATTTAAGTTAAAGAGAAATATCTAATCCAATGATCAGTCAGCAGGTGGAAAGGACCTGTTTTTACAAAGTGATTGGTCGTTCTACTCTCATTCTACTCTCATTCTACTCTCATTCTACTCTAGTACAATAAAAATAATAAAGAGAAACAATAAAGTTTATTTATTTAGAGCCACCTCACAACTAAAGATTGGCAACAGTAGGAAACTGTGTGTGTGTGTCCGTGTGTGTGTGTGTGTGTATGTCCGTGTGTGTCCGTGTGTGTGTGTGTGTGTCCGTGTGTGTGTGTGTGTGTGTGTGTCCGTGTGTGTGTCCGTGTGTGTGTCCGTGTGTGTGTGTGTGTGTACAGAGAGATATTGAATGCTCCAAATGCAGTAATATCTGCTGTAGTATTTCTGAGTATGATAAATATGTAAGGTAATGAACTTTGTCTTGCCCAGTTTGTGCAGAGGCCCAGTCTCTGTGCTCCGTGCTGTCAGAGGCAGCAGACGTGGGGCTGGCCCTGGATCTTTCTCCTGAGCTGACTCGCGCCGTCACCAACGTTATCTGTTCTCTCTGCTTCAACTCGTCCTACCGCCGAGGCGACTCAGAGTTTGAGAATATGCTGCAGTACAGCCAGGGCATTGTGGACACTGTGGCCAAAGACAGCCTGGTGGACATTTTCCCCTGGCTGCAGGTAAGCAGCAAGAACTCAGAGCAGAAACAATCAGACCGCAGTGTAAATGTAGGCAATCAACAGAAAGATAAAGGACGCCTCGTTGTGTTTCCTTAGTGGGATTACTGCCACTCTGGTGTTTCTTAGAATTTATGGTGAAAGAATGTGAAGAGTGTCTGATCCACACACATTTGCAGTGCATGTTTCTAATGATCCTAGCACGATCGAGCTCTCGCAGCACATTTTGAGCGATGAGGAAGAAGGTGACAGTTGGGCCGTGATGTTTATCAGGCTGTTTTTGTCTTTATCACAGATCTTTCCTAATGCAGACCTACGTCTCCTAAAACACTGTGTTTCCATCAGAGACAAACTTCTACAGAAGAAAGTTGATGAACACAAGGTAACCCTTTAACCACAGGGCCATTAGTGTTTGAAATGTAAAGGTAGTGTACAGTACAAACTGCTCTTTTAGTGATGTGTCCCGTACCTTATATCACATACTTGGTTCCTTTCATTTGTACAAATGCATCGGCAACATTTGAGGCAGAAAAATCACAATGTTGTAGTAGAGCTGTGATCCTGTGCAGCTGTGAGATGGTGGACATTAGAACACAGAGACATACTTGACTACAGCGGTCACATTAGGCTGCTTTGCTAAATAAATACAAAGCGTTCTGTACGCTGTATCCTGTACGCTGACATGTTGCTCCCTCACAGGTGAATTACAACGACCACGTGCAGAGAGACCTGATAGACGCTCTGCTAAGAGCCAAGCGCAGTGCGGAGAACAACAACACATCAGAGATAAGTGCAGAGTCCGTGGGCCTGAGTGATGACCACATTCTCATGACAGTGGGAGACATCTTTGGCGCTGGCGTGGAAACCACTACCACAGTGCTCAAATGGGCCATAACGTACCTGATTCATCACCCAGAGGTAAGGCTCGCTCAGCAGCAGTGTTTCCACGAGGTGCGTGGCGTGGGTTTCAAAGATGTCTGATAAAAACGACCCTTCTCCTCCTCTCTGTCTGTGGTCTAAAACATGTTTAAAACTCTGAATCTAATAAGGTTTAAGCATCTTTTTACAAACTTTACCTATGCAACATCATCAACACACACAAAGTCATTAATAAAGTCAGTTGTTGTCAAGCTGCAAGAAAACCACAGCTGAATGAATCGTGCAGATTCCAGGTGGCTGCAGCTGCAGATCAGGTTACTCACCTGCCCGGAGTGTGAATGTGAAAGCACACATATAAAAACATGCCAAGTCTCACAACACATAAGTGATGGTAATCTTAACTTGTGTAGTAGCATGCCATGCCCTTTATTCCCATTACTGTCCAACTTGCAGTGTCCACTCTGCAGCAGCCATTGGCAATAATATTTTTATTGATTCTAATCAAATGCAACAGAGAAAAATGTGTGAATCCTGAGTCTGTGAAGCTCTTAAAGAGCATCTCCGATGCACAGTGACACTACTGGTTCATGTTTAGGTGCAAAGACGTATCCAGGATGAGCTGGACAGGACGGTGGGTGACAGCCGCTCTCCTAAACTCACCGACAGAGGCAGTCTGCCCTATCTGGAGGCCACCATTAGGGAATTATTACGGATTCGCCCCGTGGCACCTCTACTCATCCCCCACGTGGCTCTCTGTGACACCAGGTACAGCGATGCTCGCTGAGTTCACCCTTCACGAACAACACGCCCATTTAATAAAGCCACGTTGACACACAGCAGAGGTGACTGCTGACTGCGTCAATCTATTAAAATGACACACTTCTGTGAAAAGTGACCAGGCTGTGTATTAGGACAGGAAGCTTACTGCTCTGTACTGACAAATAGGACTGATCTGGAATCTTCTGTTTCTGAATGAAGTCTTAAAAATACATTTACCTGATGCACAAATACCATTGTCAATCCCATGAGTGAACTGGGAGCTCTTGTCTCTGTAGCATTGGAGATTTCACAGTGAGGAAGGGAACTCGAGTCATTATCAACCTGTGGGCTCTGCACCATGATGAGAAGGAGTGGAAGAACCCAGAGCGGTTTGACCCTGGTAAGAGCAAACATCTGTCCACAGTTTAATATCCAGTTATGGAAACTGATTTTATTCTCTGAGGCAAAAGTCTGTTTGGTTTGTTCCCTCAGTCAAGGATGATTAATGGTGATAGAAAGGCATACACTGTCTCTGGCTCCTATCATTGTTATGGCTTTTGGCTTTTGGCTACTTAAGTTAATACACAATAACGGTGACATCAGGGTGCTTTGAATTGTATGTTAAAGACCCGACAAACACCCTGTTTTTGATCGTTTTTCGGACTGAAGAAGTCACCTGGATGAGTGACGAAACGTTTCTCCCACTAAAAAAACGGCCACGTCCAGATGAACAGAATCAACCTTCGGGGATTTACTTACCTGGATCATTGAGCATGCATCAAGACGATTTTTGGACTTTCAAATTCTCCAAGGAATCTGAAAGTCCAAGGAGAAAGGACTCTAATAGCAGCAAGTCAGTGTCTCACCAGGAAACCCTCACCTTAGGGGGATACCTGGAGTCTTGATCCCGTTTGATTCACCGCCACTGTTTTAAGATTGAGACAAATACATGAAATCCTGAACCAACATATGTATACAGGATGGATCTGACAGTTCTTTTAGTTTAGCTTCTGTGACCATCACAGCTGGTGAACTTAAACCTGTTGTTGTTGCTCTGCAGGCCGGTTCTTGAATAGTGAAGGCACAGGACTGACGATCCCATCACCCAGCTACCTGCCCTTCGGTGCTGGGCTGAGAGTATGTCTAGGTGAGGCCTTGGCCAAGATGGAGCTCTTTCTCTTCCTGTCCTGGATCCTGCAGCGCTTCACTCTGACTGTCCCACCAGGCCATGGTCTGCCCAGTCTGGAGGGAAAGTTCGGAGTGGTCCTGCAGCCAGCCAAGTACAGGGTGAATGCCACAATCAGACCAGACTGGGCAAGACATAAGTGCCAGGCAGAATAGTCCTATGGCTGTGAATACGTATGCACCATCAAGAAGGAAAGCAAGCTTGCAGCAGTGCACTGGACGTTTTTATGTGACATGAAATCTTATTGTTCTGAAATAACACAGTCTCCTGTAACAGCTCCAAACAGTCTCTTTATTTTTCTCCTGTGAGGAGAACGTATCGGCCGGTGTCGCTGACTCTGATATGCTGACATCAGGGGTCAGGATGCTTTCTCATTTTCAAATGTACAAGGTGACGTCTGTGATCACTGCATTCTAAGATCATATAACACAGGATGTCCATTCACAGGATGTACACCCAAAATTTACTGCAAAAACTAAACCACAACACAAAGATGTAACCAGGTAATCTCAAAATGTAACCACTTTATTTTGATCCTGAGAACACAAATAAAGGTTTACACTGTAGAAATGTACTGCAGTGAAAGGAAAAGGATGTCCCTCTATCAAATGTAAATTATGTTTACTCAATATAGTAAATATACTTGCATATACATATAAGTAGGAGAACTGCTTAAGGACAAGGATGTATACATAAACATATCCAGACCCAGCTCGCAGGAACCTGTGACAACAGTTTGTCTCCTGTTGCTCCGGCTTTTCTTTTAATTTGGTGTTGAGTCATAAACGAATCATCGTCCTGCATCTGCACCCTTCATCAGCGTGACTTTGACTCACACCTGCAGTGTCACATCAAACGTTCCCATTTTATCCTTCTCACCTTACTACTCCACATTGTTGCTCTGTCCAGGGCCGTTCTGTTTTATTTAAAGAGCAAATATTGGGCACATGTGGAAACGTATGCTCTAAAACGACCTCTTTCTATGTTTTTATGTCTCATACATGTAACTGCAAAAGCACTTCAAACCAGTTTTGTCATACAAGAAAAATTTAATGTGACACGAGAAACAAGTTAAAAGAATTACTTCACAAAATACTTCAATGTGGCATCACCAGGTTTTCACCCAACAAGAATCAGATATTGCGTTTAAACTTTGGGCTTCAGGATTTATATCATACAAACCCTGGTGTCATGTTTCTTGAAGAACTGGATCATAAATGTGATGCAAATATAAAAATGTCGTTTTCTGGGAAGTTTCTTATAAAACATTTAACATGATAAACTTAAACCCTGAGAAACAGCCAATGAAATGATGGCAAAGAGCCTCAGATCTGTTTACATCCTCTTCACATTTCAGTCAAAATGTATGAAAAACTGATCAGCATTTGTTTGGCTCATGGTTAGGCCGTGAATGCACAGCCCGAATTCATATAGCACAACAATTAGAGTGCAAACACATGTAGCTCGGAGGCAAGAGAACACCAGACTAAACGTTCTGGGGTCAGAATGAGGTGGAAGAAGGTTATTTCCAAAGCCTCGTTAGACTTACAGCTAACATCACTGGACCTACATTACTGTCTTTGAAATGCCAAAACTCTAACAGCAATGTTTTGTTCATTTAAAAAACCACATCACAGATCAAACGTTATGTAGTGAAGAAATGAGAACAGATAATATAGGATACGTAGAAACAGAAAAACAAACAACATTCAGAAACTTGGGGAATCCTGTATGAGCTGTGTGAAAGAAACTGATGTGCCAGACTGTCAGGATGACAGCTGTAGTAAAGATGCTTCTTTTGTCGTTGTCTTTCTTTAAAACTGACATGTGACTGTAAGTAATGTCTACAGTGAGATGCGTGCTAATCATATCTTTGTTTCGCTGCTTTTTTGCTTTTATTTGGCAAAAGAATAAAAACATGAAAAGTGCCTGTTTGTGCTGTTTTTGTGTGTGGCAGACAAACCAAATCCTTATCAGCTACGTGGAAATGTATGTTTGAATGTATAAATGTGTGCACATGTTATCAAGACAGTAGAGGAAGTGCTGAGCTCGCGCTGCCAGCAGACTGCTGTGCTCAGTGTCGACCACTAACAAAACCATCTCAATGCCAAACTTTAAACCTTGTGGTTTTTAGTGTAATAGATAGAAACAGGCTCTTGTACAGCTGTGTGTGTCTGTTTATCTTGTGAGCTGCCTTGTAAGCAGATGGCTGGGTGTGTCTTGTACGTTGGTGTTTTGGGCAGGTCCTGTACTGTGGGTCTGTGCCTCCTAGGTGTGCGTTGTGGGCAGCTCTTGTACAGCTCTGTATGTTAATGTGTCTTTTGGGCGTGCCTTGTAGGCGGGGCTTCTGTGTGCCTCGTGGGTGGGTGTTATGGTCAAACATAATATGACAATACTAAACTCTTAATGAGGCAAACTCAAATGAACTACAAAATAAAATACAATAAAGTAAATGTGAAGCTAAATCTACACAACAAAATGAATTTAAATAGCATCCTGAAAAATAAACCATTATTAGAGCAAAGTGTGAAGCCACCATGAAACAAAAACAAACACACAACCCAGTGGCTAGCATTTCACAGACATGCAGCTCTCCATCAAAGCAAATATCCTGGTTTTCAGTCATTGTCCTCATCATACATAATAAAACAGCACCACAAACACATTTTGAGTAACAAATGTGAGCCGGTAGCTTTAACATAACCTTGCTAAAAGACAAAGATGCAGGTAAACAAAGAAAACCTTCTTGGCCGAGGAAAAAAATCCAGACATACAAAGAAAAATAGAAGCAGACGGGAAAGTGAAGCTAACTGTGTCTGTGTAGCTTAAGTTGCAACGGGCGCTTCATGCTAACATTTCCAACTATCCCAAATTAAGCTGCAACACCCACCTCAACAGGAAGCGTGTATGACTTTTCATATCTGTTATAATTAATCTGTTAACAGCTTGGTTTGATTTTTATCACTTCGTTCTTAGTAGCATCTCTCCATGCTGATGGTTTTGGTGTATTTTGTCCTGATTTGCAGATCTTCAGAACATCCCCTCAACTCTGCCCCCCCTCACCATATCAGACAGCCCTGTGTCGACTGTGGAGATCTTCAAGTTCCTGGGTACCACCATCTCCCAGGACCTGAAGTGGGAGACCAACATCAACTCCATCCTCACAAAGACCCAGCAGAGGATGTACTTCCTGAGACAACTGGGGAAGTACAGTGTTCCACAGGAGCTGCTGATCCAGTTCTACACTGCGGTCACTGACTCTGTCCTGTGCTCCTCCATCACAGTCTGGTATGGTGCAGCCTCTAAACAGGACAGGAGCAGACTGCAGCGGACTGCGCGGGCAGCAGGAAGGATCATCGGCGCCCCCCTGCCCTCCATCCAGGATCTGTACCGCTCAAGAACCAGGAAACGATCAGGGAACATCATCACAGACCCCTCACACCCTGGACACAGACTCTTTGACTTGTTGCCCTCTGGCAGACGGTACAGAAGCCTGCAGACCAGGACCCCCCGACACAGGAACAGTTTCTTTCCCCTCGCCAGCTCCCTCCTAAACAGCTGTCACACTGCTCACACTGCCAGTACTGTATACTGTAGTATTCATTGTGTTGTTTACATATTGTTGTGATTTACATTGCTGTGATTGAGAGCCAAATTCCTTGTATGTGTCATATATATATATACAAATATACATAGCCAATAAACACGATTCTGATTACAGAGAAAAAAAATCCCATGTATTGATCTCCAGTGTATTGAAACTGGTAGCTTTAACATAACAACTATCTGCAGACTGATAACACTAGACAAGAGTTACTTTAGCTTATTATGTTTGAATTTGATCTCATTTTTGACTGAGAGCTGATAATAATGAGGATCAATGGAGGCCGTGCCTGCAGGAGCAGCTGTTAATGGAGAACTGTCAAAGAGCACATGGATTTAACATTTATAGATTTTTCTTTATTCCTTATTATTTGAATAGTGTGGAACATGTGTCCACGGTGCTTACAAACCTTAATCAGTACAGTTTACAATAACTAAACAATATTTTGTATCAGATTCTAAATTTCTCTGCAGTTCCAGCAAAGCTCCAACATCATCACATGCTCAACCAGTGATTATACTGGAAGTACTCACATCTTGCTGGTTGGCTCCAGTAAAACATGGGGTGGACAAAATGCTAATTTCTTAATATTATAGAGAATGTTAATTACAAAGCTCACTGATGTTGGTGGGGAGTGAAGGCCGGGCCGTGTGGTCCCATCCAATGAAATTGTCAAAAAGGTTCATGCTGGGTTTGATAGAAAGATGTTAAACTGCACAGTGCTTCCCAGTTTGTTGTGTATAATGGCTGCATAGCTGCAGACCAGCCCGTGCTGACCCCTGTCTGTTGCTTAAATCACCAATAATGGGCACGTGAGCATCAGAACTAGACCGTGGAACAATGGGAAGTGTCCCGGTCTGATGAATGATCTGGCAGGGTGCTTGTGCATGACTTCCCTGGGGAATACCAGGCACCAGGATGCCCTATGGGGAAAAGGCAAGCCAGCAGAGCCAGTGCCAGTTTGCTACTGGGAAACCTTGGGTTCCGTCCATGAGGATGCTATTCTGACACATACCATGTACCTGAGCATTGTTGCAGACTGGGTCACGGTTTCAGGACAGGTGGCAGGCTCGGTACTGAGGCATCTATCCTTCATTCACCAATTTGTTGTGTTTGTATCAAACACTGGAGATCTTTGTTTTAAGCAAAACTGCTCACATCTCACTCTTACAGTTTTTTCTTTTTCTACACTGTGATAGACGCACGTAAAACTAAAAATACACACCATCATCGGAGGATAAGGTTCACCAAAACCACAGATGAAACTGATAAACGGTGAAGGACGAGTCAGGTTTGGGGTTCCCTCGGACTTTAGACCCCACGCAGTCACTCGGTGAACGATTAAATCAAAACTGTATCGAGCAAATTGAGAAAATCAGAGCAGCAGACATGACCTGAGGCTCGAGTGAGGTCGTGTGCTAAAGAGCATGAAGACAAGAAAAGAAAATGCTGTGATGTGTCCTAAAGGGACCCATCGAACACGAAACCCTTTCAGTTGGTTTGTCTGTAACTGTGATTTTGATCAAGATGAGAACTATTGATATCAACACTTCACCCAGTTCTTTTGATTCCTCAGAGGCCTCCGATGGAAGACAAAGCACTGCTCATAGACCATTTAACACTTTATTTCTCTTTCACATTACTTCTAGAAGGGAGATGCGTCCTGCATCACACGTTGCCGCGGATCTCAAAATGGTGACGGCACCTGACACTTTTATTACCGGGCACCTTATTCTAGTCTAAACAACAGCATTTCAGTAAGTTTCCACTGCAAGATGCTTCCCTCTTATCTGCTGCTCTACAGGCAAACATGGGCGAGAGCCTACGACTGAAGGACACCTGTTCTATTTATTATTCAGGGCTGTGTCCACTTCTATATGAATATGTGGCCGTTTGGATTAATGTCAGATTAATATAAGGCACAGTAATAAAGCACTTCAGGTAAGATCATTCCAACAGAACACAATCAAGAATAAATCGAGTAATAATGAAGAGATCCTGGCATTTTACAGGCTTCACAGATGGTTTCTTACTATATTAGCTAATAACATAAACTACAACCAATCTAAAAAATACCGTATTGTATTTGAATGATCCTTACTTTGAAGACACCATCATAACAGTTTGTTGTTTCTTTGACTGTTCACTTGGTGTTGGATGCAATGATGCCCACAAAAAGTCAACGTTTGATATATTCACTGCTGTTCGTTTCATTTAAGGCGAAAACAACAAAAATCCTCATCTATGCTAACACAATATTCACGTGTCATGCTCACATTTCCATTGGACCCATGTAACTTTTGAAGTACGACCCACAGTAACAGGTTCAGTTTCTGCAGCGCATAGATGGTCAAAGCTTCTGGGTTTGACTAAGTAAAGAATGCAGCTATCCTGGTATGGAAACAGCTGTGTCAAGGATAAAAAAGCTCTTCAGAGAGTGATCCGTATGGCAGAACGCTGCTGCAGGACTGCTCTCCCGTCCCTACAGGACATTTACGTCAGGAGATGCTGGACTCCGATTTTGAAGGACCCGTCCCATCCCAGCAACGAACTGCTCCAGCTTCTGAAATCAGGCAGAAGGTTCCACACCATCCGAACAAGTGACTGAGACAGGACTCGCTACCACAGTCTCATATCATCCTGAATCCTTCTGGCCTCGCTACAGCACAAGACACTTTAACACCCTCCTCACGCAGTGTACACAAGCTGTGAATTTCCAGATTGTTTTGTTTTATTTCTATTTATATAACGTACATAACTCACCCACTTGCTGCACATAATGTCCTCCTTGTATATAAAGTTCTGTCTGTCTCTCTCTTTTTTCTTTGCACAGTCGAGGAGCGTATCAGGTCACGTTTCACTGCGTCTTATACCTGTATAACCATGCACGCCACAAATAAAGAATCTTGAATCTTGAATTAGCCTAAACCTGCATTCTTTATGATGGCCAGCAGGGGGAGACTCCACTGTTGCACACAGGCGTATGGTTGCAAAGATCACTGATCTCAGCAAATACTTTCCTGATGAGCTCATGAGCTGAAGAATTCAGAGCTCACGTTACTGTCAGAAAGGAAAATAAAAAGTATGCTAATGTGGCTAACACTTATCACAAGTTGTTAGCTAATACATTTAGTCTGTGCTGTCATACATTTGATTTCAGAAAGCTTGTGACAGTAAACCGCTCTGCTTCCCCAGAGGCTGCGTCCGTCTTCTACATCATTTTCTTTTATTAGAAAGGGACAGCCTTTAACTACATTCATTTACTCTCCATATATTCACAGTCAGTGTTTCTTTGCTGAGGCAGGCGAGTGGTGCTCACTGCATAGCCAAACGTCTCTGTGCTCAGTGTTAGGGTAGGGTTGGACTGGAAGCCTGTGTTAGCTTGAACTAATCTGAAAGTGCTGGTACAGACAGTGACTCAACTCTGTCTGGAACGTGCAGCGTCACGAGAATCCTTTGAAAAGAATCTGAACATCCTTTTATAAGACAGTTTTCATGCACCTCTGTGTTTGCATTAAATATTAAATTAATGCACTGTGAACCCTTTTACTATTATGACCTTTGTATTTAGACGTAGCAGCGTCTTATAGTCTAAATAAACTTTTCTGTTGCCCTTCATTTAGTTTCCACAGATGTGACACTGGAGCCTCTGTAATCTGTTACAATATTCAGTGCAACAGCACAGAAGCTGGTATTCAAACCAGAGTTAAAAAAAGCAGACTCGGTACTCAAACCGTGACAAAATAAAAATCTGAATATTCTTCAGAGGTAAAAATCAAGCAGCAAACAAACATAAATAACAAACACAAGACTGCAAATACACGAAGAACAAACAAACAGAACCACTGTTCCTGAAGAGGCTGAAACCTGCTCATGTACAAACCAGTATTGGAAACATTTCATGTCTGCATTTTGAAAATGATCTCCAAAATCACCACCGACAAAAAATACTAATGTCCAATCTTTTTGTACCAAGCTGCACATGTTTCTGACACATGACTAACAACAAGGTAAATATTTGTGTAACGCTAAATCCTAAATGATGGAGAGGAGACAGATGTGGACAATCCTGGTGACAGCATCTACACACAAACACTGTTCACATAGTCCGTTATCATCTGTTACCATCACAGCAAAGACACTCGGTGGTCCGACGCAGGTGATGCACAAACCTGCTTCATTGTCTAAACACACGTATCACACTTTAATCTCCAAGTTCAATCAATAATGTCAGATTTGGACTATAACACCCGTCTCTCTCCAACAGTTTGCATCTGATATGGTTTCACGTACAGAGGGGTGACATTTATATTTACAAACAGCATAAAGTCTGTCCTGTAACAGGATCAGTGATCCCGACAGTAGACTGAAGGACGCTGTGCTTCCAAAGATCTTCTCATATTTGCTGTTCTGCAGAAATCTGATCTAACATGTTGGAACAAAACATCCCAAACTGTGTGTTTCATCACTGTTAATGGTGATCCTGTGATCCTGGAAAAGACCGATCCATCAAGTTACAAATGTTTTATTACAGGTTAAAGGTCATCACTCAGGACAGCTGTGTATGGATAAACTGTTGACAAACGGGCAAAAATAATAGAGTTTTTCCCATTAAATCTTATCTCAGTGTGTTACTGAATGTATATTAAACCAGGCTCCCTGAACACTCCCAACATTAAAACACTGGGTGCAGGTACTTTGGGATGTACCACTCACCCAGGGAGTCCCACCTGGCTCCACAGCAGGACAACAACGACAATATTCCAGCAAACAGTTCCCAACCCGATCCTCTAAAAGCAGGGTCGCGGTCGTGTTGCAAGGAAGCAGCTGGACCTGCACAGGATTCAGCAGACGGCTGTAAAGTCCGATTTAATGGTCCGTTTCTCTGTAGATAATTTGAATAAACTGGGGTTGCTCTTTAAGTGAGACCACAAAATGTAATGTTACAGGTTCCCAAAACTTCTAACAAAACACTCTTATCACCATCACACGGAAAACCAGAAAGAACAGGAAACAAACGACTGATTGGAGTGTAAATGACCACGTGACCTTCTGTGGACAGCACCCTCTGATCGTCTCTACGTTCACCTGTGGGTCAAACAGGACTCCAGCATGAATATATGCTGGTTTCACTGCAGCGCTGCATGTCTGCAGAGGGACTGCCATCTATCGGTTAAACTAGGTCATTACAATATTGTTATTTGTGTTAATGGCAGCTCAACTTCGTGAATTCACCTCATTACCCAGCGAGGCTGCAGACACATGCCTGAGCCATGTCAGTGGTTTCAAACAGTTTCCAAAAGTAAATCATTTTGTCCTCGTCAGTCTCAGCAGATCATCATGAAAACATTTCTTATGGTAAGAGTTGAAACACAGACAGCAGTAAAGTGGAGGGTCCACTTTTATCCAGTCAGTCAGACGAGTGCAAATATTCCCATAAACTGTGATGGTCTCTGCAGCTCGCTCCTGCTATCTGCAGTGAAGCCTTCACTGAAAGGGATGGGCTACAAATATAGCTAGACAAATATACCAGCTTACAACATTTTACCACATATGTGATAATAATTCTCACAAGGCGCACATGTCAGGCACACACACATTATGAAATCATACAAACGTATGGCGTCTCCCATCGTGCGTTATGTTTTTGAACCTTTCATCTCGCCTCCACTTTCTGTAATAGTCTTTACTCAGGTGTTAGTCTGTCATCAGTTAGCAAATGCAGCTGGTCCAAAACGCCGCAGGAGGGCGTGACCACGGATCTCCCACACTGGCATCATTACACTGGCTGCCAGTTAGTTTTCAAATTCATTTTAAGATTTTATTTGTTTTTACGGCGTTGCACGGGTTAGCACCCTCACACCTTTCTGATCTTTTAAACTGATCCAGTCCTGCAAGATCACTGAGGTCTGCGGATCAAATGCTCCTGGCTGGTCCAGATTAAAGCCCAGAGGAGATCAGGCCTTTGCTGTGACTGCTCCTCAACTGTGGAACAAACTGGCCCTTCACATCAGGACCTCCCCAACACGGGACACTTTCAAACCCGTCTGAAAACACACTTTTATTCCTCGGCTTTTAAATCAGAATGAGTTTGTATTTATTCATCTTATTCTCACTCAAATCTTCTAATTTTATGATTCTTTTTCTTAACTTTTAGGAAGTCTCATGGAGAAACCTTTTGTGTGGACACACAGTGTCCACACAAAAGCGTCCACGTGGGCGTCCACATGTGTGGACACACGGGCGTCCACACGGGTGTTCACTGTTCATAGACACAAACTACACCTGTCTTGGCTGCTTCCTGCTGTGTGCTGCACAACAACATTCAATATTTATTATTTACTGTAATGTACACTTAGCTAGATTAATACGATGGTCATGTGTTTATCATGTTGTTCTCTTTTTCCTCTCAACAGGTGATCCCTTTCTCCCTCTTCCTGTTTTTCTTTCCCTCCCTCTCTTTCTCCCAGCCACGTCTGTCCCGTCTGTAACAGCTGAAAATCAAATCAAATAAATAACAACAACAAAGGTCGATGAAATGGACCCATACGGCGAGGCCGTGATGATCCACTTGGTAAAGTAAATCCGTTGGGTATCTTTGTTGGCCTTCAGAACCAAACGGGACAAAAAAACACTTTTATCATGTCTCCCTGTGTTGATCTTCATTGTGCAGCAGCTTTGTCAACATTCGTTGTTTTAAATGTGCTATAAAAGTACATTTGACTTTGACTATGACGGCAGAGCTTACAGCAGAATATGTGTGTAATATTTAACAGTCTGTTCCAGCGACTCATCAGAACTTAGATTTTTGCTGCTGTTACAGGGACAAAGTGCCTGAAACCCTGGAGAGAAACACTTGTGAAGTAAAAACATCTGTTTGTGCATCCATCCATGCAGCCTCTTCTGCTAATTCAATTCACACTTGTTGCCAGATAGTGTGAGAAATGAAGAAGATTCATCAAACTGCAAAGAATTTTGGAAGGCCACCAGAGTCAGGAGATGCAGATACAGCGGTGTTTAAAGGAAAAAGCTGAAAACCACGTAACAAACAGGCTCCAGAAAACCTTCCCAGCTGTGTGTTGGTGCAACCAAACAAAATTTGAAATTACATTACAGTCAGTTAGTTCTGACAGCTCTGCACAGCCAGGCTTCCTGGTTAAAAGCCAGGTTAGAGAGCGGCGGTGGATAACTCGGGCTTTCAGCTTCACGTGGAAACAGGAAACACCTGCACACCAGAAACACTGTCAGAGGAACATGCAATAGAGGAAAGTACAAAGAAGGCAATGTTGTAGAAACCTCGTGAATCATTATTTTTATTTCGTGTGCTCCCAGCAGGAAAATGTTTATTCTGAAGATACTCCACCACGTTCAAACGCAGATACATCTTAAAATCTCGACATTCATGTCTGACATCGTCCAGCTGAGTCTGTGGACATCACGTGTGGGCTGATCACAGTTCATTTTACTCACCGACGACTTTAAACCGAACTGTTGTGTTCAGGTTGCTATGGTGACCTAATGGCAGCCACGTTCAAAACAATGAAAACAGTTCATTAAACCTCAGCATCGGCTGACGCTCCTCTGCTCACAGGTCAGACCTGCTCAAAGATTTCATCAGCTGTCAAACTAAACCTGACAAAAGTGCAGGAAACAACAGGAACATTGTGCTGCGGCCGTGTTACATGCAGAGGAAACGCAGACGTGTCCAAAAGCTGCAGAAACACGTTGGCTGCATCAGGTTCAACAGAGCGTCAAACTCGCACCTTATAGAGCACCTTTCTAAACTCGCCTCGTTCACACTAACAAGCACTTTTCTTCTGTGTAAGTGCTTTCTCTCTGACACGGACACAGACGGATGCATCGGGGAGCAACGGGGGCTAGTCCCTTGCCCGAGGGTATTTGGCATGCAGACTGGAGCAGACGGGGATCGAACCAACAACCTTCCAGTTGGTAGGTGACCTGCTCTGCCAGGAGGGACACAGGGTGGCTGTGCTGAGCAGATAACCAGCAGATCAGCACTCAGTGGCTTCCCAGCAGCTTACTACAGAATTATGTCCAAGCAAAGGTTTGTTTCCTGAACTCTGCAGGGTTCACTGGCTCTCTGAGATCTAACCTCGAGCAGCAGCCAGTCAGAGGCCTGACCTTTCTGAGGGTTTGACATCAGCAGTATGTGTCGTCTTCAGGAAGGTAGTGATCCTTATTGCAGCTGTGAAGTGAAGCTGACGATGGGCAGAGCACAAAGATGCAGACTGGAATTTATTTAAAAAACAAACATGTTTCAGGTTTTTGCTTAGATTGTTCAAAACAAACAAACAAACAAACAGGTTAATATAACTTCTGTGAATACAGCCACTGGACCTGCTGAAAACTGCCCAGCTTTCTCTTCAGATCACCAAATAAAGCAGTGACGAATGTTTCCAAACTGACCACCAGTCCACAGTCTGTGGGGTTGCTCCTGTACACACTCCATGAACCAGGCTAGCTCAGCTGTGTCTGCTGGGTGGATGATAGCCTCGACCTCCAAGAAGGATCAACAGAAGTACAGAGGGGGCAGTGGTGTGAGCTCACTCAGTTTTCAGTCAGTGATAGTGCCAAAGCTGCTTGCAGCGCTGCCTCTTCGTCGATGCTGTAGTCCTGACCAAATACAGAAAGCACCGATTACTGTACGCATGCATCTGCCAGTCTAACGAGCTTTTGTTTAGACGCTCTGTGATTCAGATCGTTGTCAGGATTTGTTTGGGCCACATCTGAGCCTTACAGTCTGAATTTCTCCAAAGACACTTTTCTTCATTTTGTTTTCTTATAAATGATCATGTTTTACTTTTCTTTCAGTCAGAGTTTCTGTCCAGCTGCACACACTCTGCAGCAACAGCTTCACTTCAGTTTGATCACAAGGTGCCAATTCAGTTTATTAATACAGCCCCAAATCAAAGCAGCAGTTGCCTCAGGGCGCTTTAGGTGCCATCCACCGATTGGTCAAAAAGTACGGGGCCATGTACACATACGTACACGTACTTTGGCAGCTCCGCCCTATAACTTGGTTTGTCACTTCATGACGGCATACTGTGGTTCCTACATCCTTCCACTTTGCAATAACATGACTTACAGCTGATAGTGGATGTGTGCGTCTGTGTGTGGATGTCACTGAATGACCTGTTCACACATCCATTCGTTCACAGATGCTTGTAACAGCAGAATACGTTGCTTCGTGTGGAAATAGGCCTAAAACGACCTGAATTCAAAAATGAATATGTGCAGCCCAATGCTTTTATCCACAGAGTCCAGATTGTAGTAGGATGTGTCTACAAAGGTTGGCCTGAGTAAACTGCAGTGTTGGAGCTTTATAAATCTTTATGCATTTACACGGAGCCTTCAGATTATGATGGATGCAGGTTCTGGGTCTTTGCATGGACGCTTTAGGATTCTTGTATTTAAGAACCTGTCAATAATCAATCTGTCACCAACTGATTTGGAATCACAAGCTCAGATGTGATTGATGAGACATGATGTTGTAGTACGTAAACTGAATGAGACATTCATTCATGTGTTGAGCTGCAGCATATAAATGTATATACAGCATGAAATGATTGGAATGATCCAATAATGTCTGAAATTCCTCAGAATATTCCTGAGAATACAATTCAAAGATCCGACCCTGGAAGGAGCAGAAACAGTATAATTCAACTGATCTGATTATGTCATCATTATGATTTCATCTGGTGTTCAGCTTTATTAAAACATCTACATTCCCCTTTCAGCCCACAGTAAAGGTAAAAACCTTTGTATTGTTAGCATATCACTTACAGGTGACTCTAGCTTTAAAAATGAACAGATCTGACCCAGTTAGTCACCAAGTGCACCGATTACAGAGTCTGACCTGCGGTTCGTATTTGACCTGCGAGGCCACGCTGCCAACCACGCCTTCAGTGGAAGTGGGATCGACATTCAGACTGAAAGCAGTCAGAGCTGGGCGAGGCCCCCTGACACAGACATCCTGCACCGGGTCTGGTTAATATTATTACAGAATACTTACAATCAGCTAAAAGCACATGTTTCTTGTACAGTCGTTATACAGTCGTTATACAGTCGTTATATAGTTGTTATATAGTTGTTATATAGTTGTTATATAGTTGTTATACAGTCGTTATACAGTCGTTATACAGTCGTTATATAGTTGTTATATAGTTGTTATATAGTTGTTATAAAGTTGTTATATAGTCGTTATAAAGTTGTTATATAGTTGTTATATAGTCGTTATACAGTCGTTATATAGTTGAGGATAATGTAGTGAAACTGTGAATTATCATGTTTCCAAACTGCTCGCAAACACAGCTCAGAATTTCTGTCCTTGTGTGTTTGCACAAAGAATCTTTTCTTTTAAAAAATCAACAACATGTCATTTCTAAAGAACAATGGTTCCTCTGGACTTACAACAAACGTGTCATATGAGAACTTGTGTCTGTGGAGAAGATGCTGAAGAAAGTTGGAGCTCTTATAACTGGGGTCTCCCCACGGCATGGCTGAGCACACCGGACACACCTGGAGGGACGAGCACACAGCCATTAAAGGACACACACATCACAGGTGCAGCAGGCAGGAAGCTGTGGATATAAAACAACTAGATGAGTGTGTGTGGCTTTCTCATAGAAACCCGTGCAAACTGGCATCTGCATATAAGGCTTCTCTGGTCTGACCGAGCTTCCAGCTTTTCTTTGGACTACAGGCCGTGTTTACTGCATCTACTGCACAAACACAGTTAGTTTAGCGCCTCTGCAAACACAGAGAAGCCTGCTTGGTGAGAAGCAGCAGTTCTAACTACTGCACCATCACGCTGCCTGCACAGGGCTGAGGTGAGGAGGGAATCCAGCCGAACAAAGGAGATGAGCCACACAACACGTGTTAACAGGAAATGAGTGAGTGTTGTAGTCTGGAAATCTATGTTCTGTACCGCTTACACCTTACAGCCATTAATACCTCAGGAACCTCAGGAGGAATTCAGTGGGAGCAGGAACAGAACTGTAACTCCGAGGCAAAATGGAAAAGACTTCTCCAAGATTTCCTAATGATTCCCGGAGACGTTTGTGCGGCTGTTTCACGGACAGATTAAAGGCAATTCTGATCCTGACACTCAGACATAATCTAGATGGTGCTGATGTTATCCTAATACAAACACAGTTTGACAGTCTGGTGCAGTCGTCACTATCTCACCACTTTGTTTGGGTCATTACGATGGTTTTCCATACAGTGCTTCACCAGTTCCTGCTGGTCCAGGTTTCTGGCCCCACAGAACGGACACACAAATGTTGACCGGTTTGGAATATTGCTGCATATAAAAGGACACACACACACACACACAAATTATCACAAGGCTGGGCTGACGTGTGTGCATTTGTGTCACAGTGAAGCTGAACATGTACAGCTGTATCCAGTCTCACAGGCAGCTACGCTGTTGGAAAATGTGTCGAACAAATTTGAACTTCTATTTGGAAAAAGTCACAAACGTGACATTTACACAAATACACTGAGAGCTGCAAACTCACTCACACTACAGGTCTGTGATCACAGCCTCTCAAACCAGGAAGGCTCAGCTGTGGGTCACACATGTGCACTTTGGCAACACTTCACTGTGTGACCAAACTGCACTTGTAGCTCCAGCAGGGAGGTGGGGGTGGTGGGGACACGGGCAGGAGACCAGCAGGTGTCCCTGCTGTCCTGTGTCCACCACGCTGGATTCACAGACACAGAGCACCACGAGCCAGCGCACACGTTGCTGTGCAATGCTGCAAATGTACGTGCTGAGCTGACACCAGGTTTAGTGCTGCTAAATAAAACAAAGGCACTTTGAACTCTAACAGCAGGGGAGAGCTAACAGCAGAGCCGTGTGTCACTCTGAGACACACCTTTATGGCCACCGAATCACTATCATGTTCCACAGCACTGAGTTAACACAGGACGTTTGTGGAGAATGTGGCGTCTGTGAAGCCCTTCAGTCAACTTCAGTTGTGTTATTGGCTGTAAATTAAACAGACGTGACACAAAGGTTCAGGTGCATGTTTTACATTTCCAAACAAAAACATGAATGAATTGAACACACACAGTGGGCTCGAGAAGGAAAGTACTGATTTAATCTTTTAGCGACAGCAGCAGTGTCTCTGATACTGTCGACATCGATCCGCACACCTCTGGAGGCTGTTACACACCGAATGTGTTGCAATAAAAACATGAAACATAAACGTTTCCAGATCCAGACTTGCTGTGTGATGTAGTGAAGTGTAAAACTGCACTGTGAAGAGAATGAAGTGGACATGAAACGATGATAACGCTGATACAGGGCTGAACTGAGAGTCCTTCCAACTGACACAAGCAGGCAGCAGCGGGGCGTCTCGGTCGAGCAGTGGAAGCTGAATCGCGGCCACGCCATGTTTCAGGATGTTAGTGGGGCACAGAGAGCTGACTGACCCGGAGCAGCAGCTAGCTGAGCGTCTCAGATAACACAGTATTAGTGCACACTGCTAATTACTCTACCAGTGTGCAGTATGACTGTACTTGCTGCCAAATGCAGGGTCTGATTGGTCACACTGGTTTCTTTGGATCTAAAAAGAAGTGCCTCAAATCCATCCAGTGAAATGATGTGGTTGGTGTGAACGGCTGCATTCAGCTGAGGTGATTAAAGTCACTCGTGCACAGCTGTGCTGGGACACGAGCTGTTCCCACCATGAAATTGTCCAAAATATCTTTGGATGCTGAATATTAAGTTTCACCGAGTCCAAAAACTGAGTTCATAACTATCAATAAAATCAGGATTGCAAGTTTGCAGCTCAGAGTACATTTGTGTAAACATCCATCTACATATTTGTGAACATTTTCTCAAGTTCACATTTTATTCTACAAGCTGACACTTTGCAAAGCACTGACCTTCACAGCCTACAAACACAACAGCGTGTCAACAACAGAACACAGAACATGTAATGTTTTCATAACAAAGTGAAATATTTCATTTGGTTTTTATTTTAATGCTTAAAGCACATCAGAATCAGAAATCCATCTCAAATCATCTGAATACTTCATTTCACAGTACTCAGGGTAAGAGTACCACGTGATGCTGGCGGACACACACTTCCTGTTTCATTCACTTCAGCTTTATTTATATAGCAAATGACAGCAGCAGTTAACTCCGGCGCTTTGTGTAGTGAGGTAAAGACCCTACAATAACACAGAGTAAGACCCTATGAGGACCTGGGAACAGTGGGAAGGAAAAACTCCCTCCGGCAGACCCAGGCTCAGGGAGGGGCGGGGCCATCTGGATGGGACTCAAACGTGACAACAATCGTCGCGGTGACAGAGACCTGCTGTCTCTGGTGTCAGATCACAGTGTTGTGGTTTTGAAGCCATTTCTCTTGTTTTGATTTTTGTGCAGGACCACTGTCCCGTCCACTCACCTCACATGTTCTGATCACCTCGGTCACTTGGGACTGAGGCAGCGTTCAGGGTCAGGGCCTCAATACAATCTAATTTTAGAAGTAGAGATGGTGTCTGCTGAGAACCACTAACAAGCCAGCACTCTGACAGTGAAGCACAGTATGTGTGACAGTGATGGGGACAGGTTATTAAGACCCTGTATTTGAGGTTTAACAGGAGGTCAGAGCAGCCAATGTGAGAATAATCGGCTCTCTTTCTAGTCCCTGTCAGTGCTCTCACTCCTTCATCCTGCAGCTGGATGCCTCAAACAGAGGACATGGGGCCGTTCTGTCCCACGGGGTGAGGGGTCGAGCACTCAGTGGTGTACATCAGCCACAAGTCGTTAGAGAGACAGTCCAGATACAGCAAAGCTGAAAAAGAGTGTCTGGCAATCTAGTGGGTGGTGGAGTCTGTGTGTTATTACCTCCTGGGACGCCCACTCACAGCCTGTTCCACCTGGTGGTGTCTGGATCTCTAGCTGTTTGCATTCAAGGTGGCCCATAGATCGGGGCCACAGAGAGTCGTGGCTGATTTCCTCTCCTGGATGTAGCACCGGGTTACAGTGCATAAACTTGCTGACCATGTTATTACTGGGCTTGACCGACCAGCCCACTCAGCTGACCTGAACTCCACAGAGAATCTACGGCAGGGTCGGCAACCTTTCTGATGACGAGTGCCTCTAAAATTTCCTCAGAGGTCAGTGTGCCGTATGACTGCATTAGCAATAAATCTAATAACGCTCTGTATGAACAGTTACACACTATATAGATCAACTTTACAGAATCATATTTGTTCGCAGATGTTGGCAGCTGTCAGCGAATAGTTATCAGCTATTTAGAAACAAAAAAGACTTTTTGTCCATAACAGCAAATGAACTGAACAACAGCAAATACAAATGCTATTTATGGTCTCCTCACAACAATGATAAGAGAAATAAACTGGGCCAATATGACATGTTTGTTGCATGTCTGGTGCAAAGTGGGCGATAAACAAACAAGAGAGAAAAGCCAGTCAGCTGATCATTGATCAGTTTCATGATTGAGGTAGAAACAGGCGAGGGAGGGGGGAGAATGAGAGGAGAAGAGGCAGCTGTGCAGCAAAGACAGAAAAACTCCAGCTTTGTCTTTTTCATTGTAGCTGAAGTTCGGGACAAACTGTTTCTTTTCAGCTCAACACGAAACGCGTGATATTTTCTCTGAATACGAGACGATTCTGTTTTTTACGGGGCGGTTGGAAACTCTACTAACTAACCTTATGAAATAAAGTTCACAATCGGTAACATCAAACCCAGCTGTATAGAAACTCCGTCATGCTAGCGCAGTACGAGTTATTGTAACCGACTGTACAAAGTCAGCACAACGAAAATAAACTCCACCTAAACTTGGTTCTTATCTGACCAGACAGACTGCAGGTCATAACTTCTTACCTGAAGTTCAGTTCACCTGACACTCGGACCGGCGGCCGCCTCGGGTCTCTCCTCCTCCGCCTCCCCTTCCCCTCATCCACCTGCTGGCCTCTGTGGAAGCTCCGCCACAGCCTCCACCAAACAACTGAGTTACTTTTACACACCGGCCAGCGTCTGGCCAATCCACCACCTTTCAGTGTTTATACCGTTACAAAGAAAAGAAAAAAAAATCATCGGCCCATAAAAACGGAAAATCGGCCCAGCTATGGTCGTGCCATCAGTTAACCCTTCGCACGCGTGCCTCGGGTTGCCGACCCCTGATCTACGGTGTCTCATCTAAAGATCAGAAACACCTTCGCTAAAAGTACAAACTAGCTGAAAGGTAGCATCAGAGCAGCCGGGCCTCAGTGATCTCCACACTGCACTCATGCAACAACTCTACATGTCTGACCTGAGGATGTTTCATCATTTTGAAATAATGGATCTCTGATTTTTACGTGTTATACTCAATAATCATCAAAAAAACCACAAAGAAACATAACTAGATTAAAACACACACACACACACACACACACATATATGTCTATGTGTCAGTTTGTGTATGCATGTATCAGCTGTGCTGCATGAACATGGTTGCAGTGTGGGTACCTTGGTATAGGTTGGGAGGTGGGCACCACAGGAACAAACTTGGGACAGTTGGCCATCTGCTCCTGCACCTTGGAACAGGAAGCAATGTGGGTCCTCATCTTTACTAGAGCCACCTGAAAGCACGCACACACCTGGGGTTATGACTGTATACTGTACATGTGTGTAAAGAGTCACAGTGACACTGCATGGAGGGGGGGAGGGGGGGAGGGGGGGGGCGTTTAGTCTGCTCTTCACTTCTATTCATCTTACTCTGATTCTCAGACTGTCGTCCATTTTTATAGTGACTTTCATTTCACCCATTTTCAGTTTTGACTCGTTTATTTCCTTTTTCAGTTTCACTGTTGAATTTGCACAAATGACCAAAGACTAACACTATAAATAAAAAAGAAAAGATTCACAGTGTGAATTGTGCAACAAATAATATTTTTATAACACTGTGGGGGTCTTTTATCTGTTAGAACAGTCATCATCTACCTTCTTGTTACAACCCCTGCAGGGTGCTTTACATGAAGCCAGCTGCTTCTCCACACTGGACGACCGCTCCACCTTCTTGGGGTCGAAGGGCACGCGACAGAGGGGGCAGAGAGGTGAGGTCACCTGGAGACAGGGCTGCAGACACTCCCCACAAAACCTGGAAAAGCAAACAGCAAAGGTAACATCTTTACTCAGGCCAGCAGAGCGCTGCTGGCTCCTCCACTGTCGCTCTCGTTTAAATCCATCTTCAAAGGATTTCTTTCACAATTAGGCTGTTTTTAAGTTTCCTGGGTAATTACATAAAAGTCTCGTCTCTTATTCATCAATGCTTTGCAGTCTGACTAAAACAGAAAAAACAGAAAGAAGTTCCACTTGCAGTTCATTCAAAGCTGTTGTCAAATATTTAGCTGAGCTCAGGTGTCAGTAAAACTCAGAGGAACCCAAAGGAAACCATCCAAATTTGTGGCACAAGCACTTAATGATCAGATGGCTGTTGCTATTCTTCTTTTTGTTTATTCATTTTCCTTCTTCCTTCCTGTACTTGACCAAGGACTGAACAAGTTAAACAAACCTGCACAGCACCTTTCCCATTTAAAGAAGCCAGGACAGAAGCAACAGCATCATGCTGCATACATTCACCCTGCGATACCATCATCACCTCTGTATGTATTACTGTCTACTGTACCTAAAGCACCTCGAGGTGACTGTTGTTGTGATTTGCTGTATAAATAAAACTCAAATGAACTGAATTGAACGAATATGATGCTGCACATTAAACAGAATACACAGTATTTAAAACGAGCTCAGTCTTAAACATATGAAGCACTAACATTAATTTATTGAACACGGCGACACACTGGGGCATATTTTTCTGCAGGATAATTATTTTTATTCTTCACAATAGAGTTTTTTGTGTACTGAGGTGTTTTTTAACAGTGTTTCATAAATGAAAAGGTCTGTAAAATTCCTGCTTGTTATTTTCAGCTAATAATAAATGCTTGGTGAATGCTGTCACTGCATTCAGCTAGAACATCACGTCAGTAGTAACGGCACCGGGTCACTAACATTAACATTAAATCAGTGTGCAACTAAACAGTGTCGGAGTTTGTGGTTTTCTCTGGTCTTTCCCAGTCAGAGCAGCAGGGACACGTTCAGCTCTCACTTCTAAAAATCTGTCCAACTTTATTAAAACCTCCAAAATGTGACAATCCAGAGTTGGGACCAGGAAGCAGAGTGGTCTGCTATCTTCTTTGTGTTGGATTACAGCGAGTAGATGCAGACTCACCCGGCCTGCAAACGCTCCACCGCATAAAATCTGTGTTCGATTCAATTTAATGGATATTTAATATATTTTATTTAATGGAGGTATATAAACCAAACTACAGACATTTCACAGCCAGGACATCACAGAGTGTTAATGAGTCGACTATGATCGAAGACTAATATGCTGCACAGTGTATAACATGAGAGGAGCATCCCTGAGTCACTGCAGCAGGACAGTAGCAGTGAATCAGTCCTGATGTAAACAGGACTATATGATATTTATGCTGACACAACATAAATAAAATGAGCCTTGATTATGAGTTTCTGTGTGTCGCTGCTGAAATGGTTTCTGTCTCAGCACACTAAAGAGCTGACATCTCTTTACCAGCCTCTTCAAGGCTGTAAGAAACAGATTGCAAACCACCTTTACTGAGGTCAAGTGTGTCTCTAACACAGTTTATTCAAAAATAGAAACAGAAATGATGACAACCAGATGCTGAAGACCTAAAATTATTCTTCAAAGCTGCAGAGAGTGATGCACATGATGGGACATCGTGCTGAAAGTTCAGCTTAGAAGGAGCGAACAAAAGAAATCAACTTAATCAAAGAACTGAGACCCAGCAAATGTGACAGGAAGGAAAAGCACTCAGAGCACTGGGTTTATCCAGAAAGCTCCCACAAACACTCGCGAGTGTCAACAGAACATCAGCACGAAATGAGCTGAAGGAGTATTAGGACCAAGTCAAGAAAATAAATATTGTTGCCCATTCTGGGATTAAAGTCAGAAATGTGACCAAAAAGTGTAAAAACTGAGTTTTTAAAAGCAGACGATCGTTGTTGTTCAGAGTCCGAGGGTGAAGCAGCTCTGTCTTAAACAACAACTAATCTCCACGTGTGGAACCAACACTCGTCGGTACATTTCAACCTTTGGAGACCGCTACTTTGAAATCTGGATTAGTGAAATATTTTTCCATTCTTGTCTTAAACTGACAGAATTTTGCCATCATTTTAAAAATAGAAACTACTGGCATTTAGGTCCTGCATGGTAAACCCTTTTGTATGTATGTGGAGGGGAACGTGAGAGAACATGCAACACTGCACACTTCATCTGCTTTCAGCTGCTCTCTGCAGCAAGTAGCTGAACTGGTTTGAACCCAGTTGCTGGCACAACCCCGAGGATGAGGCCAAGATTGAACTCTAGGTCTTCTGCTTGTTAGGCTCACCAGTGGGCCTACTAGTGTCATTCATAGTTGTAGTTTAATATGACAGTCTTGTTGTAAATGCGGCGCTTGTAGTGCTGAGAATGGATAAATTAAAGTTTATAAACATTTGACTGTCATCTGAAAGTGTGCGCGTGCGTGCACATATACCAGCTGACTGATCGTCCGTGTTTGGGCTCGGTGCCCTCAGAGGATGCTGATGGACACATAAACTTACTCAGGTCAGCTGCTGTAAAGACACGCATGTGTTCTTCGATAGAAGACCACAGCTGGACATGAAAGTGACCGTTCACGGTCATTTACGTCCACACACGACAGCAGAAAGCAGAAGAACAAGCGGCTACTTTACGTGTGAGCACAGCTGGCGATGCTGACGGGTTTGTGGTAGACCTCCAGGCAGATGGGACAGGAGAACTGGCTCTCGATGCTCTCCGCCGGGGCTGCCAGCGAACCCGGGCCGCCGTTGGGCTGCTGCTGCTGGCGGAGCTGGGAGCTCGCCGACACAAAGCTCCTAAACATCGCCATCGTGGAGCCGCAGACGACCTGAAATCGTCGACAACTGCTCGGTGCCCGAAAGAGGAAGCGGTCCAAGCACTCAGACAGCTGGTAGCTAGCGCTTCATGTCGGGAGTTTGAACTAACGTTCTGCAAACATGATGGCTTTGGCTCGACATAAAACCCTCCACTGAGCACAGCATCACTTCTCCGTGGCTGTTAAAGACACGCCGAACAAGTAAACAGCGGGAGTGTTGTTGGCGAGTGTGAGCACGATGCCGCGAGGATGAGCTGAACAAACAAAGTGATCTACGAAATAACCGCGCAGAGCCACAGAGAGCCGCTCGCTGTTAGCTGTTAGGAACAACGCCAGCGGACGCGCGCGGAGCAGCCACAACAAACAGCCTGTGCGCGCGACGCTTTCTGGAAGCTGGAGTTCTTCTTCTTTGGTGTTTATTGGCGGCTGCTCGGTGCATTACCCCCAACAACTGGTCTGGCATGTGGATCCGACCCTATCATACAAATGCGTTTGTCTAAGATGAAGAAATATTCCCTGATAACTTCCTGAGTTATTTCTAAATCAGTTTAATCTAGTTTCAGTTCGATTCTGTTTGGGTTTTGAATCCGTTGTCTTCCTTCTTCCCGACAGTGTCATATAACGAGCTGCTTTGCCTCATCTCCACAGTGCTCACGTTTTCCAATGTTTCCCTGAAACGAAGAGTGTGCACTTCAGCCCAGTGTGCCCAAATCTGAGACATGAAATCATCCTCTCCTCCTCCCCCGTCTCCTCATTTCTCCAGTTGTTTGATTTCGATGAATATATCTGGTCTACTTTCTGAATTGTAAACTTATGAACTGGAATCTGAACAAATGACTGATCTTAATGGTGTGGTGTCTTCAACCCAGTGGCTGATAACGTTACAAGCATTTCTCCTGTGTGTAGCGAGTCCATCATTTATCAGTTTCCCTACTTTGATATTAAACTCAGGTAAAAGTAAAAACTACTCTATACTCTTTACAGTTATACACAAATATATTTCTGTACTGTACGTGAGTTTAAAGTAAACTCCTCATCCTCATTTCTCTTTTCCAACAAAGTGAAATCTACCGTAGCATCTGGAAGTATCCACAGCTGTATTACTGGTAAAGGTTCTATTTAACTTGAGCTTGATTGCCTTTGGTTTCACAATCCAACCAAACTCCTCACGTTTTGCTTTGACCCAGCAGGGTTTAACCATTCCCCGAGTTGGACGCTCCTCCATCACCATCTAAGTTTTCCCGGTAATTTAATGTCAGTTGCTCTCTTCTAATATTAAGTGGCATACTGTACTATAGACATGCATACTAGTATATACTTCTCAGAATAATTATTTCCTATCCTTACTTGTGTTTGCCTTCCAGAGAGAAAATCCTGCATGTCTACATTCACCCTGCGATACCATCTTCCTCATTTGGATGAATAAACCTTGTCTCCACATCGTACCCTGTGCTTTTTCAATTTCAAAAGTTCTGTGTCATCTTTGCCTGGCGTGCAGATCTTTACCATTACTGCTTCTTTCCATTTCCCAGATTTTATTGTAAAATAATATTCTTTAGTCACAAAGTTGACTTCTCGTTAGATAACAAACCTGATCTTCGTGGTGACTCTGATTTGAGAGGTCCTTTTATTAAATCATTTACATCTTGGTGTTCTAATAACTCTCTATTCTCTGACGTTTCTCTTCCTGTTTTCCCTTCTACAGTAATATTATCTGAACTATGTATTTTAACAGATGTTTTAGCCACCAGCTATGCTTTTCTGTCAAGCTCCAAGTGAGCGGCTCGTGTTTCCCCAGTTCCGCACCTGGCCGGGGTCCTGGCCACTCCCACTCACCTGTTCCTCGTGCCGTGGCAATCAGTGTAGCCTACCTTAAAAGCTTATGAATCCGATTTAAACCATCTCTGGAGTCTTTAATTTAAAAAAAAAACCAAAACCCTAAAAGAATTGTGTTGTTGCCATTTATTTATAAAGGTAGTAATGTTATGTTACCAGGGGAACAACAGCCTGTGCAAGAAAGGTTATATTAAACTAACCATCAGCAGGGATAATGTGTGTTTCTAGTTTGAATATGTGCATAGTGCATTGTCATCTAATACGAGATTTCTGGTATATGTAATGATTGCTTTTATACATTTGTCTCTTTAAGGCTATGATAGCGGTTTTTCTGCAATGATTCTGGGTTCATTGATAAGTGTAGCCACATGTGAGGGTACATAAAAACAACACTTACAGTTGCAAAACATTTAAACCTCACTGAGAAAATCTAAAATACAAAGTCACCATATCAGATAGTTACAGTTTGGTACTTAGTTTTCTTGCTTATATTTCGAAATGTATATAAAGTGATAAGCCCATTTCTACTTATAATGTTTATACTTAAAGACAGGGACAACAAAACAATGTCTGCGCCATAACGGCAACACTGAGGACACGCTGTAACACGTTTGCATCACCTGAGTGACGTATACACCTGCGTCTGCGTCACCTGAGTGACGTATACACCTGCGTCTGCAAGAAAACACTTTCCAGGATTTTAAACAAACAGCCTACTCTCCACACCACTAGGTGGCGACATACATCACGGTGTACCAAAGAACCGTGTCCTACGTCATCAAACAGCGACACGATTCAGACACGAACCTGTGGCGTGGAGGCAGTGGGTCAGTGTTGGTCTGCTGATGAAAAGAATCAGCTGCCGGAGGTTTCACTGATCTGACAGTTGGAGCTCACTTTGGCCGCTTGCTGTTTTCTCTCCTAACGGCCGCGTTCACCGGGAGAGGCGGAGAGCCGCGATGTGTCAGGTGGAGGAAGATTACCGGGGAGAGATGGAGCGCGCCGCCGTGCCCAGGTAGGCTGAGGTCTACAGTGCTGACAATAAGTATGTTTATGGATGAGAGTCCATGATAAAAAGGCCCAGCGATGAAACGCAGATAAGCTTAGCTGGGATTGGATCAATATCATAACCGCATTAGTTTGGATATCACATGGAGGGGAATAACAGTCCAGCAGCTGTAAATATTGTAGCCAATTCATCTTAAATGTATCGTTTAAAGTGCTAAGATCCGTAAAGCTTAGATCAGCTTTATCACATGCATTCATGAGAACAGGTTTAAATAATGAGTCTGCAATAATGCAGAGGCAGAGCTGCCGAGCTTCTCTCCGCTTTAGTCATCAGTTCTGTCCGGAGCCGCTGGTTGAGTCTACATCCAGATTTAAGCATCTTCTTCTTTGCTGATCCTTAGTTATTATTACCCCTAAGTATCTCACTTCATTGTTAACTTGTATATTAGAAATACATGTACTGGAACGTCCCTTAATAGCCTCAAGTTCACACTTGATAATATTGAGACCAGAGCCAGAAGCTCGAGAGAACACTTGTCCCAGAGGCCATCTGAGCCCAAAATCGTCGCTTCCCCAACCCATACGAAAAGGTGTAAAAATATTCGTGTAATAAGTCAGGACGCCGTAAAAACTCCACCTGAACTCTGCACCGAACACCAGCCAGGTCATGGAACACCGCCCTTTACGTCACGGGCTGTGCAAACCGGCGTTTTGGGCCATAGCTGAGCTCGCTGTGGTGGCATATCAGTGACACTGGGGACACTCATCCACTTAATTTAAACTCCAATCAGAGGAGGAGTGCAGCCCACACCAGTTCATCCAGGTTCACTTTGTTTGCCTCCTCCATCTACTCTGTAGCCGTCGTTGGTACAGTCTGTGTACTAAGCCCACCATGGATTTTTGATGTTTTTAAACATAAAGCAAACAAAAGGCAGAATGCTGTGACTGAATCAGCAGACCTCCTGTTCATCTGGACGTAGAGAAACGTTTCATCATCACCAGGTGACTCCTTCAGTCAGTCTGCAGGTTTCCAACCTTAGAAACAGCTCAGAATGACTGAAACTAGCACCACTGGTGAACAATGGGCTGGGAGGTCAGTTTATAATCATCCATCCATTCGCTTCCGCTGGAGCCTATCCCAGCTGTCATAGGGCGAGAGGCGGGGTACACCCTGGACAGGTCGCCAGTCTGTCGCAGGCCAAACGCACAGGGACAGACAACCATTCGCACTCACATTCACACCTAATGGCAATTTGGATTATCCAATTAACCGATAATGGACGGTGGGAGGAAGCCGGAGTACCCGGAGGGAACCCACGCAAACACGGGGAGAACATGCAGACTCCCCACAGAAAGACCGGCCTGATGGTGGAATTGAACTCAGGACCTTCTTGCTGTGCGGCAACAGTGCTGACCACCGTGCTGCCCAGTTTATAATCATTGATGTGGGAATGATCATGATCATTGATCATTGGCCGTGAGTACCGTTCACAGAGAGTTGGGGAATGGCCTCAGGGCCCTTTGTTCCTCAGTCATAACCAGACGGGTTGAAATGTGGGGATTTTTGGCTTAGATGACCTGCAGGATTCTCTGGAGGTTTATTTATTTACACGTTGAAACTCAGCATCACAGAAGCGGACCTCTCTCTCTCATATATGAAGCCACAGCAGAACTTACACGCTCCAATACAATTCCTGAAGTGATCCTGATATTAGGAAAATAGTAAAGACGCTGTGTTCACTGAAAATGGAATAAACGCAGCATATCAATTATTGAAACTGAGAAATGGTTGGAGTAAACACTTCACTTTAACAACACTAAATATGTTTAAAAATGCTTATAGTATAAATGAAAAACAACCTTAGTCATGGATCACTAGTTGCTACTAGAACAACTTAAGTCTTTGGAACTCTACTGGAGGAACCATAGGGAACCATAGGGAACACAATCCCAGATCTCCTCACTGTCATCATCAGTGTCATTCCTGTTTTAACATGGCTGCTCTTCTCCTGTTTATTAGTGTTTCAAAGAAATGTGTCAAATGCAAAGAGGCGCCTGCAGCTTTGGTCATCAGAGCAGGAGATGCATACTGCAGGTAAGCTGTGCAGCATTTCTACATATAGAGCTGTGAGAGATAACACTGTAGACTGAGAGCTCATCTGTGATGGCTGGGATGTTTTTAAGGTAAGCAGTGTGCCTCACTGCAGGGATACATGACTGCATCTGTGATGACGGTGAGCGTAGCCACCACCGTGCGCTCATGGACAGTGGAACAGACAAACTACAGGGTGGGCCGTTTATATGGATACAGCGTAACAACATGGGAATGGTTGGTGATATTAAAGTCCTGTTTGTGGCACATTAGTATATGTGAGGGGCAAACTCCTCAAGATGGGCGGTGACCATGGTGGCCATTTAGAAGTCGGCCATCTTGGATACAACTTTTGTTTTTTCAATAGGAAGAGGGCCATGTGACACATCAAACTTATTGGTAATGTCACAAGAACAACAATGGTGTGCTTGGTTTCAACGTAACTTTATTCTTTCATGAGTTATTTACAAGTTTCTGACCACTTATAAAATGTGTTCAATGTGCAGCCCATTGTGTTGGATTGTCAATGCAACCCTCTCCTCCCACTCTTCACACACTGATAGCAACACCGCAGGAGAAATGCCAGCACAGGCATCCAGTATCCGTAGTTTCAGGTGCCGCACATCTCGTATCTTCACACCATAGACAATTGCCTTCAGATGACCCCAAAGATAAAAGTCTAAGGGGGTCAGATCGGGAGACCTTGGGGGCCATTCAACTGGCCCACGACGACCAATCCACTTTCCAGGAAACTGTTCATCTAGGAATGCTCGGACCTGCACCCATAATGTGGTGGTGCACCATCTTGCTGGGAAACTCAGGGAACGTGCCAGCTTCAGTGCATAAAGAGGGAAACACATCATCATGTAGCGATTTCAAATATCCAGTGGCCTTGAGGTTTCCACTGATGAAGAATGGACCCACTATCGTTGTACCCCATATACCACACCAAACCATCACTTTTGTTGTTCCAACAGTCTTGGAGGGATCCATCCAATGTGGGTTAGTGTCAGACCAATAACGGTGGTTTTGTTTGTTAACTTCACCATTCACATAAAAGTTTGCCTCATCACTGAACAAAATCTTCTGCGTGAACTGAGGGTCCTGTTCCAATGTTTGTTTTGCCCATTCTGCAAATTCTGTGCGCCGATCTGGGTCATCCTCGCTGAGATGCTGCAGTAGCTGGAGTTTGTAAGGGTGCCATTTGTGAGTAGCTAATATCCGCCGGAGGGACGTTCGACTAATGCCACTCTCCAGTGACATGCGGCGAGTGCTACGCTGTGGGCTCTTGCTGAATGAAGCTAGGACAGCCACTGATGTTTCTTCATTAGTGACAGTTTTCTTGCGTCCACATTTTGGCAAATCCAACACTGAACCAGTTTCACCAAACTTAGCAAGCAGTTTGCTGACTGTAGCATGGGAGATGGGTGGTCTCGTAGGGGGTCTTGCATTGAAATCTGCTGCAATGACCCGGTTACTGCGTTCACCAGATATCAACACAATTTCGATCCGTTCCTCACGTGTTAACCTCTTCGACATGTCAATGGCTGTGAACAAAGAGAAACTTGTAAATAACTCATGAAAGAATAAAGTTACGTTGAAACCAAGCACACCATTGTTTTCTTGTGACATTACCAATAAGTTTGATGTGTCACATGGTCCTCTTCTTATTGAAAAAACAAAAGTTGTATCCAAGATGGCCGACTTCTAAATGGCCACCATGGTCACCGCCCATCTTGAGGAGTTTGCCCCCTCACATATACTAATGTGCCACAAACAGGACTTTAATATCACCAACCATTCCCATGTTATTACGCTGTATCCATATAAACGGCCCACCCTGTATAACTTTGCTTGGCATGATGCATCAAGCTCAGCCAGACTGGCTCTGGCCTGTTTCCACAGCCTCATGCTTCATTAAATGGAAACGGTCACTCTGGAAACTGTTGGCCCTTTGTCAGGTGGACTTCCTCCCTCAGTGGAGACACGCGGCTCAGGCTGGTGAAGAATAGACGTACGCTGGCTGCTGAGAAAACAAATGTTTCATGAAGTTTTTTATGTACTGTGAGCCCAGCACATTTTCTGAGAGGGTGATGTTTGAAAGAAATGCGTTTGTACATGAAGGTCATGTGATGTGTTCGTGTGTTTGCAGTGGCTGTGCTCACATCGTGTTTCTGTGTCGTTCAGGCTCTGTTTCAAAGATTTCTTCATTCACAAGTTCAAAGCTGTGCTCGGCAAGAACAGGATCATTTTCCCCGGAGAGAAGGTAAGTCGTTCCTGACTCGACACAACAAAATTCACTTCGCTCCATTTTATTGTCCGAGTTTGTCTTTGACCCAGAATGATCAGCAGAAGCTGGAAGTGTTTGTGACAGCGTCAGAACTGTGTGCCTCCTTTTATCCAGGTCCTGCTGGCTGTGTCCGGAGGCCCTTCTTCCTGTTCAATGCTCAGACAAGTTCAAGAGGTGTGTGTCATTGTCACCACAAGTCATTTCACTTCAGTTTTATTTATGTAGTGCAAATCACAACAACAGCTGCCTCCTTATGTTGTAAAGTAAAGACCTTACTATCATCCAACAGAGAAAAGCCCTGCAGTCAGTAGGACAAGCAGTTTGGCGACAGTGGGAAGGAAAAACTCCTTTTAACAGGAAGAAACCTCCAGCAGAACCAGGCTCAGGGAGGGGCGGAGCCATCTGCTGCTGCTGCAGGGGTGAGCAACTCGAGGCCTCGAGGGCCGCTGTCCTGCAGCTTTCAGATCTCACCCTGGGTCAACACACCTGAATCACACGATGAGGTCATTAGCAGGCCTCTGGAGAACTTCACGACATGTTGAGGAGGTCATTTAGCCGTTTGAATCAGCTGTGTTGGATCATCATCTGAAAGCTGCAGGACAGCGGCCCTCGAGGCCTGGAGTTGCCCCCCACCCCTGCGCTACTGGTTGGGGTGAGAAAAGAAAGAGGGGTCAAAGACTCGCTGTGGAAGAGAGCCAGAGATTAATAATAAGTCACATTTAAATGCAGAGGGGAGAAACACCCAGTGCATCATGGGAATCCCCGGCAGCCTACGTCTATTGCAGCATAACTAAGGGAGGATCCAGGGTCACCTGGTCCAGCCCTAACTATATGCTTTAGCAAAAAGGAAAGTTTGAAGCCTAATCTTGAAAGTAGAGATAGTTTCTGTCTCCTGAATCCAAACTGGAAGCTGGTTCCACAGAAGAGGGGCCTGAAAACTGAAGGCTCTGCCTCCCATTCTACTTTTAAATACTCTAGGAACAACAAGTAGGCCTGCAGAGCGAGAGCGAAGTGCTCTAATAGGGTGATATGGTGCTACAAGGTCATTAAGATAAGATGGGGCTGATTATTTAAGGAGCAGGATTTTGAGTTGATGCTGGATCCACTGTTTGGTTTTTTGGGTATTTAAGTGGTAGAAAAGCATGAAATATTTTATTATAGTCTACCAACTTCTTAAAACCGGCATTAAAATATCTTTAACTGCCATAAATAGTTAATGATGCTCTTCACAGGGTCTAAGTCAGAAAGCGAACAAGAAGCTGAGATTCGTGCCTGGCATTGCCTTCATCGACGGTACGTTACATCTGGCTGTACACTGACAGTAAAGGCTCTTCTGTTCTATTTCTGCATCTCTGGTGACGCTTTTCTGAAATGATTCTGGCTAAAAAAGAAACCTTGTAAAGGGGTGTGTCTTTGTTCCCAGAGGGTGCTGCGATAGGTCAGTCGGTGGAGGAGCGACAAAGGACAGTGGCTGAGCTCCAGGCAGTGCTTCAGGCTACTGGTTTCCCCTTCTACATCTTACCTCTGGAGCAGGTCTGTGTAGAGCCAGGCCGGGCCTGCTGCTCTTAATGTTAATTAGACTGAACCTGATCACAGAGCAGTCTGTCTGAACCAGCGTCTGTGTTAAATATACACCGATGTTCTCTAAGGTCCTGGACCTGCCCGCTTCAGTCGTGGCGACCAACCCGTCGCCCTCAGAGCAACCTGCCAGCGCCTACAAGGCAGCCGTGGATCACTTTGTCGAGACTGACGGCAGCAACTTTCCGAGGCCACAGGAACCAAAGAAGACGCTGTTGCCTCACGTTGAGGAGTCGCACACGCTGATGCTGCAGCAGCTGCTCGGTTCAGTTAAAACACTGACGGCCAGAGAAGAGCTGCTGAACACACTAAGGTCAGGCATCAAGGACTCGCTTCTCCTACTTGTGATGCTTTTGTTGCTTAGACACGTTCCACCTACAATCAGGCGGAAACGATTCTTTGATTCCCGACTGAGTTTGTCCACCACGTGAGCCCCTGACCTGACTGTGTTGTGTTCCTCAAAGGCAGCATCTGCTGGTGCACACAGCTCGCACGGAGGGCTACAGTAAACTGATGCTGGGAGACAGCTGCACCCGACTGGCTGTTAAACTTCTCACCAGTATATCACTGGGCAGAGGAGCACAGCTGGCCCAGGACACAGTGCGTATACTTTGTTACCTCGTGTGTAAAGGATCAGGTCGTATTCCAGCATTTAAAGTTTGACTTAAAGCAAATCTGCTCTTAATGTTGTCGTTGTTTTAAACAGGGTTTCTCTGACTCCAGATACGGTGACATCATATTAGTGCGGCCAATGAGAGACTACTCTGCCAAAGAAGTAGCTTACTACAACCATCTGTTCACTGTGCCCTATGTTGTTATTCCAAGTGTGGACACGAAGGTAAACCAGGAAACATTCAAAGTGTTTCAAAGGCTTTAATGTGCAGCAGCGTCAGAGCAGCAAAGCTTTGCTTTAGATGACGTTCGTCTAACAGCCAACGCTCCAGTCGCAGCTGGAACAGCTGCCAGTCGCAGCTGGAACAGCTGCCAGTCACAGCTGGAACAGCTGCCAGTCACAGCTGGAACAGCTGCCAGTCAGCCTGTGGGGGGCGCTGCAGGCGCTGCCAGCTCATTGGACGGCCTGTTCAAGTAGTACAAAAACAAACAAACAGGAAAACAGAAATATTTCTAAAAATGGTTTGTTTGTTTGTTTGTTTGTTTGTTTTAAATTTCATGTAACAAAACTGCAAACATGAACACAGATTCTTTTCCTCCCTCTTAACTAACACACCGCTCGTCTGTCTGCGCACACACGTCTGCTGTGTTCATATTTAACACAACACAGACGCACACATGAGCCGCAGCATGTTTGCACTCTCTGCTCATATTACATCATTTACACAACTTGTTTTAACGTTGCACTCAACAACAAACACAAAGTCACTTCAGGGACCAAACTGCATTATATTTCTTCATGTTAACATGCAGGCCGCAAGAAGGTGTGACATGGGCCACAAGTGGCCCTCGGGCCACGGGTTTGAGACCCCTGCTTCAGACCTGTGTTATGGACAGCCTGTAGGAAGTCGGGTTCAGGGGTGCGCCCCACAACAAACAGGATTTTACTCTCTAATCCCGACTTCCACAAATAATCAAGATTATTCATGAAACGCGCACCATCAGTACAGATGTGTACAGATGTGTACAGATGTGTACATGACCTCTGCCGCTGTGCACTGTTCCCACGGGACCGTTTCTGCTTCCCCTCCTTACATCTTTGAATCATCCATGTTTTATTAATGTCCTCGTTCAAGCAAAGCGTTCCATCTTCTTTTTCTTCCCTGTAACTAAATGACCTCAAATTAAATCCAGGCTTTTAGACATTCCTCACTGGGTTATCAGGAATAAGTCACTTATTGTAGGTTTGTGGATGGTTAAGCTGGGCTTCATCATGAATACGATGGTTTGGCTTAAACTGTGTGAACGAAGTTCTCTCTCAGAAACTGCGCGAGGGGAAACGAGGCTCCTAAACTTTCGCAGAGACAGAAATGGAGTGTTATCACAGATGGAGGGAGGTTTTTTTTATGTTTGACATGTTTATTATCATCATCTGAGACGTCAGGACCTTTGCTGTGTGTGCATCGTCTCTTCCTCTCCCTGCGCCTCCTCCAGGACTTTCAGCGTTTCCAGCCTGTGTACAGTTTTGTTGCTCTGTGTTCCACAGACGGTGGAGAAGGCCAGCATCCAACGTCTCACGGAGAGTTTTGTCACCAAACTGCAGACAGACTTCCCCTCCACTGTCAGCACCATCTACAGGTTGCAGTTACACACATGCTTCATGCACATCAGCACTTTGAACATATCATGTGTGCTGCAGGGTTTCTCAGACAGCCTCACTGTTAAACCCAGCACGTGTGTTACGCAGGACCAGTGAGAAGCTGCAGACTGCGTGTAGGAAATGGTCAGGAGCCGACGGCTGTAACCGATGTCTGCTGTGTCTGTGCAGCCTGGACACTGCTGTGGGTGAGTGAGGCGCTTCACAGGCAGCCACAGCCTGCAGATCACTGACACACACAGGAGTAACTCCTCATCGGCACACTACAGTGCTCCACTTCAGTTCAGCTTTATTTATATCCAGGGCTGCACATAAGCGGTCCGCAGGTGCGCATTGACTGTCAAAATAAAAGACGCGCACCAGATAAGAAGTTGCAACGCGCGTTTGCACTGTGATTGTCCGCTAGAGTGGGATTTTCACGGCACATTCTGCACCACATCTCTGTGCGTTCATCATCTGTTTGAAGCCAGCTCACCTCCTGCAACCACTTTTCCAAGAATACGCGCTTCTGTTGCGGTTCGGACGCCTGACATTTCTTTGCAGGTGGAGGAAAACCAAAGTAAATGCTTAGAGGAGCTTCTTCGACATCTGTCAGAGTCCTAAACAAATGTCTGTCCTCCTCTTATGTGCGCAAACGCACGTTGCAACTTCTTATCTGGTGCGTGTCTTTTATTTTGAAAGCGAACCACTGGGTAAATCCCTCTAAATGTGGACAAACAGGAAGTGGAAACAAGGCCAAAGTGCTGCAGCCACAGGACTGTAATTACAGCTTTGAAGATTATTTTTTCTTTCTTGCTCTAAAAATATTTGAAAACACTGCACTGAGTTTGGACACATTCACAATGTTAATAATAGACTGTGGAGCATTTCATACAAACATCTTTGATCACAGAGCAGCAGCAGAGCTCGCGTGTCACACAGAGAGCCACATGGTGCCATCACTGTCATAATCAGGAAAAGACCAGCAGAAGTCTATTACAGCTCAATAATTATGTCGAATAACGGTGCTATTGTGGTAATGGCACGTTAGGACCACCTAATTACAAAGTAGTGTGAAATACCAGTGTTATAGCTGTTGTGGTAATAAACATACTAACAATAGTGTAGTAATAATTAATGCTAACAGCATGGTCTAATATCTGTGTTTATGTATTTAAATCTATGTTTATATGCTGACTTGTGGCAGTGACCTCACAGGGTAATACTGGATTATGAGGCTTCAGGCTGCTGTTCATTATTAGTATTATAATCCTGGAACGAAGTCTCTGGTGAAAACCATCTGCAGGACATCGTTCTGGTTCAGGACGGCGCGACTGAACCTGTCTGTCTTCATCTTTTCAGAGGAGCCGTCGGCCTTCCAGGCCACGCTCATATCAGATCAGCTGTCCGGGTCTAAGTGTCTGCGAGGCAGCGCTGCTGAAACCCTGAGGCCAAAGCCAGGTACAGTGACTGCTTTAGAACTGAACAAGCTCCACTTTACATGGATACAAAGCTGTGTTTTTAAGCCTGTTTCTGTTAAACAGGGAGGGCGGGGTCGCCGGCTCCCACCGCACAGTGCTGTTCCTCTGCAGAAGGGCGGGACTGTGGGAGACCAGGAAGTGATGGAGGCTGCTGTTCTTCTGCTAAGTAAGTGTTTATTTTCTGTGTCGGATTTATTACCCAAGAAGCCCTTTTTCAGACATATGTGGCAAATGTTTGCTAAACTGTATGAGGTGCATCCACTAGGTGCTGTGTCACACTATGACACATTTCTGTGACGAGAGTCAGTAATGTAAGAAATAAGCTTTGACATTTTCTTGTTTGCTGTCAGTTTCGACACTGGCCTGGCTTCTTGGTTACCTCTAGTTTAATTCCTGCTTATTTTGAGAATGCTGTAATGTTTAAAAATAAGAACTAAGATTGATCCTTCTCCTCTTAGCTCGTTGATCTGTAACTGCTAAGGTTTGTAGGAAAGGTCGTGGCTAGGCAAGTTCAGGTTTCTTGAGATAATTGTAACCACAGGCCCCTCTGTAGGTGTAAGACCTGTAACATTACAGGGTAATCTATTACAGTGGCAGCATGCTGTCATTTGGACACTTTCATGCTTTCACTCACACGTACCTGCTACAAAGTGTTTGAGATTATATCCTGTAGGATGGATTTCATCTAAAAACCATCAGATGTTCAGTCAAGTCCTAAAAGTGAACTGGGAGAAACTTCATCCACATTTCTTCTTCTGTGCATCGTGTGCTCGTCTGCTGTTTCCTTTCTTCATTGAAACAGTGTTGGAAGCATCGACTGTAGACTCGTCCCCGTGGGTGCTCATAGCTGAGCTTTCTGTATTGCACTTGTATTACAGGCTACCAGAAGCAACACATCTGAAGAGCCTGTTGTGTTACAGCTGTGCGCTGACTGTCAGAGACATGGTGAGTGATGATGTGTTTGACCCTTTCATGCATGAATTATGACAACCAAGATTTTTGAACTTCATTTTTAAACATGTGCTTTTCAAAGAGTTTGTTACACTTAGATGGACACTGATGTGCAAGTGCACCATCAACACTGACACAAATACATGAAAACAGCTGTCCGCTGTAGTGAGGTCATTGGTGTTTTTGTGTATTTATTGGAGTTGTGGCATCAAGTAGCAACACTTCAAACATTATAACAAATACCTGTGACTCAGACGTAGTCAGCCATCAGCGCGCTGCAGCGAACAGGAAGACAGTGAGCAGCACACACCATGTTTGGTATGAACTAATCAGAGTGAAGATCTGACATCCAGCCTGTTTGTTTCCTTTCCAGTCGACAGTGAATCACCTCCCTCAGTACATCCTGTCAGAGGCTCAGAGGAGGCAAAGGAGGTGGGGACTGTTTGTTTCACTCTTCTTTGACTGCGTTAGCATCATAGTTAGGAACAGTTTCTCACTCTGAGTGCAGTTTGCAGACCTTCCTGCATGATACTGACACTGTACACATGATGTGATGTAAAGTATGATGTCATATTTACGGTGGCTTTGGGAAAGTGTGTTGAACAGTTTGAGCTGCGTGTTTCTCGCTGTCCTCTTTGCAGTCACCCGCCCTGAAAGTCATCTGTGTTAGTTAAACTGACCACAGGTATAACTGCTGATGTGTAAAGACTGGCTTATTTAAAAAATAAAGAAGCATCACAAGGATGTAATGCTGTTTCCTATTTTGTTCTAACCAAACAACGTTTCCACTTCTTTCTATGATCGTCTGTCTGCCAGCTGTGGTTTCTTAGAAATACAGATGTTACATTTACAGTGAGACTGCAGGCGATCGAGGGCTGACTGGGTCGTTGTGCTCTGCAGGTCTCAGATGAGAGAGGAGATCAGTGAGTTCCTGCTGGACGATGGTGACGAAGGAAATTAGAAACAAAAGGAGAAGCCCCGCCCCCCACGCCAGAAGAGGATGGAGGAAAGGTTTCTTCAAGGAAACTGGACACTGACACTCACGCTTAAGCTCTGCAGGAAGGAGCTGATTTCATGTTTAACAATCACATCGTTAGAGATCGTGTGTGCGTGTCTGTGTGAGCGCATGTCTGTGTGAGCGCGCGTGTCTGTGTGAGCGCGCATGTCTGTGTGAGCGCATGTCTGTGTGAGCGTGCGTGTCTGTGTGAGCGCATGTCTGTGTGAGCGCATGTCTGTGTGAGCGTGCGTGTCTGTGTGAGCGCGCGTGTCTGTGTGAGCGCGCGTGTCTGTGTGAGCGCGCGTGTCTGTGTGAGCGTGCGTGTCTGTGTGAGCGTGCGTGTCTGTGTGAGCGTGCGTGTCTGTGTGAGCGCATGTCTGTGTGAGCGCGCGTGTCTGTGTGAGCGCGCGTGTCTGTGTGAGCGCGCATGTCTGTGTGAGCGCATGTCTGTGTGAGCGCGCGTGTCTGTGTGAGCGCATGTCTGTGTGAGCGTGCGTGTCTGTGTGAGCGCATGTCTGTGTGAGCGCGCGTGTCTGTGTGAGCGCGCATGTCTGTGTGAGCGCATGTCTGTGTGAGCGCATGTCTGTGTGAGCGTGCGTGTCTGTGTGAGCGCGCGTGTCTGTGTGAGCGTGCGTGTCTGTGTGAGCGCGCGTGTCTGTGTGAGCGCGCATGTCTGTGTGAGCGTGCGTGTCTGTGTGAGCGCATGTCTGTGTGAGCGTGCGTGTCTGAGCGTCTGTGTGTGTGTGTGTCTGAGCGTGTGTGGAGCAGTCTTGTTTTCTTTGAGTCTTCTTGCTTCTTCTTAAACACACTTCAGCTGTTCTTGTACAGATAAGATTGTATCATGAATGTGACAACATGTAACATTAATCTCTTTATTTCCATCACGTCCTTAATAAACCTTCACATATCAAAAAGACAATATGGCAGTGAGTGGAACTATAGCAGGAGCCCATCTCCTCCTTGTGTGAGTGATATAAACCATGTTTACATCTACACATACATCAAGACAAATCAAACACGCACAAAACAGTTTTATTCAAACACATTCGGTTGATCATGTTGTCAGAAATCGTTGAATTTCGATGAAACATTTAAAAACTGCGTTTTGTATTTTTTAAAATCTGCTGAAACTCCAGCTGTGTCTGTGAGTGTGCGTACTTTACAGAAAAGTTGTGGTAATAAAAATACAATTTTTATCATTAGAGAAAAAATTACCAATAATCATCCCACAGATGTAATATTATCTACAGCTACTTTACTAAATGGGGAAATGTGTCTTCCCCGTCATAGTTACCGTGAAGCAAACTCAGTAACATTAAATAAGACACCCTGACCGTCACCGTCCTGTTTAATGATGTTGGAAAGAACGAGACATTAGGTCCAAATAACTGAGCAGGAAAAAAGAAAAAAAGTGCAGTTTTATTAAAGATTGACACTTTTTCCTCACACAGATACACACAAATACACATACACATATTTACAGAGTCACAAATGGTATGTGTTAATAAGCAAAGTCAGTATGCATTTCAGATTTTGTTGATGTTGGCAGCCGGCAGGGTGGATTTGTCCAAGTCGTCAAAGTAAGGGTGCGTCATGGCCTCACGGGCAGAGATCCGTTTGGGGGGATTGTAGGTCAGCATTTTCTACAGAGATGAGACCAGAACAGGACTTTATTCTCCAGACAGACGATTAAACCTGAACATGCAGGAGTTCCTGGCCTGGAAACTGGCACCAGCTCAGTTTCATGACCAACATCAGCAGGGCTGTGCCAAATCAGCTTATTATTAACAATAAGAAAACAATGTCAGATGTACCACCAGCTCCAGGTTGAACATCTTTAACACTGAATACTGTGCTGTGTCACCACTACTGACCTACAATGCTAGGAACGATCCTGGTGACTAGTTTCTTAGTGAAATAGACGAGGCAAAAAAAGGAAGAAAACATCTGAAAAACAAACAAACTGCGACTGCAAAGCGCGGCGCATGCTGCCGTGCTGTTTCACAATTCATGACAACCACTTAAAATCTAAAATAACAACAATCATCCTTCTGCTAGTCCTGCACACCCCCATCATCAGGACAAACACTTCAAATTAGGAAATTCACTTTGTTTAAACTGAAAAGCTACTGATGGCAAAGACAAGTTTAACTGAATAAATACAAAGAAATATCATCACTGATTTCTTTGAATTCATGTGATTTAATTTTGAGGGTAAAGCAGAATGTGGGGGAGAAAAGCTGTCTCACAGCTGAAGCTCGGCTAACAAGAGGCAACAGGACAGTAATCACGATGGAAGTACTGCAGTATCACTTCAGGACCGCTGTGCAATAACACAAATCCTCACTGCTCTTAGTTACCTGAGGCCACATTGTAAAGAGATGTGGGTCAAAACTCCTCCAAGATAGAAACAAAACAAACATACAGTGGAACCCCGGCTTATGAAGACCCCATTTAACGAAAAATTTAAGTTAGGGAGGCACTTAACGGCAATGTTTTTGCCCGTGGTACGACAAAATGCCCGCGTAATGAAATGCGTTTCGCTGTTCCACGTGAAAGACGTATTGTTGTTGCAGTGCGCTACTTTGTGTGCTTTTTGTTTGCAATTAGCCTGTCGTTCATTCAAAACGGGGCCGGCGTAAATATGAGCGAGTTTGAAAAAATATCATTGCACAGTGCACGTACATTAATTAACATAAATGTAAGTTTTAAAGTTTAGAATTAAATTCCATAATGTCATGTACACGAACACGTACGTATGCTTTCTTCAGCCTCCACCAGGAACTTCGTCTCCAGCCAGCATCGCCTCACTCAAAAGGCGACGGAAAAACGGTGCTTCGACTTACGAAAGACGCTCTGGAACGAATTAATTTCATAAGTGGAGGTTCCACTGCATATAGAAAGAAGTCAGTCTGCTGCTAACGCTGGTTTACCAGCTCTCTGTAGCTGCATGTTGTTCTAGTTAAATGAATGATGTGGCGTCACCTGCTAAGGACTGCTTCATTATTCATGTGAACACTGATTAAGCATTCACATTGTTGTGTAAATCTTAATAGGTGCTCGTGTGTCCTGGTTTCTTACAGCAGCTCTTCCACCTGATGTCTCCATAAATGTTCATGTTCACGCAGAAACTAAAGACCACATGCAGCCCATGATGGCGGTGACCTCTGAAGCCCCGATGATGCGTGACACCGATTTCCTTTCTGATCTGTTACCAAGTAAAAGTCAAGCTAGTGTCTTTGATACTAATCTGATACTTTGTACAAAAACTTCATGTGTTTGGAAAATCAAAAGTAGTTTATTTCAAATGATGCCCTTCATAACACTGAAGTATAGAGAGCTGTGATAAAGCTCCACGTTCTCCATGAACATGGAGCAAACACACACAATCAGCCTTTACTGTCAACTGAGTCCCACGTGAGCCGTGATACAGTACAGCTGCATTTCACATCTCACTATGAAAGGCGGAAGAAAAAGTAGTTCCTACCAATCATACGTGTCAAACGTGGGGCCCGTGGGAGGGACACAAGTATTTCTACATGACTGTCGATTTAAAACAAACAATACAGGGAGTGCAGAATTATTAGGCAAATGAGTATTTTGTCCACATCATCCTCTTCATGCTTGTTGTCTTACTCCAAGCTGTATAGGCTCGAAAGCCTACTACCAATTAAGCATATTAGGTGATGTGCATCTCTGTAATGAGAAGGGGTGTGGTCTAATGACATCAACACCCTATATCAGGTGTGCATAATTATTAGGCAACTTCCTTTCCTTTGGCAAAATGGGTCAAAAGATGGACTTGACAGGCTCAGAAAAGTCAAAAATAGTGAGATATCTTGCAGAGGGATGCAGCAGTCTCAAAATTGCAAAGCTTCTGAAGCGTGATCATCGAACAATCAAGCGTTTCATTCAAAATAGTCAACAGGGTCGCAAGAAGCGTGTGGAAAAACCAAGGCACAAAATAACTGCCCATGAACTGAGAAAAGTCAAGCGTGCAGCTGCCAAGATGCCACTTGCCACCAGTTTGGCCATATTTCAGAGCTGCAACATCACTGGAGTGCCCAAAAGCACAAGGTGTGCAATACTCAGAGACATGGCCAAGGTAAGAAAGGCTGAAAGACGACCACCACTGAACAAGACACACAAGCTGAAACGTCAAGACTGGGCCAAGAAATATCTCAAGACTGATTTTTCTAAGGTTTTATGGACTGATGACATGAGAGTGAGTCTTGATGGGCCAGATGGATGGGCCCGTGGCTGGATTGGTAAAGGGCAGAGAGCTCCAGTCCGACTCAGACGCCAGCAAGGTGGAGGTGGAGTACTGGTTTGGGCTGGTATCATCAAAGATGAGCTTGTGGGGCCTTTTCGGGTTGAGGATGGAGTCAAGCTCAACTCCCAGTCCTACTGCCAGTTTCTGGAAGACACCTTCTTCAAGCAGTGGTACAGGAAGAAGTCTGCATCCTTCAAGAAAAACATGATTTTCATGCAGGACAATGCTCCATCACACGCGTCCAAGTACTCCACAGCGTGGCTGGCAAGAAAGGGTATAAAAGAAGAAAAACTAATGACATGGCCTCCTTGTTCACCTGATCTGAACCCCATTGAGAACCTGTGGTCCATCATCAAATGTGAGATTTACAAGGAGGGAAAACAGTACACCTCTCTGAACAGTGTCTGGGAGGCTGTGGTTGCTGCTGCACGCAATGTTGATGGTGAACAGATCAAAACACTGACAGAATCCATGGATGGCAGGCTTTTGAGTGTCCTTGCAAAGAAAGGTGGCTATATTGGTCGCTGATTTGTTTTTGTTTTGTTTTTGAATGTCAGAAATGTATATTTGTGAATGTGGAGATGTTATATTGGTTTCACTGGTAAAAATAAATCATTGAAATGGGTATATATTTGTTTTTTGTTAAGTTGCCTAATAATTATGCACAGTAATAGTCACCTGCACACACAGATATCCCCCTAAAATAGCTAAAACTAAAAACAAACTACAAACTACTTCCAAAAACATTCAGCTTTGATATTAATGAGTTTTTTGGGTTCATTGAGAACATGGTTGTTGTTCAATAATAAAATTATTCCTCAAAAATACAACTTGCCTAATAATTCTGCACTCCCTGTAGTGAATCACCCAAACATACTTTTCAAAAAGCCTGTTTGAATATCACCATCACAATTTTGTCATGAGGACAGAAAGTAACCATAACACCTGCAGCCTCAGGAAACCAGGTGTTTGACCTGCTTCCCTCTGGTCACAACTTTGCTGTACATGTACAATGAGAATAAAAGGCTATTAATAATAATAATAATAATAATAATAATGGATTGCATTTATATAGCGCTTTTCAAGGCACCTAAAGCGCTTTACAATGCCACTATTCATTCACTCTCACATTCACTCACTGGTGGAGGCAGCTACAGGTGTAGCCACAGCTGCCCTGGGGCAGACTGACAGAGGCGAGGCTGCCATATCGCGCCATCGGCCCCTCTGGCCATCACCAGTAGGCGGGAGGGTAAAGTGTCTTGCCCAGGGACACAACGACCAGGACAGAGAGTCCAGGGATCGAACCGGCGACCTTCCGGTTACAGATGCGCTTCCCAAACTCCTGCGCCACAGTCGCCTATTCTATTCTATTCTATTCTATTCCAGGTTTAATTAGCATGCTGTGGTGCTGCCTTTGTCCTTACCGCCAGTAGATCCAGGCCATTCTTATCCATGTTTTTCACCATGGATGAGAGGTTGCCAGATTTCCATTTGGGAAAAGTGTTTTTGTAGTCTGGCAGACTCTCGACATCAGGCCACACATCATTGTTTGGGGTTCCCAGCGTCCTGGAAAAAAGACAAATGCAACAAAGACTCCAGGGTCAGTTCATTTGTTTGTTTCCATGAGCCACAAAGTGTTAAAACACCGAAGACAGTCTACAGCTGAAGCTTTAGAGAAAACAGACGGTTTTAAATCTGACACACAGACACACTCATTGTTGTTTTAAATAGCTGCCAGAATAATGTGGAGTATGGCACCAGATGTGAACACCAACCCTGCCTTACAGGCCTAATCTTACCAATCCCTGCTTCTCCACACAATCCAGGCTGCCTCAAACTGTAGGAATGACTCGGTCAGCTCTACGTTAGGACATCAACGTGACATATTAACACTAACACAACTTCTCTGGCTCTACACCGCAAATGTCCAAGTCAACAACAGATTTATGTGTTTAAGCACTTACGTTTGCTATAACAATGTGTTGTTGTTCACCACACACACACTTACATTCAAAGGCTTCATCCTGATGAAGTAATGATGTAGAAGAATACGAGGTAACAGATGTGTTAACTATGACATGTCAATTACGGACACACACACGTGTGAGGTTGCTGTTCCACCTACTTTTTAATCTACGCAGCTAGAGACCTGGCAGATGTATAGGGCAGTCCAGAACCTAACCCACTACAACACCAGAAACACCATGACAGCTGAGGGTGATGCCGTGCTCGACGATGAACCATTTATTCACATGTTTCAAGGTAAAAAGACTCAAGGAAGCCACAGCTCAACTGTCATGGTGCAAGAGTACGAGGCGAGGTGCACACTTAGGGTGGTGGATCCCAGGAAGACTGCGCGGACGGCCCTGAGCGAGTGTGCACATCAGCTTTCCATGGTCTTCACTAAGACCATCAGTGCATCACTGTCCCAGTCCTTCAGCCCACCATCCCTGAATTCAGCCACAATCGTTCCACTTCCCAGAGAGACCATAAGCAGCCTGAACTGGCTGCTGTGATGCTGTGCAGACTAAAACTTCAGCAAGGCTGCCCTATAACCCATCAGCATCTCCACTTACTGAGGGATCTAAAACCTGAACCTGAAAAGGGAGCTGGTGACGACTGACACAGTAGTTGTGTGTACAGTCAGACTGCAGTCTTTAAGAGCCAGACACAAAGCAGGGACAGCCAGTCCTCGTAAGTACAAGAACACCACATGTGGAAACATGAGATCCACAGGTTCAGCCAATCGTCTCCCACTCACACAAAAGGCTGAGCTCATCTGTAAATGTAACATTTTGATCAGTTTTCTCGCACCAACAGTTCTTGATATTTGCCCGTCTTTCTCAATCCAAATTGAAATCAGCAGTTCAACTAAACTTCAGCTTCTATTGTTTCTAAACACACGAAGATGTTTTTGCTGTGTCTACCTGAAGATCCTGAAGAGCTGGTCTATCTCAGAGTCTCCATGAAACAGAGGCTTCTTAGTAGCAAGTTCTGCAAAGATTGTCCCAGTGCTCCAAACATCAACGGGGGTGGAATATCGGGGTGAGCCCAGCAGGACCTCTGGGGCCCGGTACCAAAGAGTGACAACCTGGGAACACACAAGCAGGATATACCTGGCTGTTTGTGACCGTTTCAGATTTACAAACTAGTCGCGCCGCCTTGTTTGATGTCATTCTCACATGTCTGGATTCACACTCATGGTCTCATTCTGACAGTTTATTAATAACCATAAACATGTTTAATGAATTGTTTTTGTAACTTTATAACATTTTGTAACAGTTGTATGAAACGCTTGCAGCCTGTTTCTGAACCACTACAACTACAAACCAGACGTCGCTCCTAAAACGCTCCCCTCTCACAACCAAATGCTGCCTGACCTGGTTTATTCATGCAGCACGTTTCCAACAGTCTGCGCTGCAACGTGCTTAACAATGTAAAACATCACGAAAAATAATAAAATGCACAACAATGATGCAGTGAAATATAAAAGAGAAAAAATAAAATGATAAATATAAAAATAAATCATGCTTTTACTGTTTCTTCCTGTACGAAATGCAACAATAACATTCAAGAAAAAGCATCACGCAAAATCACAACTCTGGATTTACGCGGAGTTTAAAAACTGGTACATAGTTTGAAGTCCTCGCTTTCAACACGAGTGCCTTGAAGCGACACATCATAGGTTGGTCATGTGATTTGAGTGCACAGGGGCGCCCGTCGACCCCAGAGGGTCACCTGTACAGAGTCGGTCTAAATCTGTATTTCTCAAACTAAAAAGGATTTTTTTGGTTTTTAAAATTACAAGAAAAAGTAAAAGAAATGGTTTGAGATGCAGTAGCCTGCATATCCCAGGAGCTGTGAGCAAGGATCCTTACCTCATGGGTGTAGACCCTGACAGGAACACCAAAGGCTCTAGCCAAACCAAAGTCTGCCAGTTTGATAACGCCCTTGTTGTCAATCAGCAGATTCTGTGGTTTCAGGTCACGATGGAGCACTCGGCGACAGTGACAGAAGTAGATGCCCTCCAATATCTGGTAAAGGTAGCTCTAAACAGTGTTGGAGAACGAGCAGATCTTTGGATGAGCTCACCAGCAGCCAAAAAACGTGAAACGTAACAGAAAAATGTGTCATTTCCAAACCAGACATGCCTTTAGTATTCAGAAAGTCTCACAGTGTTTTCCTTTTGTTTTTTTGTACGCAAAGTGATGTTTGAGTTAAAAGTATTCTACCTGCTTCTTGTGTGAACAGAATCATCTGCCACTTACACAAACGTGTTGGCCTCATGTTTGTTTTACAATTTAACTCAACAATTTCAGATCTTCATTTTTAATGGTCTTTAATATTATTGGAGCTTTGTTCAAACCTCGCCTCAGATTCCAGCGTGCAAAACTGTGTAGACTGCGTCGCATCTTCAGACAGTAGCAGGAAAATAAAAACGACCAATAGAAATGAAGCCGTGCTTCAACGACACGCTGAACGAAAACTTTCTGTGCAGATCTAAGTTCAGTGAACGACAGGTTTACGTGCATCAATACGGACCTCCAGAGTCATTCCTTTCAGTGCTGTGGAAACGAGACATTCTTCACTAGTGGGAATAGTTACCAAGCTTTATTCTTTATGGATGAGAGATACGCGTTTTGAAATGACAGGGAGCAGGCACATCTGATACACGATGTCACATCATGACAGAACAAAGCAGAGATCCTGTTAGCGGGATCAGAAGATGCCCTGCTGTACCTCCTGAGCTACAGCCACATCACACACTGATGAAACGTCCCAATTTTCTCCAATAAAAGTCAAACAAATGACATAAAATAAAGATTTAGTAAGGACCAGTCTACGCAGGCCGGGTCCTTCGAAGGACGCTGGCCCTGCATCGTGGGTTTGGTGGTTGCCAAGTGTAAAGTTTTGGGGTGTTTAAATGGGGGTTTGTGGTGTGGGATTGCTTTCAGGAGTTGGGCTCGGCCTCTTAGTTCCACTGAAAGGAACTCTCTCAGCACATCAAGACATTTTGGACAAACGTCACGCTCCCAACTTTGTGGGAACACTTTGGGTGTGGCCCTCTCCTGTTTCAACATGTGCACAAAGTCCATGAGGAGACCAGAGTACTGACAAGACCCAGGACTGCAAATAGGGCTGCTCAATTAATCGAATTTTAATCTCGATTACGATCTGGGCTTTCAACGATCATTAAAAATGACCGAGCCGATTATTAGCCCCTCCCTCGTGCTTTACTCTCGCGCTGCTCCGTGTGGCAAATCGAGCGCACCTCTCTGCATTTCGAACACGTGTCACAACAATTAAGAGCAGCGGTCCTCAACCTTTTTTTGCGCCACGGACCGGTTTATGCCCGACAATATTTTCACGGACCGGCCTTTAAGGTGTGGCGGATAAATACAACAAAATAAAACTAGTACCGGTACCGAAAAAAAGAAGATTTATTCATAACACACGTGAAAAGACCCAGGAAAACCGAGTTAACGATAAAAACGATAACAAAATAACGCTGAAAACCGATAAAAGCCCTGAAAACTATACATTTCACACCTGAGCCTCAACTCTCGCGGCCCGGTACCAAACGACTCACGGACCGGTACCGGTCCGAGGCCCGGGGGTTGGGGACCGCTGATTAAGAGGACCCGAGGAAAGCTCGGAAAGCTAAGCAGAAGTTATTTGGAGAGGAGAGTGACTGCTGTTGGTTGAAAAGAGGTAAAAAAACTTCAGTGGTGTGGAAACATTATGGGTTGGTGGAGTCAGACGTGGATCAAGTAGACACAGTGTGTAAACTTTGCTACAGTGTCGTAGCTGCACCACAGAGCAACACTGCAAAGTTCACTAAACACAGATGTTTACATTTTTCATTTATTTCTTATATTGCAAACATTTGCACTGTTATCAGTATTTGCACTATTTTATATTATTTTTTGACAATCTTTAAAGTCATTATTCAACACATTATTGTTAAATAAATATCGTCAAATAATCGAGATCTCAATTTCAGTGAAAATAATCGTGATGATCATTTTTGCCATAATCGAGCAGCCCTAACTGCAAACCAGGACTTTTCATCCATCATCGGTGTTTGAGCTCATAAATGCGCTTCTGGAAGAATGATCAAAATTTCCCATAAACACATTCCTAAACCTTGTGAAATGTTAAGGTTAAGAATGGGATGTCACTCTAATTTCTGTGAGTGTGAAGGCAGATGAGTAAATACTTCAGGCAATATAGCGTATGAAGTTTCATATCCATGTTTCATTACCTGAGAAGAAAAAAAATGCTAAAGAAAAAGAGCAACATCTGAATAAAACGCCGTGCTCTTCCTCCTCACCCTTTGACCTCGAATACTGAAGGAAAAGTACTTAACAAGTCACATCAGTATTGCTGTCATTGGACAGAAGCGAGTTTCACTGACTCATCAACACAATGGCCACCGTATTATGTGCTGCACAGATGGAGGGTTGAGACTGCAATCTACTCATTTTGCACACTGTAACTTTAAGAATTTGGCTTATGAATTATGTAATATATTATCTGATAACGTAACCCATCTCAGATTTAAAAGCTTCAAGTTCAAGCAACTATTGCACCACTGAATTAATGTAATACTTACCTTGACCAACATAGAGTCCATGTACTGGCCAGAGGGGATGGAGTCCAAGTATTTCTTCAGGTCCATGGACAGGAACTCGAAGATGAGGTAGAGACGAGATTCTTGCATCAGGACATCTAGGAGTCTGGATTACGCACACAAATACACATGAGTTCATACTTTATGTATACATTTTCTCATTAGATGTGACTGAGCAGCAACTATTTGACCTCTCCCAGCACTCTGCACAATACTGAAACTGTTGATCCTGCAGTGTCAACTATTGCTACACATGCATTTATATAATGAACTTGATGCATATCTTCAAAACTTCACAATAGTTTCTATTGTTTGACCAACACCATGTCTCTCCATGCTGCACAAAGGGCACTAGACAATACAGAGAATATAGAGAAGTATTGTTCATATAAAAATTCAAACCTCATGTTATAAAAACCAAAAGGATTTTAAGATCAAACAAAGAGAATTTGAGAGCTTACCGTACAACATTGGGATGTTTCAGCTCCTGGAGCAGAGAAACCTCTCTGACAGCTGTGCTGGGAACGCCCTCCTCCTCACTCTCCAGTCGGATCTTCTTCATAGCCACAATTTGCCCCGTTGCCTTGTGCTTACCTTTATACACAACCCCATATGTACCTGGGGGAAAGCACAAGCATGAGCACTGGATGAAATGCACTGGCAGCTCCTGTTTATGCTTCCAAATTGCTGGACATCATTACTTGTTACCAAAGTAATTCTTGTCAAAAGAAAAGTTACACTAGAACAACTTTATAACCATGAGATTGTTGCGCAAACAGAGATTACAAGATGCACAAGAAAACTTGACTACACACATAATTACACATTTTTGAAGTATCAACATTTGTAGAGCTTCATGTGAATAATTTAGATGAACCATACGTTAAAACTAACCTTCTCCGATTTTCTCTATTTTCAGGTAGTCTTCCATTATTGCCTGAACGGAGAAAGAGAAAAACAGGCTGTAACGTAAACAACTTCCAAGGACCTGCATTCACTTCTATCAGCTTACACACGTCTAATCAGTGTCGATATTAGGTTAGATCAGCCTTTTATTTAAAAATGAACTATACAACAAGCCTGTTCGTATCGAGCACGACCTTGTACGGAAATCATTCAAACTGGAAACTCATGTCACGTTAACTTACCCATTTACAGTAATGCAGACAGGCCTTTCGCCAGAACAGCAGGCTACCTCAAAATACGAACGGGGACGTTTTGAAACGTTAGTTTTGTTGCATTAAGCAGCTCGCAAGTTTTCCCGTCGCTCTTTCACTCGTTTTAGTAACTAAGGCTAGTTAGATATCAAGCAGTCGTGAAATTAGCTTTTTCTGATTAACGACCAAGAGAGGACCACTAACGTTAGCTTAACAAAGTGTTTAGCCATCAAAGGCACCTTTTTTGAATGTCATGCTAACTGCTAAGACACGTTGTGTCGGGCGTTCATGTTCCGCATTAGCTAAGGAGTCTTTTAAAAGTAAAATTTAAATTTCACTTATACTGACAAATATAAAAAATTACCTGTTTGTGCCTCGTTTTTTACAGACACGAACAAACTGCCGCTGGAACGCTCCCGGACTCTTTTGAAATGACTGGAGCGCAGCAGCAGGTTAAAACAGTCCAATGAGCTCACGGAATGTATTTTCAAAACAGCCAATAAGAGGAAAGGAAGGCTGTCACGTGGGTAGAGCGGGAGACAACCCGCCGATGTCCTTGGGAGCGTTCACTGATGCTGGGATATTTAAGCCCTACCCACTTCTAGGATCCGATTGAATTACATACTATTTATTTCTACAGTTAAAGTTAGATTAAATACGTATCGTTGTGCAGTTTGTAGATTACACAGAATACGTATACAAGAAAAATAGCCTACATTTACTTCTTGTGTCTTGTTATAAATTTGCTGTAGGTTACTTTATCAAGATAAATGGGCTCAACTGCCTTAATTTGGTTTACTATATTAATATTCATTTTCATGTATTAGCAAGTAGTGCATTTATAGTCAGGAGTCTGACACATTTGCAGTTATTTTTGCTAAGTGAAAAAGTGTAATATTGGCTACATATCTCTTTCAGAAATGCATAATATCTATAACTACCCCAATTTTATGTCAGCGGCCCTGTACTATCCATTAACAATGCATTAAGGAAGGTAAGGGTCAGTAAATAAGGAAGTAACAATGCCTAAAGTTGAAAGCAGATATGATGAGGCAGCTGTTGATTTGATTAATAATGCTTGCACTTGTTCCCTGGTGATCATTAATAACAACGTTTATGGCACTTTTGCATTGACTTCACTTTTCAGATCCTGATACATGTATGCATTTTTAATTTTATATTTTACTGCTAAAAATCGCTGTGGTCCCCACTTTAATGCTGTAAGCCACGCCAACTCTAAACATATAACACTGTGCAGACATGGATCAATATTCTGCTTAGATAAATATATTTTTCTATTTCGTGAGATTAATGAGATATGTCCAACCCATTTTTTTCATTTTAATATTTTTAATCATAATGTTATTTATCTATTTATTTTTTTACATTGATTAGTACCTTATACCAAATACAAATAGAACATATGTTACCTTTTTGTAATAACCAATGTGAAATCCTTTGCTACACAGATGGAATAGTGCGCTCACCTCTCATATGAATATCATGACTCTGTATGATTCCAACATCATGCCTTTTTGACTCAGTTACACTTTCTCTCTTTTTCTTTTCACACCTGTTTGTCAATAACACTACACTAAAAAAAATAACTCTTTGAATGAAGATAAAAAATAATGGAAAGGATCTCCACATGATTAAGTTGCTTTAGTTGTTCTGCCCCGAGACTTCGCACTTCCACCAGACCTCCGGACCACAAACTCTCTCACCACTTTTAAATCACGTCTCAAAACCATCTATTCAGAATCGCATACACCTGATTCTGTCTCAGTCCATTTTTACCTTGCTCAGCTTTTATACTTTCATGCTTGTTTTTTTCTGATTGACCTTATGTCTAAATTGTATTGCTGCTATTGTAAGGTGACCTTGAGGGTCTTAAAGGCGCCTATAAATAAAATGTATTATTATTATTATTGCTTTAGTTTAGCATTATTCAGTTCTGTTATTCCAACAATGTACTTGAGTTGGACCAACTTCATTAATGATGAATCATTTTACTTAACGTAGTCAAGCCAACTTAATAAGCCAACCTATGCAAATTACATCAGTCCAACAAAAGTTCTTAATGCTAATAGAAATCCATTCATTACCGTGGAAATCCTTTCAATTCATGTAAAGAGCAAAGGTCATGTCTTTGAACGCTGGGCCTTGGTGCTGTGAGGTAACAGTGCTGACCACCACACCACCAAGCTGCCAGTCCAGGATTTAAAAAGTGGGAAAGCTGTGACTACAAGGCCTCACACAGCATTTTCATTACGTTTCTGTCCTTGAGGTTAAACCAAATAAATAGCTTTTCTGCCTCTTATAACCCCAGTGATGTTCCTGTGGTTTGATGTATATAGTGCATCATATGTTGCACTATATACACTTATGCATGTACATCTCTTTTTATGACTTCATAACTTGAGAGATAACAGCCGATGGTCATAAGCAGGATGAACTTTTACTGTAATGCTGGCATCGAACTGATGATGGCTGAGAGGCTCCGCCTCTTGAACAGCAGCCCTTAACGTATGATTAAATCTGTGAAACGCTGTCGGTGGTCAGTAAGACGACAGAAGACATTCTGTTTGGAAACGATGTTGTTTGTCCCTGTGGCACGTTTTCTATCGTTTTGTATGTCTGTTATTTATTCCTGCTGTCTTACTATGTATATTTTATTCCTGCACAGCTGCTGTGGAGCACCCACAATTATACATGCCAATGACAATAAAGGGCTATTCTGTTCCATTTCATCAAAGACAATAGAAATGAATGATAGAACCCTCTCAGTGAAACACCACATGTTGAACTTTTATTTCATATTGTACATCAATACATCAGCGCAAATGCAGCTACACAAAGAGTGAAAAAACCTCAAAGTGAGAAAAAAGGATATTGTTTTAGATAAAGACAACCCACACATACACACAAACCGAGTGACGTATCCACTACAGTCTCTTCCTCAGACGCAGAGGAGACTGCACATTCCACTGCCTCGGTCCAGGAGCTCTGAACAAACAACAGAGCCGAGTTTAAACAGTTCACACGTACCGTGCATAGATCACTGTAGTGTAATAGCAGTACAATAATGTGACAAAGCTTGCAGGCCTACAAACCCCACAAAGCAAACAAACCCAACAATGTGTGACTCAGGTCTTCTGGAGTTTCCTGCCATGTTTCTGTAACTCTGTTCTTATTAATCAGGTTTGGTCGTTTTAGTTTGTGAAATTATTACAAAACAGTAACACACGAGTTTCCAAAGTAATAACTACCAACTTTGTTATTGCCTCGCTCTTGTCTTCACTGCTGTTGCTGTCCCAGTGTGATGCTGGATTGTGTATGTGTGTGTGTTTGTCATTAAGTGTCACCCACTCTGTAGTGTAGTGCTCAGGCACTAAACCAGTTAATGCAGAACCAGCACTGAGTTAAACTAACACCAAGGAAAGAGAAGTGCACTCACTGGGCTTCACTCGATCGCACATGAAGCACGCTGCCCTCTTCACCTGTCAACACACACCAAACAGTGATTATTATAAACAAGCTGAAGATGGTTTTTCATTCACAGAACTACACAAAAAGCAGACCGAACGTTGGCACTGTCAGCGCCTGGTCAGAAACGTACTCGTTCCCTGCTCACTGAGGATTGCGCTGAGTCCTTCATCAAAGGTCAAGTTGATTTTGACACCTAGTGGACAAACAGAGATGGGTCAGTCGAGGGTTTGTGGATTACATCATCATGTATCCCCCAAAATATCGGTGAGATTGTAACCAACAGAGCATGGTACCATAATGTAGTAAAGTAAGTGCGGTGCAGTGTTTGGAGAGTGGAGCCACTCTGCTTCAGGTCCTCACTGAGCTCACAGCACATACAACAAAGCTACTGCTAATGACCGCACATCATTATATTTGTTGGTGAGAGGTCTGATACATGCTTGTGCTTTTCTTTGTACAGCATGTCTCACTCACCCAACCATACCAACACTTTAGTTACATGTGCATGCATGGACCTGAGTGCAGACTTTTTTAAAGTGTTCTGATCATTACTGCCCGCTCTTGTCCAATCCTGCAATATTTGTGTCCACCCCTGCCCTTACCTGCAGACACATTAATGATACTCTGTATGATGATGCACATTGAACGTGACATTTCTATAGAACAGCAGCAGAATAAATAAAAGCAAAATCAGCAAAAATCTCTCAGCTTTGAATCATTAGTCAGTAAACTGAGGTTAAAAACGAATCAGGGAGCCACCAGTGCTACCCGTCAGGCTCCGACTCCCATTGCTGTGGACAGTTCTTATGAATCATAACTTGCATCCACTATTGTTCTTTCTTTAAAACAGCAAGAGTACACTTAAGCTAATTTCGCCATTTAAATCTGTAATTCGTTTTCCTTTTGGAGAAGTTGTCATTAGTTTGGTCCTGGGCAACAAAATCATAAAGCCAAACGTCGTTGCAGCCGTTCCACAGATTTCCTGCTTGGTGAAGGAGAATTACTATTCTGTCTGTGAAGAACAGCTTACTGCGAGCACGCAGCAGGTGTGCCTCCTACTGTCAACACAAAGTTCAGTCTTTACCTTCTGTGTTTAGAGGAATTTTAAATACCCAAATATCTCACTTTCCATTTTTTTGTACTCTCCAACCTTCATTTTGGGACCTGCGTCTGTTTTAGCTGCCAGAGGAAACCTGGAACTTCTCTCTTACCCTTTGGTGTGCTGATGGCTCTGTCGCTGGCAGCTCCTTTAGCCATCACTAAAAAAGTCAAATGAAAACACCGTCACAATGGATATCACACACACAAAACTTGTGGGAATGCAGAGTGAGGATCTAACACTGTGCAAACAAGAATCAGACAGTAAGACCTGCTTACTGAGGTTACAACAGCTAGCTGGGAACACAGAGGATAAAGTGAGTGCTACAAACATGTTTTACATGCTGCTTATGCATCACTGGACTCATTATGAAAGGACATTTATGGTTATGACTGGACTCAGTCCCGTAACATATTTATCCATCCACGTCGTCCCTGACAGTAACCTCTATTAAAGAACAATACTCTCTTACTGTTTCACCACCCTGAGGTTAAACTAATGTGTCGAGCAGTGATTTTACAATGAACTTCAAAGATGAAAAGACTACATGGGCTACTTTTGTGCATACATTTGACAATTACTGCACCTGAACTCTTGGATTTAAATGCTGCTGCTACCTTGTTTCAATAGATTCACACTTCACGGTGAGATCAGTGAAAACGATGAAACCTGCCCTTCATTTACTGTTATAACATAAGAATGTACAGTTCTTATATTATCTTATATTCTAAAGCACTGATGAAAGGTTCTTCACTATTTTTCCATTTTAGGCACAATGATCACATGACGCTGTGCAATTTAAATCTAATTTTCTGATGCCATGTCTCCACCACACACATTTTTCCTTGACATGCGTTGCTTTCCTTGAGTTCCTCTCCACTTAGCAGACATTCAGGATAAATGGCATTTGTTCAAACCAGTGAACTGAGCTGTACCTGTTCCTTCCAGAGCGATTGATTTAGACTGGACATCGTCCTGCCTCCTGGATCCACGCACACTGACAGACAGACACAGGAATTTCAGTAAGTTAAGCCGTAGCTTCACACTGTACTGAATTAAAGCAGCAAAATCCTTTCTACTAATTACAAGTTTACATCTGCTCGCAAATATGAACTCGTAGATGTGGCCGGGTCATTTTCAGCACTTCTTTTCTGTGTCTAAGACTAAACGTGAACCAAAGAAAAGGCTCGGTCTGCCGGTGAGTACTGGTCATATGAAGGAGCCCCAAACAGCGATCTCAGATATAAATCAGACTCTACAGTAGAGTGTAAGTGCCTCATACTGCTGGGAGCCTACCGGTCAGTGAGTGCCAGTCTAGCAGTCTGGAGGTTTGGACGAGGTGGCTGCGGTGTGGCAAAGGTAAACGGCAGCAGGGCCGTGGATCTGACAGGAGAGCGCTGGGCTGAACCCTGGGGAGGAACAACGATCATTCATATAATAAATAAATAGTTCAGACCATCAGATGATAAGAAGAAAGTTCATTTAGAGAAAATATTTCAAGGAACTTGTACAAAAGTCTGAGGACTGTGTTTCATTGTAACACAATCCTCGTGTCTTGTTCTTAGTGAGCTTTCTGGAGTAACTTGCTGCTCCAGCAAACATGAACGTTAGCCTGCTGTTATTGGAGATTGGTCAACAGATCAACATCAAATCCACACTACCTGGATTATATTCATATTCAAAATACAGAGATTAGCAGGCACACATTCAGTCTACAGAGGATGATCCACAGTGGTGTACAACCATGGGCTTCCCCTGTCTGCAGCTCAGCACCGACTCCTTTTCCCCAGAAGAACGTCCAGCATGTAGCAGCAGATTACCTAAACTGTATATTCACCTTTGCAGTCTGTTGGTTTCTGCTTATTTAGAAGAGGAAATGTCCCCTTAATTTATTAAAAACAAACGCGCTCAGACCGTCTTTAAACCCCACACAGGCAGCGTGATATGAGCCTGTCAGACGATTGGTGCACAGCTGCAGGTTTTGGAAGCGAGCGAGAGGATGTTACCTGCAGTTTATCACATTTGTATGCACAGAAAGTCTTTTGACAGTGAAAATAATCACACACAAGTCAAACCTGTTTTAAAAACAGGACAGCAGAATACATGGACTTCCTCTAAATCAGTGGGTTCATAGTGCTTTGAAGCTGCACTGTGCTCTTACCTGGGCCTTTTCGCCATCTCCTGCCAGGCTGTCGTTGTCCAGCTGTTCCACTGTCTTTCTCTCCTTTTCTGCTATTTTCAGAGCAAACTCCATTTCAGCTGCCAGCTGTTCGTCTCCAGAAAGAATCTCCTTCACCTCATTACGGTAGTCCTGCATAGTTACCTGATGTCAGACACAAAGGTTAATGCAGTTACCTTCGCTACAATATTTTCTCTCTTAAAAGAGTAGAAACAGAAGCACAAACTGTTCTGCTGATGCTTTGCAGCTAACAGTGCTGTAAAGCTGTGGATTTTTCCATAGTTCATGCAGATCATCAGTGAATATGATCATGCATGCTGGACTTACCTGCAGGTAGCCCACGAGATCTCTGAGAACAGGAGAGCGCTTCTGCTCCAGCAGGTTCTTCAGGCTAATGATGAGAGGAACAGTGTTCTCTATGAAGGCCTTCTTCCTAACCTGTGGATCAAAAGTCGAGATTACCTTCAATCAATCTCAAATATTTCATCTGCTGAAATATAAAAACGTAAAAAGTTACATTTTGAGCGTCTTCATTATACTTCGTGCAGACAGTTTAGCCTGATGCATCTCTGAGGATGAAGACCTCTATACTTCACCGTTGTTTGACGGGACTGTCTTGCTCAGATGGATATAAACAGCATTTTGCTCATTTGGTTCATAATCAGAGTCATCAGATTCAGAATCAACTTCGCGACAGCCTTCATCTTCAAATACAAACATGTTAAATAGTTCAGAATGGGTCAGTTTGCCCCGCAACATAACAGGAAGGTTAAAGTTGTTCTTTGTTGAAGCCAAGAGCACCATTTCTGTAGACTACTGACAGAAATAAGAAGAAAGCTGTTCAGGCTGTGCTGGCAAAAGGAACAAGCTTCATGTGTTTGAATCTAACCTTAAGGTTTAACTACTCGATATTTGTTTTTTTGCTGTTGAAACGGATGATTCCTCCTCAGCAGAGTACGTGTCCTCACAGTGACTTCTGACTGAGCGGACCCAAATAAACTAAACAGTCGGCATCATTCTAGAACGTGGATTCAACATGATGTCAGATGTAAATGACCTACAACCTCTGGTAGACGCACAAAACACCAGTTTTTCTAAATGCTGCTTAGGGGAGCTACTGCTTGTGGTTACAGCATCCACACCACAGGTGGGGATGTCCTTACAGTCAAGGCCTAGCCGACCATTTGAAGTGGCAAACAACAGTGTTTGTGTGAATGTGGCATGTTGAGTACTGAGAGTAGAAAAGCGCTCTATAACAATCAGTCCATTTACCAAAACCACTTTATAGTCACTGCATTGGTTATTGCATGCAAGACATATGCCATCACCACAAGCTCACAGGCATTAATACTGGTGCTTTGAGCCACGGCAGACTCGCTGCAGTCTTCTCTAGAAGAAAAGCTGCTGCCGCCATGCAGCAAGCAGCTGCCGCCATGCAGCAAGCAGCTGCCGCCATGCAGCAAGCAGCTGCCGCCATGCAGCAAGCAGCTGCCGTCGGCTCGCTGGCATCCTGCAACCTGGGAATCTTTGAGCTCCGGTACTTTCAGATACAGAGTTCCTGTGTGGATGAATTCAAACTTGCTCTGCTGAGAACACCAGGTTACAAAGATTGAGTAACACGCTGGTAATGGGCGGTGCTAGGCATCACTCGAAATGTGTGTCATTTTATGGAAAGCCTAGTTTAGTGTCCTACAGTTGTATAGGTCATATAACATGTGTTATCTAACAGCTGTTTGTGTCGTTGTTACTATAAATGATCACGTGGTCTCCTGTGACTAAACAGCTGGTGACAGGAAGACTTATTGAGCAGAACCAGATTAAAGGAGGCAAACCAACTGCCTCAGTAAGCTGAGATGAGTAGAAAGAGGAAGAAAGGAACCAAATACATTTTAAATGTAGAGAAGTCGTCACCTGTGACACCACTTTCTTCTGTGCAGCCTGCAGAACAGCTTTGGCCATGGTGGCCATGTTCTCCTCCTCTGCTTCCTCCCCTGCAGCAGCGCCTGCTGAACTAGATATGGTCTGCAGCTTAAACTCTTTAAGGCTCAAGATGTTGAAAGTCTCTGACAAAACGTTAGCACCATCTGCATCCAGGGGCAGCTCTTCATCAGCAAAGCACGCTGATGTAGGAGGAGGTAAGAATATAAAAAGACGAGGGTTCTGGTTAATAGTGCTTTAACAACAGGCCCGACTCTGAAACGAAAAACCTAAAACTTTACTTTTAAGTTTACCTAAAATGGTCTGGTTGATCTTGTTGGTGATGTTGAAGCGCTGAGCATCTGTAAAGTGCTCCAACAGGAAGCAGTAGATTCGAAAGCGTTTCTCACGGTACTGCTCTCCTTTTAGGGAGAAGTGAACGCGTTCTCTGCGTGGATGTTCAAAGAAAAGGAATAAACTCAACAAACATGTCGTGACGTGAGGAAATACCAAGGAGAAATCAAGCTGAACAGGCCAGGTCATACCTCTCGCTTTGGGAGAATTTGTTGTAGGACTTGTGTTTTGTGTAGGAGTTGAAATGGAAGATGCACTCAATGAAGTGCTGGCTGAACATCTCTGGGTTCTTCTTCAGCAGCAGGTGGAGCAGGCAGTATTCAGTGAGACTAAGAGGAGGTAAAACATACGAGCCTCGGTCTTGTCAAAGCAGCTTCAGCTTTACGGACACCAACATTCAAATACTGATTATAGTGAGGAAAACAAACCCTCCTCATGCTTCAGACACACAAGCCACAGCCTGAAACCTGCTCCTACGCACGAATCAACCGGACTTCCTATTAACGTGTTTGCTGAGTGCATAATCTGTCGTGATTGCCAGTCGGGGATTCAAAAATGAATGGGTCTGTGGGTGCATATCCCACTCTCACGGCCTGTCTGTGTATGCACAGTATGAATACCTGGCGATGGCAGGGACCGGGTCAACAAGAGCCACCATGAAGTCGAAGAAGAGGGAGCCCTTCCATTTCACAAATTCTTCCTAAAACGTAGTCATGAGAAAACCAATCAGCTAAAAGAGGTGGCGCTGAAGCCCATCCATGTTTAACATGTGAAAGTAACGTCACATCTGTCATGTGCTTAGTTTTCCATTACATAATCCTGAAATGGGCATCATCTGACCATTGTTATGAACGTCTCAAAAGAGGACTACTTACAGAAGTGTGGTGACATTAAAGACAGGAACTCACCTGCAGCAGGTTGGTCAGCATGATGAGAGTCTGCTCTCTGATGACAGCTTCTTTGTCTCGCAGACAAGCAGAGATGTTGGGAATGTAGTGATCCACCATGTTGGTATATCGCACACACAGATCACACATTATCACAACCACGTTGCTGCGTACCGAAACCTCTGTGCCAACCTCCAACTCCCTGGCAAACACGGGCAGGTACTTTTGGGCTAGTCCTTCATTCTGCAGGGCCAATTTACCTGAAGCACACAGTCACAAACAAACATTTAAGCTCATGGCTCGGAGTGAAGAGTCAGAGCTGAACTTGGAGGACGCACACGCTTTACCTAAAGTGATGACTCCGTGGGCTCTTACTCTGGTAGGCAGCCAGTTTGCTTTGAACTGAGAAAGAGGCAGTGAAGCTGGCAGCTCTGTCTGGCACTCTGTCAAAGATGGAATAAGACAAACAGGTTAGCAGAGCCTTCTAACCTGGCCTTGCCCTGGACAGTACAAGGCTTCGTGGTACTTTGAAGAAGATGTGACAGCTCCTGTTTAAAGCAGAGGACCTTGTAGAGTCTGAAACCTCACTTGATTTCCAACTGTGGCATATTCAAAATGTCACCTGACTTGTGCTCACCTTACACCAGCAGCTGTGCTGTTGTCTCTGGAGACGTTCACTCACACACACAGTATGTATTTTAACATCAGTCTTTCCTACCTGCCAGTTTCTCAGAATGTGTTGTGAGGACAGATTCCACTAGCAGCACTGTCCTCTTGTTAACGTTGGCAGGACACTGAAGTGATGCCACACCCAGAGTGTGGAGATGTTTCACCTGAAAGAGAAAACATTCCCCGTCTATCAGAGCCACAAGCCCTGCACGGCTGATCACATGTTGGTCTTCAAACGTGCACCGCGGCATTTCCATCATCTGATTTTTGTTAACGTGTCATTTTTCCCGTCTTCCTGAATGAAGTTTTGATCAAACTGTCATCACATCACGAACATCAAAGAACAGACTGGATCTGTTTCATGCCTCGCAGTTCTTCATCTCACGTTTTCTTAAGCTGAACAATTCCTGCCTTGAAAAGTTCACCCCCAAAACCCAAAGGCTTCATTCCTTGCAGAGTTTTAATAGTTATAGAACTATGCAGTGATTAGAGTTACTCATAGTTGACAGTAAGTGAGGGGGACATCCTGCAGGCCCACCAACTCCATGAGCCGTTGTAGGAATAGGGTGCAATGTGTGTTAGGCGGCAGCCAAGGGCGGAGGATCCCTGGCTAGGCTGCCAATTCGGTCATGGAACATCGGCTCCTTCCCCATGGGAGAGGTTGAGCGATACCAGCTATATCTGCCTGGTCTCATCTTAACCCACGGCTCGGACTCTGGAGCCAGCCTCAGAGAGGGGCTGGACTCTGTGCCAGTTTGGAGTTGGCGAGTGTGAGAGGTGGTGGGCTGCAGTGGGTATCCATGAGTGAGAACCCAGTCTGCCAGACCGGGGTGGTGGTTCTCATCTTTAAGAATGAGGACCAGAGGATGTGCTCCAACTACAGGGGAATCACACTCCTCAGCTTCCCTGGAAAGGTATGCACCCTGTTGCTGTTGTTCAGCTCCTGTACAGAGGGAGAGCACGGTCTGCATTACGGGCAATAAGTTCGACTCTCTTCCAGTGGGTGGTGGACTCCGCCAGAGCTGCCCTTTGTCACCGTTCCTTTCATAACTTTTACTTGACAGAGTATCTGTGCGTAGCCAAGTGGTGGAAGGTTTCTCCCTCTGTGGCCTCAGAATCTCATGTCTGCTTTTTGTGAATGATGTGCTCCACCTCACCAGGTGGGGGCCTCCAGCTCAGGTGGTGGATACAAAAATTAGCACCTCCGAGGATGGAGTGCCCACTCTGGGTCAGGGACAAGTTCCTACCCCATGTAGAGGAGTTCATGTATCTCGGGATCTCGCTCCACTGAGGGGCTCAGCAGCTGCAGTGATGCAGGCGTTCTGTCTGTCATGGGAAAGAGACAGCTGAGCATAAAAGCAAAGCTGTTAGTTTACCGGTCGAGCTACGTCCCTACCCTCACCTACGGCCACGAGCTGTGGGTAGTGACTGAAAGAACAGGATTGTGGGTACAAGTGTCAGAAATGAGCTTTGTCTGAAGGGTGACTGCTCCCTTAGAGATGGGGTGAGAAGTTCAGCCATCCAAGAGAGGCTCAGAGTATACAACGCCTTCGCATTGAAAGCATCCAGGTCAAGTGGTTAAGGTATCTGATTAGGATCCTCCTGGACGACTTCTGGGTGAGCTGTTCTGGGCATGTCCTACTGGGAGGAGGCCCCGGGGTAAACCCAGGGGCCAGCCCAGAGATCATCTTTTGCAGCTGACCTAGCTATTCCCCGAGGCGAGCTAGAAGAGGCTGGCTGAGGAGAGCGAGGTTTGGGTTTCTATCACTAGGCTGCTGCTCTATAATACCGGGCTTTGTAAATAAGTGTTAAGAGATCAGTTGTTCTCGTCTAGCTGTCATTTCAGAGAGAACAGCACAAGATACTGAGGGTTGCAGAGTATGTGTCAACACCACTGAACATAAATAACTTCAAAGTGAAAGTTTACCTTTCTGCCACAATAATAAGGACATTTCTGAAGTAACGAGGACAAGTCTGCTGAGAGTTTATTCTCACCATCAGCTCCTCGTCGAGGTTCTGAGCTCCATTGTCAGTTAGGATTATGCTGGCCAAATATGACTCGCAGGCAGACACCAACTCACCACAGCGCTGGTTCAGGAAAGCCTGACAAAAACATAAGACACACTCAGTGGGCTTCAGTCATATCGGATTCAATCTTTGAGCAGGGCAGGAGTTTTGGCACTGCCTGCTTCCTGCTGGAACTTACAAGGTTACACTGTTCTTGTGTTTGACTGATCGTCATCTAAACAGAATGGAGACTAACAACTGCTTCTGTTACTGAAAACAGGATTTCATTGCTGTCATAAAGTACATCAGCCGCTGAAGTATAAATATCTCTAACCTGAGTCTGCTTGATGTCTTCACTGCAGCCAAACTGATAAAGAGTCTCAACAGCAGAACTGATCACCTCCAAAGGCAAAGTGAAAGTCTTCAACCAAGACATCAGATCAGCTGCAGAGAGACGGTGAGAGAGACTGAGTCACATCATTTCTCGCAGTAATCCCCCGCCATCTGTCCCCTTGCTCAACCTACCGACGACCCTTTCCTTTGTTTCTTCATTTAAATGCACGGCAATGTCTCCCATCACACACAGGATGTGGCAGCATGTTGTTGCATTTACATCCTTTGATCTAAGAGAAGACAATCAAATCATTCAACAATAAATTTATCTGCAAATAGCAAAGCTTGTTAGTGAAAAGTGAGTTATGACCATTTACACTTGGTGTCACCCTCGACCATTTTAGAGGGTGTGTTTGGGGGTTTGTTAAGCCTCTGCTGGCGCGCTGCCCTGTCTGAATCACACGACACATTTAAGATGACGTAGCAGAGTCTAGCCTCGGTTTCAACTTGTGTCAAAAGTGCAGACTTCTATGTACCAGCTTTTTCTTTGATTATTATTTTTTATTGTGTTGATAGGCCAAACCTCAGATAAATAATTTACACCATGTTTTATGATACATACCGTCATCGGATTTGGTGCAGGAAGAAACAGTTAAAGAAAAGATCTCCTAAGGAGTGGTTTACTTCCAAGTAAAAGAAAAAACCAAGACAAAAACATGTCGGCCTTTATCTGTTAGGAGAAAAATCCACCCTGTCAGAAATTATATGGCAGCACATGGTTGCTGAGGGGGAGGCAAAGATTGAGGGAATGATGGTGGTGAAAGAGTTTTGTGTTACACAAAAAGATGTAAACACAGCACAGATTCCTGTGTTTCCCGCGTCTCCTGACAGTGGCCACAGCTTACCAAACCAAGTTTCATCACTCTCCAAACAAAAACCAAAAACATCAACTCTGTCTTTGCTGTCCAAACCTTAAATCAACCACAATCACATCTCCCAGAGAGAGGAAAGGTTCCTGAAAATCACCATTTCCTGCCATCTTTTTGATTGGACAAAGGTTCACTCTGCGTCACACGTCACCCCCTCCCTACAACGGGATATATTTGTTTGTATGCACGCAAAGCCTATCATGTATCAGTCTACCCCTGTGTACAGTGTTGCTCTTCACCTTCTTTGTTTTTGTTTTGTTTCCAAAAAAGCCCACAATACACAGGAGGGCTGCAGATTTGTTTTATTAAATGGTGGAACTGAGTTTGCATCCAGAAGGTGGAGCGAGAACAGAACAAAAACAAAGAAAGCTTTGCAGATTTCACCATTTTCCACCAAATTACAGGCTAGATTATAAAGTGCTCATTTTAATTCAAATAAACGTGACAGATTGATTTGGACTTGCCCACCTGACCATCTTGTCCCAGGCGTCCAGGATCTTGCCATGAGGCAGTCTGGAGGATGAAGAAACAACCTTGGAGAGCAGCAGCCAGGCCCCGGCAGCATGATCAGCCTCAGTATGTGAGATCAGGTTGGAGATGAATAACGGTGTGAACTTCTTCTGTTTGGACCAGATGGTGAAGGCCTTGCTAAAGTAACGACTGGAGACCGGGTACAAACACATTCAGTATTTAACATTAAACATTACAGACATGTTATTTCATACGAAACAAACGCTGGGCTGGCGTCACCTGAGGTTCTGGCACTGGTGACACAGTAGGCCCAGCAGGTCCCACATCAGCCTCTGACTGGCATCCAGGCGGCAGCCAGCAGAGTACGGTTTGACCTGACTGAGCAGCACCTGGTCCAGCGCCTCCAGGGCCTTGTCTTGCACCGAGGTCTCAGAGTCCGCCACAGCTGGCACCACCCCCTGCAGCCACGCCTTTTGCACCACACTGCACTCTGGTTTAACCTGGCAGAGAGACGTTAGGGTTAGATCTCACCCGCGGTCACTTCAGTGACAGTCCCATCAGTATGTGGTTCCACTCACACTGAGCAGGTCCCCCACACACTGCAGGGCCTTCTTTTTCACAGACACAGATGGGTCTCTGCAGCGCTCTGACAAAGTCTGAAGATTCTCCCAACTCATGGGGATCACATCATGTTTCAGGAGACCCAGCAGGGCCTGTGCAGGAAGAGCACACAAGTCAGCCTGGAAAAATGCAGATATTCAACCCCACCCACCCACGAGAAATGACTTCAATCTAAATCGCGGCTGCTGCTGATTATGTTAAGCTCCAGGTACCTGCAGCGCTGCTTTCCTCACATTAGTCTTTGAATCCTTCACACGCCGCAGGAGGAGGGCCAAATTCTCTTTTGCTGCATCAAATACAGAAATGAACTATGTGATTCACTGACCTCCAGTGTCCAGACCATGAAAAACAAATGAATAAAAACAAACAAACACGTGACAAAAGTGATTTAAATGTGCGTTAGCCTTGTGACAAACTGGCAACCTTGTGCAGGGTATACCCCGCCTCTCGCACCGTCACATACACGATAAGATATTAAAGCTATTCAATAAGTGGAAGAAAATGGATAGACTGATGGAAGACCTCACCATAACAAGCAGCGCTGTCAGTGCTGCTCAGCTCCACAGTCCTGAATGGAAGAGTGCGGTAGGTTTTCAGAGTGTGCTGGGTACTGAGAGTCCCTGAAACAAAGTCATATCAACAACACCATTACAAAGTACAGTCATAGTCAACACAGTAAGAGTTATGTCAGTGAAATAAAATAATAATGTCGTCTTTACCAGGGCTCAGGCGAACACAACCTGAGATGCAGTAACATCCTTTATTTCTGCATTTTTCTGTTGTGCTAGCTCCAGGCTGTGTGCAGGTCTGAGATATTTATGCTGTAAACCTTTGTTTTCTTTACAGAACGAGAGAAATAAGCCCTGCAGTCACAGCTCTCTCCAGGTCCAGTCGGCTTTAGGTCTGGACTTTGACTGGACCACTGCAACAGCCTGATGCTTTAATGAAACACGGAGAAAACAGCTTCTTCTGGCAGGAACCAACTTCGCTGCATTAATGTGACGAATTCTCAAAATCTCTCCTTGCACCCAGGTTAAGAGCTTACGTGTTGTTTCTGGCAGCTCCTTACATTTTGAAACACACTAATAATATCAGTCTGCACATTTCCACGTGTATATAAGTAGTCAGCTATGCCCATCTCTCACAGCTCACAGTACTGCTATTCTTGTGCATGCTCTGCATGGATTGTTGTCAATCTTTCCTTCCTGGCTTACCACTCAACCCTCACCAGAGCCCATCTTAGAACATATTACTCCTGGTCTTCTACAGCTGGATCAGTTTTAAGCTTCTGCTTCAAGTCTCCCCATACCTCTCTGATATCCTCTCCACACCTGACCACCACGGGGTTTAGGGCTTTCAGCAAACACAGTGCTGTGCTTTATGGCCATAATCTGTCTGAGGACAATGGGTCTAATGTTTTCATAGAAATGTTCTTATCCTGTACATGTTAGGAAATCAGAGTGAGTCTAAATGTTGAGGTGAAACATCTTTACCTCCAGGTAAACCCTCGTGAGGTTGAAAAGCGCAACAATCAGGTGTGAAGAAACCCTGAATTGGATAAGTGGAAAGAGATGGACGAACTGTGACCTCTAAAAGATGTTCTGACCTCAGGGTGAATGGAAACGTAGGTTTTCACGCACTGCTTCTGCCTGTTGTTCCAGTGTTTACTGATCTCAGGCTGAATTTAAACAGAAGTTTGGAACTGATAAAAGCTTTTACTGTCTTCTAGCCACGACTGCATACACAGAGTCATTAGGACACTTTTATAAATTGGCTGGAAAACGGCCTCAATGTACAGGCTGACTGATCCATATCAAAATGACACTTTAAAACTGTTGTACTCCCGGGACTACATTCTTCAGGTGTGTGTACGTAGGCCACCTGCTACTGTTATTATTAGAGTTTTTAGATAAGCTATCAGCTATGGGAATTGTCATAATGGATCTCTGTCAAAGTGGGATCAGAGCGTGACACTGAAGGTCACTTTCTTCATGTTTTGTGGTCCTGTGACAAAGTTTCCGCCTTTTTCCAGGATATATAACACCTGTAAGATTCATAGAGAGCCAGACTGTGGCTTTTGTTTTTTAACCTGACTACAGGAAATATAACAAAAACAAACTTTACCTTCTGTGATTTCACCTTCCAGCACCGTCTGGGTTCCAGCTTAACCGAGCAGAGAGAAAACACAACAACTTTAATGATTTCGTTTGCAGGCCTGTGTCTTTACCCTTTACTGTACTCCTGTGTGTGAGGGTGTCTCACTGGCAGAGAAGAGGTTGTGGATGGCTCTGGTGGCATTGAGAGAAGGCAGCTCCAGGCACTGAGCCAGGCAGTTCAGAGCATGGCCCTGGACAGTGGGAGATTCATCCATCCGTCGAGCAAAGAGCAGGTTCTGGATAAGGGAGCTGTGCATCAGGAAACAAACAAGATCCGGATCTCGACACTCCTCCGGTCTTCTCTCTGGCTGCTCCAGCAAAACCATCACCACATCCACAGAGAACAGCCGGTGCACCATCTGTAGAGGCCATCGCAGTCAGTACCACTGATGAAGCTCACTGACATTTAGCTAAGTTCAAACATGCACCGAATAAGCAACCAGGACCAAACAGAGGACCACACAGGAGGATGGACACACTCTTTTTAAAGTGGCTTACAAAAACAGGCACTCTGAGTTTTATCATGATCTTTGAACGTGTGCTGCAACTTCAGCAAAGTCGCAGAAATTTTATCGAGACACTAAACATTTGTCTGTGACACTGAAATCATTTGAGCAGCTGTTTGACTTAAGCTCAAGATCATTGATGAGACAGAAACCTGCAGCGTCTACGCCAGTGTCAGCATGTGGAAGTGAAACCATTTCTCGGACAGTTAAAGTAAAACCTTACCTTTGAGCTTCTGGAGAAGTTACACAGCCACTTAATGAAGCAAGCATAGTCTTCACTTGCCATCTGAGACGTCAGCATACCCACAGCCTGAGCTCCGTGGCTTCGATACTCATTCTTTTCAACCATCTGTGTATCAGCACAACACAAACATTAATGATAACAATGCCACAATGCAACTTTGCAGCCAATACAGTTGTCACATTGTACATTTTAAGCTGCAGAAAGTTTCTGAACTTCGAAAAAACCTGGACTTCTGTGTTTGAAGAAAGTGAATTTATGCCGAGTGTTTGCTGGAGAATTCACCTGGAAGCAGATGTGCTGGAGGAGGATTTGCAGGAAAGGCAGTGCCAGCTCCTTCAGCTCGTCCACAAGATGACTGTAAATATAAATATGGAAATCTTTCACACATCTGCTCTTAAAGGTTCAGAAACATCCCTGAATAGTCACGATCCTAGACATCTTCAAGTGACACATTAGTGCCGGTCCTTAAAGCTGCAGAAAGTAGAGGAGAGACTAGGATGCTCCATTTTACCATCATGCTTACAAAGATGCTGTGTGTGTGCACATACTGAAACTGATGCCTTTAACAATGTGAACAATCAGTATTTCCACGAATGGTCAGATATGAACAGGTCTAAATGTTTTTGGGGCGACCGTGGTTCAGGGAGTTGGGAAGCTCATCTGTAACCGGAAGGTCACCGGTTCGATCCCCTGCTCGCTCTGTGCTGGTCGTTGTGTCCCAGGGCAGCTGTGGCTACAACTGTGGTTGCCTGCACCAGTGTGTGAATGTGAGAGTGAAGGAATAGTGGATTTGTGAAGCGCTTTGGGTGCCTAGAAAAGCGCTATATAAATGCAATCCATTATTATCATTATCATCATTATCATTATTATCATCATCATTATTATTATTATTATTATTATTATTATTATTATCATCATCATCATCATCATTATTATCATTATCATCATCATCATCATCATCATCATTATTATCATCATCATCATCATTATCATCATCATCATCATTATTATTATTATGACGACACCTTTAAAAATCATTAAATTAAGTAGTGACTGAAGTGCAGACTTTCACCTTTAATTTAACAAAAGTAACTTAATTGTTTAAGTTATACAGTCGCCACTTAAGGAGGCTCAAAAGTCATTGACAATTGACTGACAAGCAGCTTCAAACCAGCCAGTCTGCTTCCTTGTTATTCCAGTTGCAGTCTTAAGAGGTTTCCACACCTGTGGTTTGTTCACTCTGGTGTGAATCAGTTCAATCCACCCATTAGCCTCATGTGTCTGGGGCAGGAGAAACCAAACAAATACAAGGTGCTGTGGACTAGTTTTTGATAAATCGTGTTAATTTCACAGCTAGGTGCTAGCCCCTAAAGACTTTGCATGTCTATAATACCTTCACGCACTGAGAACCAAAGCATACGTGGCTACGGGACAGTTTTTAGCACAAACTTGTAACTCATACCCGCTCGTTCAGATCAGGGTTGCATCACATTCACACCAAAAACAAACCACCCTCGAGTTTGTTTGAAACTGGGGGCAAAATGAACCACAGCTGTGAAACACCTTAACACATCTCTCCAGAACACTATCCCCCTGCACTGTGTCTGCGCCCAAACCATCACAAAACCACCACCCAGCAAAAAAGGACAATATGGTATCATCAACAGCACCAAAACCCTCAAGAGTGAAACGTAGATTATTAAACATACGTGTGTCTATTTCCTGTTTGAAGTCCCTGTTTGTACATGAATTGATCAACAAATTTACTCTGCCTCACAGAAACCTGCTTACAGCAGGATGATTATGTTAGTTTAATGAATCAACACCTGACAATCAATTATATACACAGACAGTTTGAATTCATTTGAAAGCCTGATGCTTAACCTCGTCCACCCCAGCTGTGAAACCAGTCTTACTTGTTATCATCCATCGTCCACCTGGGCCTTACACAGAGTTTCTGTCTGATTTCTCAGACTTTTTATCTGATTTAGTTCTGAGCTCAGATAAAATAATTATTGTGGGTGATTTTAACATCCATGTAGATGCTAAAAATGGATTTAGGAAGTCCTAAAAACTCCCTGAAAAGCCTTCAGTTCATCCAAAATGCTGCAGCAAGAGTCCTGACAGGGACTAGAAGGAGAGAGCATATTTCTCCTGTTTTGGCTTCCTGTTAAATCCAGAATTCAAAATCCTGCTCCTCACATACAAGGTCTTAAATAATCAGGCCCCATCTTATCTTAATGACCTTGTAGTACCATATCACCCTATTAGAGCACTTCGCTCTCACACTGCAGGCCTACTTGTTGTTCCTAGAGTATTTAAAAGTAGAATGGGAGGCAGAGCCTTCAGCTTTCAGGCCCCTCTTCTGTGTTTGTATGAATGGGTGAATGTGGCATGTTGTATAGAGCGCTTTGAGTACTCGGGGAGAGTAGAAAAGCGCTGCATAAGAATCAGTCCATTTAAGCTCTTTACCTCAACATAAATAAACTAGAATTGAACTAAATTCTCTCTGGACACTTTCCAAAGACTGTGGTTCAGTTAATGGGCAGCTCTAAACCAGCCATAGACGTGAATCTGTATTTACTCTGAGACAGACTGGTGACCTGACCCCGTCTCTCAGGGTGGGGACTGAAGCCTAACCTGTCTGCCATAAGATGAGAGAGGCTCCCATAGATGGAAAATGAGCTCCCTTTAAAGACAAGCCTTCATTAACAAAACTATAGTCATCATCAAAATCAATTCAAACACTGAAACAGATTACACGTTTAAACTTTTTCTTTCCAACATCCACCACGATGAGATGTAGACGAGTAAAAAGTATCAGATCAATATTAAAACAAAACTATTTACCAGACAAACTGGATGGCCTGGTCACGAGTAGTGAGGACGGTCTGGCTCGGTACGAGGAGGGACGGCTTCCCAGTGTTGCCCTTTTTCATCATCAAAATCACGTAGAGGAGCTGGTGGAACACCCTCCTCAAGCACTGGATGGCACCACAGATAAAATCCATTAAAGAAGACATGATACGTTTGATGACTCTGGTGGGAACTTAGCACATGGGTCTCATCCCTCAATAAATACTGAAGTCACTTTATTTTGCAACAGTCAAACTGTGAGAGCATTTTAACATTTTCTCAGTTGAATTTTTCTCCGAATCTTGTCACAGCTTGTTTGTTCTGTTGGCTTCATCGGGTGGTGTTCATTCCATTATATACTGTTTGCCCCTTTGGATCCCACTGGAAGAGGAGGAAGACCGCATTATCCACTAACTGCACTGAAGATATGATCAACTTCCTCTCCACAGGTTTTAAGAAATCACATTCAAATTTAGTAATAGCTCGAGCTGATTTGATTTTGGGTCAAGGTCACACGAAAAGTGAAAACAAATAAAAACTTCACTTCACGACATTTTTTGTGGCTCATCTTTAAACTTCATGTCGATATCCCAGGACTTGGGGGACATGAGTACCTAGGTGGGATTGCATTTGACTATGACCTTCAATGTTAGCATCCAGGTCACAAAAAAAATTTCTGCAAGCCATATCAAGTACAATTTATCATATGAAAGGGCATGCAGAGAGCTGTATGAAGCAACTCATCTTTCTATGCCTATATGCCCTATAGTTCAGCAAAAATCATCAATATTTTTTGAAAATCTCACATTTTTACAGCTTCTATATGACAGAAACATTTAGGCTCTTTGAGAGACTAAAGAGTTGGTCCGGTGGAGTGAAACACTGCTTTCCACTCCCGAGTCTCCTGACGCTTTGCCAGAATTGCTTCAAGGAAGTCAGAAAGTCTTGCTCCATAGCCTGACCGCCTCCCACACCCAAGTTTCTGCTTCAAGCACCAGCCAAGGTGCTTGCTGTTTGGCCTGCCCATACTCATCAGCTGCCTCCAAAGTCCCACAGGCTAACCAAGTCCAGTAGGACTCCTTCAGCTTGATAGCTACCTCCAGTTTTCACTATTTGATTCAGGGATTATCGCCACGACGAGCACCAACTACCTCGCAGCTGCCTCAGCAATGGAGGTGCAGAACACGGTTCATTTGGATTCCATGTCCCCAGCCTCATTCATAATGCTTCCAAAGTTGTGTCTGAGGTGGGAGTTGAGGCCCCGGTTTGGAATAGGGTGAGCATTCCCAGCACACCCTCACCATACGTTTAGGTGCGAACACCGCTCTGGTTCAGATCAAGCAGGCCTTGCTCCCAGGCCTCATGGTCACTGCTCACGTGAGCGCTGAAGCCCCCCCCTCAAATACCCCACTCTCTAAACTTAAGGCGGCTAACTGGTGTTCGGCGCATAAGTGCAAACAGTCAGGATCCATTCTCTGAACTGAAGGGGCAGGGAAGCAACCTAGTGGGGAACCTAGTCCAAATCTTTGAATGCAGCCAGCCTGTGTCACTATAAAAACAATATTTCTACAGTGTTATGACGACATCTACTGAGATAGTTTATAAGTAGTTTACGGGATCTTACTTCTTTCTGGTCTCCATGTTTTGGCAAGCAAAGCAGCTGCAGGCCATAGAAAGCCATCTCTGGAATGCTCCTTAGTTTCGTAATGTCTCTGTGCAGAAATTACACAACTATCAGTTTTATTCTGATACATTTAAAAAAAAAAGACAAAATAAGCAAGAAAACTCACTGTTCAGCAGCAAAACCTGGTTTGCCAGTGGTGGGTTCAAAGTAAAGCAGGTTACTGAAGATCTGGAAAAAGAAAAGGATTAGCTGTGAAAACCTGCAGGTTCCACAGTGTGAAATGAACCAGGTGTGCAGATACAACCAGGTGGTACCTGCATACAGTGGATCATGGTCTGAGGACTGTCTTTTAGTGGAAATGTTTGCAGAAGTCTCAGTAAGCTTTGAACCAGGAGAGCTACAGCATCTCTGATCCTCATCAGGTCCTTTCCAGAAAGATGAACTTCCTCTTCCTCCTCATCATCCTCCTCCATTTCCATCTGATAATAACACATAGGTCTGATCATAAATGTATTCCACCAGAGAATAAGTTTACTCACCTTCACACAACTTTAGCAACAAAAAGATCAGTACCATTTATTGGTTTGTTTTTCTCTTCAGAAAGTTTTAAGAAAATGAAATGAGGAATAATTAATGAAAATTCCTTCTTGGTGTTGTATTGGCTCCCACATTAAGTCAATCAGACAGTCTGAACAAAAGAAATTCAACACTTAGATGGACCTAGTTATGACATTAGTGTATCAAAGTCACTATTCAGCCATCACATTACAATGATCCTTGGGAGTGTACCTCTGGACTGTCTTTCCTCTGTGGTCTGGAGCGTTTTCCCTCCATCTGAGAACTCTTCAGGTCTTTTTTGCGTTTCTTTTCAGAATCCTGAGGCCAGCAGTGACGGGTCAGGTCCAAACATGTGTCCAACAAAACTTCATGAAAAACCTTGTTGGAAATGCTCCCTAGAAACAACAATAGAGAGAGCCAGACACACTCACACCTCTTACCCAAGCAAACATCTTTTATTGTCCAGTTTTCCTAAGCTCGTGTGAATTGTAGCCTCAGTTTTTTATTTTTAGTCAACAAGAGCGACATCCATCGTTATCTCCTGCTGCTTTAGCACCTCAGCTTCAAGGTTCAACAGGTTGTGTTCAGAGAACTTCCACTCACTGGATTTTATTTGTTTTTTTCATTTTTGAACCACTTACACTTACAGTTCAGTTTTGAATATTACATAAAAAATCAACAACACACAAAGTGTTTTTGAATGGCAGATATGCAGAAATATGTGCATGTAGCACAGAGCCATGGCTCAGTGTCTAAATGAGTCTCACAGGCCTGAGTGTGTCCAGATAGCTTCCTAGAAATATGTCACAGGATAGACAAACAGACACACACACACACTCCTTGAAAATTAAGACATCTGTACCAACGTTATAATTTACAGTCAATAAGCAGTGACAATTATCTCATCAATGTTAGTTCCACCTAGCTCCAAGAACCGAGAGACTTGTAGTTACTTCCATTTCAACTTTCCTTACCTGGAATTCTCAGAAGTAATAGGTACACTGAGGCTGCACACAGGCTGTTCACCCTCTGGTGGCCACTGGCCACTTTAGACTTTCCTGCCAGGACAAAGAAGGACAGCACAGCCACCACAGACTTGACTGATATGCCACTCTCCAACAGAACTGCCCAGACACTCTGCAATGCAAGATAGGAGACAGTCAGCTGACTGCTACCTTCAGATGGTGAAACAGACACTACAGACTACAGGAAGACTTTAGACTGAGCAACTGCGAGCATTTCAGAGAGCCACAAAAACTAATTTGCTTACCTGTGAAGCTCCATCACTGCCTGCAGACTGATATTGATCAGCATGGGCCAGTAAACACTGGTAGAGGGCTGTGAAAGACTTCTCTTGCCTGGCTGTAAATTCCTCTTCTATAGTTTTATCCAGTGGTTTCCTTTCAGTAAACTCCACTTCCCACACCGCGTCCACCCAGGCTAGAAATAGATAGAATAATATTATCTCAAACATGTAAATATAACTGAAATAACAAGAGAAAAAAACTTAAAAACATCAAGTTTTTGTGAAAATCTCTATGTCAACACAATGTTTATGCTTGAAAAGGAGTAGGATGATTTTTTTAATTTTAAATTACATCATTTACATGTTTAACTATATACAAGTCTACACTCAGCTCTACGCTCAGCTCATAAACCAAAACAACAACATTTTACATAAACTAAGCACTCTGTGTAAACACCCACTAAATCTCTGAGCTTTGTAAAAATGATCTCTTATATCACAAAATCACTGACTGACTTTCATTTACTGCTACTTTTAATACGTTTGCCTGTCAAATGTCAGACGAGCCGATGTTTTCTCAGATGCCAAAGAGACACTGCTGTCTGCCATGAATCCACAGATATTAAGTTCATTACAACTGCTGACTATAAAATTTAACGACAATCTGAATATTCAACTGCTTTATTTAATGGCAGATAATCTACACTAATGTCGCTTCACGGTACATCTCTCGGCTCAAATAACCCAGGAAACAGCTCCGTTAACAACCAAGTTTGACAGACAGCCAAACCGCCGGGTGTTCAGTAAACCACATTTCGATAACAGACAAAAGAGTTTTACCTTCTGGGATATCGTTTAACCTAAGAAACTGCAACGCAGATATCAGATCCATCTTATTCTGGTTTGCCTTTTTCTTTCTCGTTTAATTCGCCCGCCCAAATATAAAAACTCCGGACATGCGCACTAAACGTCTTCGTTTTATTTCTTTTCCCGGTTATCAGCCTCAGTGTTCAATACTGCCACCTGCTGGGCTGGAATAGTTAGTTATTTTTTAATTTGCAAGAAAAGTTAAAACTGGTCGCAACGTTTCAAACTAGTTTATTGGAACATAAACTAGTTCATAACAGTTTTAATATGACTAATACTAAAGTCATATAGATAGTTTCAACTGATAAATAATAATGTGCAAAGAAGGTATTTATAATACACACTATATTCCCAAAAGTATTCACTTTTCTGTCTTCACATGCATATAAACTTGAGTTATATCCCATTCTTCATCCATAGGGTTTAATATGATGTCAGCTAACCCTTTAACAACTCTTCAGCAAAGGCTTTCCACAAGGTTCAGAAGTGTGTTTGTGGGAATGTTTCACCATTGTTTATGGGCTCAAATTGTGGTCATGAAAATTTTGTACTTGTAAATCAAATGTGTATTTGTGAACTGAGTTTTTTAACCCTGTGAACCAAAATATGTGAACATTTTTTGTTTGTGCATCTACTGATGAGAATTTGTGTGTGTTTGTAAAAAATATTTACACAAGTTACAAATTTTTTTGTTAAGGTCTGCTTACAGATACAAAGCAAAAAACTATGTGTAAAACTCTGCACTCTGGTTCCCTGGCTGTGTGTGAGTTTCAACTTACAAGTATGAATTTTGACCCAATTTTTCTTCCTTTCAAATTATTGGTCAATGTCATGTCAATCACAAATGTAACAATCCAATCAGAGAACAGATGGCTGTTGGAGGGGTGCGTTACGCAGCTGCAGGTCCTGGAAGGATAAATGGTAAATGGCCTGTATTTGTATAGCGCTATCTAGGACCCCAAAGCGCTTTACACATTCAGTCATCCACCCATTCACACACACATTCACACACTGGTGATTGTAGCCACAGCCACCCTGGGGTGAGTGGGGGGTCACGTGTTGAACCAGGGGGCTCATATCGAGGAGGCCGAAGCCCGCATTGCCAAAGTAGAAAGCACACTTGAAAAAACAGAAACGTCACTGAACTCGGCTATCAAACGAATCGTTCTTCCTGAAGCCAAAACAGATGACTTGGAAAACCGGGACGATGAAAGAACCTGCGCATCTTCGGCATAAAAGAGCAGAGGGGCAACAATCACTCTTCGACTTTATTAACATCATGCTGCCTAAGTGGCTGGGGCTAGCGCCCGACAAGTCATTCACACCGGAGCGAGTGCATCGCACGCTTGCCTCCGAGAAACCAAACCAAAGCAGAGCGGTGCTTGTTCGCTTCTTGTGCGCGTGCGTGCCCGTGGTTGTATGTGTCCTGACGGCTGCTTCTATTGTGTCCCCAGGAGAGGTGTGGAGTGCCAGACAGCAGCCAGCACGGGAGCGGAGAGCACAAACACTGGGAGAAGACACGACACGGGAGTCTGGGGAAAGCACGGGGATTTATTGTTGTTTAGTTCCATACGCTGTAAATAAACACACTGTTTACACACAGAGCACCGCGCCTGGGTCCTCCTCCCTACACCCCCACGGTCTGCCAGCCAGACCGTGACAGGTATAATCGTTCTAAGTTTAATCTCAATCGTTTTGGGTTATATATTAACAGCTAAACCCTAACTAAGTCATTATTCTATTTGTCCTACCAAGGGCAAACTTTACTTTATAATGGAAAAAATCAGTATCATTATATGGTTAGTGTACACTGTCTGATTTACGGGGTTTTGGAGAGGTTGCGTTGACTAGTTCCTCCTCAGTGATGTGGATTAACGCCCTCCAAATAATTTGTTCAAGGGAGGGGGGGAGACATTTCCAACAAGAAAATACAAATGTTCAATCAGAAATTGTTTACAAGTTGTGTATCTGGTATGTGTGAGTATGTGAATGTAAGTGCAAACCTGCTTCTTCAATTTTTCCTTTACTTTGTTTATTTAAGTATGCAGTCTGACAATATTTTATGGAGAGGACAACTAAAGAAAACATTTTGAACGTTAACATTACGACCTGGAATGTTAGGGGGAAGTTAGTTAAACTGAAACAAGTATTAAACCGACCGAAACATTTAAATTCTACAATTATTTTCCTACAAGAATCTCATCTTACTGCATCAGAGATACATTTATTAACCAAAAGATGGCAGGGTCAGGTATATCACTCTTCCTATACTAGACATGCCAGAGGAGTCATTACTCATACAGGGAGTGCAGAATTATTAGGCAAGTTGTATTTTTGAGGAATAATTTTATTATTGAACAACAACCATGTTCTCAATGAACCCAAAAAACTCGTTAATATCAAAGCTGAATGTTTTTGGAAGTAGTTTGTAGTTTGTTTTAGCTATTTTAGGGGGATATCTGTGTGTGCAGGTGACTATTACTGTGCATAATTATTAGGCAACTTAACAAAAAACAAATATATACCCATTTCAATTATTTATTTTTACCAGTGAAACCAATATAACATCTCCACATTCACAAATATACATTTCTGACATTCAAAAACAAAACAAAAACAAATCAGCGACCAATATAGCCACCTTTCTTTGCAAGGACACTCAAAAGCCTGCCATCCATGGATTCTGTCAGTGTTTTGATCTGTTCACCATCAACATTGCGTGCAGCAGCAACCACAGCCTCCCAGACACTGTTCAGAGAGGTGTACTGTTTTCCCTCCTTGTAAATCTCACATTTGATGATGGACCACAGGTTCTCAATGGGGTTCAGATCAGGTGAACAAGGTGGCCATGTCATTAGTTTTCTTCTTTTATACCCTTTCTTGCCAGCCACGCTGTGGAGTACTTGGACGCGTGTGATGGAGCATTGTCCTGCATGAAAATCATGTTTTTCTTGAAGGATGCAGACTTCTTCCTGTACCACTGCTTGAAGAAGGTGTCTTCCAGAAACTGGCAGTAGGACTGGGAGTTGAGCTTGACTCCATCCTCAACCCGAAAAGGCCCCACAAGCTCATCTTTGATGATACCAGCCCAAACCAGTACTCCACCTCCACCTTGCTGGCGTCTGAGTCGGACTGGAGCTCTCTGCCCTTTACCAATCCAGCCACGGGCCCATCCATCTGGCCCATCAAGACTCACTCTCATTTCATCAGTCCATAAAACCTTAGAAAAACCAGTCTTGAGATATTTCTTGGCCCAGTCTTGACGTTTCAGCTTGTGTGTCTTGTTCAGTGGTGGTCGTCTTTCAGCCTTTCTTACCTTGGCCATGTCTCTGAGTATTGCACACCTTGTGCTTTTGGGCACTCCAGTGATGTTGCAGCTCTGAAATATGGCCAAACTGGTGGCAAGTGGCATCTTGGCGGCTGCACGCTTGACTTTTCTCAGTTCATGGGCAGTTATTTTGCGCCTTGGTTTTTCCACACGCTTCTTGCGACCCTGTTGACTATTTTGAATGAAACGCTTGATTGTTCGATGATCGCGCTTCAGAAGCTTTGCAATTTTGAGACTGCTGCATCCCTCTGCAAGATATCTCACTATTTTTGACTTTTCTGAGCCTGTCAAGTCCTTCTTTTGACCCATTTTGCCAAAGGAAAGGAAGTTGCCTAATAATTATGCACACCTGATATAGGGTGTTGATGTCATTAGACCACACCCCTTCTCATTACAGCGATGCACATCACCTAATATGCTTAATTGGTAGTAGGCTTTCGAGCCTATACAGCTTGGAGTAAGACAACATGCATGAAGAGGATGATGTGGACAAAATACTCATTTGCCTAATAATTCTGCACTCCCTGTATACACACAGTGGCTTGCAAAAGTATTCGGCCCCCTTGAACTTTCCCACATTTTGTCACATTACAGCCACAAACATGAATCAATTTTATTGGAATTCCACGTGAAAGACCAACACAAAGTGGTGCACACGTGAGAAGTGGAACGAAAATCATTCATGATTCCAAACATTTTTTACAAATAAATAACTGCAAAGTGGGGTGTGCGTAATTATTCAGCCCCCTTTGGTCTGAGTACAGTCAGTTGCACATAGACATTGCCTGATGAGTGCTAATGACTAAATAGAGTGCACCTGTGTGTAATCTAATGTCAGTACAAATACAGCTGCTCTGTGACGGCCTCAGAGGTTGTCTAAGAGAATTTTGGGAGCAACAACACCATGAAGTCCAAAGAACACACCAGACAGGTCAGGGATAAAGTTATTGAGAAATTTAAAGCAGGCTTAGGCTACAAAAAGATTTCCCAAGCCTTGAACATCCCACACAGCACTGTTCAAGCCATCATTCAGAAATGGAAGGAGTATGGCACAACTGTAAACCTACCAAGACAAGGCCGTCCACCTAAACTCACAGGCCGAACAAGGAGAGCGCTGATCAGAAATGCAGCCAAGAGGCCCATGGTGACTCTGGATGAGCTGCAGAGATCTACAGCTCAGGTGGGGGAATCTGTCCATAGGACAACTATTAGTGGTGCACTGCACAAAGTTGGCCTTTATGGAAGAGTGGCAAGAAGAAAGCCATTGTTAACAGAAAACCATGAGAAGTCCCGTTTGCAGTTTGCCACAAGCCATGTGCAAGTCAGCCATCTGTTGTTGCCCAACGATGCCATGCAATCGTCGACACACAGTGCATTTGGAAAGAACTTTCCTGATAGCGCTGTTGGCTCTGGGAATCCAGAACCTTTGAAGTAGCTTGGACAGGACATGGTTGCGTCCGTTATGACCCACCTCCTTGTGTATTTCTTGTAGAATGAGCTCAGACACCCTAGAGCTCTTGTCCAGAATGACGGGGTGTTTGAACTCTTCTGGCAAGGCTGAGCGACTGAGCCTTCCCCCAACTCTCAAGATCCCATCCTGAAGAAGCGCATTGAGCTTGTATATGTGGCTGCTCCTTTTAACAGGCTCACCCTTTAGTAGGGCAGTGATTTCTTCTTGAAATTTTTGTCTTTGGCAGTGGCTTATAATCTCAAGTTCAGCTTCTTTTAAGTCATCCACTGTGACGTTTTCTTTGCGGTGGCTTAACCTGATGTTTGTCAGGTTTTGACTTTGCTGTCTCTGTGCTTTACTGATGTCTCGTGCAGTGTCAGCAGTCTGTTCTAGTCGTTCTTTGGCTCGAACCAGCAAGATGTTCTTTACCTTAAGGATCCATGCGGAGTAGTGTTCCATCAACTGCTGCAGTACATCCGTTCCTTTATTTAATGCGAAGGTGCTAATGGACACATTTTTTTTTGATCTCCGGGTCTCCTCGGTTAAGAGCTTCTAGATGATCAAGATTCTTTGGCCAACTGTTGTTTGGTGCCGTGAGAAAGTCTGGTCCAGAAATCCAGACATGGTTCTGTAGGAAAAGGCCTACGTTCTGTCCTCTTGAGACACAATCAGCCGGATTGAGATGTGAGTTGATGTGTTGCCATTGAGAAGCCACGGACACTTTTAGGATTTGAGAGACGCGGTTGGCGACAAAGGTGCGGAACCTTGTTGTCTCGTTGTTTATGTACTTTAGCACCGCTGGACTATCAGTCCAAAACACCGACTCTGCAAGCTGTATTTGTAGCTCTTTCCTTAACATCCTGTCCATTCGTCCTGCCATAGTTGCTGCTGTTAATTCCAGACGTGGAATGGTGGTGTGTTTGAGTGGCGCAACTCTTGCCTTCCCCATAACAAAGGAACAATGGACTTGACCATTCCAGCTTTTCTGCACCAGATAGGTTACAGTACCATAAGCCTCCTCACTAGCATCACAGAAATGATGAAGCTGAGCAAATGAAGTGCCTCCAAAATGTGCTGGCTTGAAAGATCGCTCAACTTCAAACACCTGGAGCAACTCCAAATCGTTAAGCCATTCATTCCACTGCTGAGCAAGATGTTCTGGAATGACGCTATCCCAGCCAATCTTTAGCCTACAGCACTCTTGCAAAATCCTTTTAGCCGGCAGAACCACTGGCGCCAAGATGCCTAGTGGGTTGTAGATGGAACTTGCAGTAGAAAGAATGTTCCTCCTTGTGGGCTTTTTCTCTTGAATGGCAATTCTGAATTTGAAGCTATCAGACTGGACACACCACTGTACTCCCAGTGCTCTCTCTGTGGGCAGTACATCCTGATCCAAGTCCAGATCTTTAACTTCCTTTGCCCTTTCAGTATCAGGAATGGATGCCAGCACCACACGGCTGTTGCTTATCCATTTCGTCAACCTGAATCCTCCTGTTTGACAGGCCGCTTTCAGATTGTGGAAAAGCAACACAGCTTCATCCTCAGAGCCAACTGACTTCAGGCAGTCGTCCACGTAAAAGTTCTGCTGTATGGTTTCAATAGCTGTACTATCAAACTGGTCCCTGTTGTCCTCAGCACACCGTCTCAGAGCATAGCTGGCACAGCTTGGTGATGACGTTGCGCCAAATAGGTGCACAACCATCCTGCATGCCACCAGAGCTTGGTTAACGTCTCCATTTGGCCACCATAAAAACCTTAAGAGGTCTGTGTCTTCTGGTGGAACCTTTACCTGGTGGAACATGGCTTCCACATCGGCCATGACAGCTACAGGTTCTTGGCGAAATCTAGTGAGAACTCCAATCAGAGTACTGGTAAGGTTCGGCCCTTGAAGAAGTTGCCCATTCAACGTGAACCCCTGATAGGCAGCTCCACATTCGAATACAACACGCATTTTGTGCTTTTTGGGATGGTACACTCCATGGTGAGGGATGTACCAAACCTTTCCATCCCTGCGCTTGAGGTCTTTGTCAGGGACCTTCGCGGCATAGCCCTTGGAGATCAGATCCTTCATGAAAGCAATATAGTCCTCACGAAATGTGGTGTTTTTCAGAAGCCTCTTCTTCAAATTTAAGGCATGCTGTTCTGCTAGCACTTGGTTGTTGGGCATTTGAATCCTTTTGTTCTTAAGAGGTAGACCGATGCAGTAATGTCCGTTAACCAGTCTGGCAGAATGTGTTACACTGTCCATGAATTGGAGATCTTCCCTAGACATTTCCAGTTGCTCTTCCTGGTTGCATTCAGGAAAGTCATATTTGAGCTGCTGTTTCCACAGGTCATCCAGTTTGGCTAAAGATCTTCGATTTGATTTGATAGTTACTGTTTTGCTCCTTGCAGCGCTGTGATTGCCATCCCACAGCGGTCCATTCACTGTCCAGCCAAGGCTTGTTTTTACTGCATTGGGTCCGTCGTCTATGCTGTGAATGACTTCCTCTGGCTACATAGCCCTTGGTACTTTATTTCCGATTAGCAGACCTATTTCTGCATTGATGTAGGGTATTTGCACCCGCTTTAGATAAGGCAATTTGTCCACGTCTGCCTGCAGTGGAATGTTCCTTTTGTCGACTGGGATTGCCTTCTGGGAAAACACCTCCTTCAGCTCAATGAAGTTGCAATTTTCTAGGCTGCTAACCTCTAGGCCTGTAACAAGATGACTGCTGACCGTTTTCTGTTGCCCCATGGTTGTCAACAGTATGTCCATTTTCTTTCCACTGAGATTGAGCTCATTCATTAGCCTTTCGGTACAAAACGTTGCAGTGCTGCCTGGGTCTAAGAAAGCATATGTGATAGCCGCCTTGTCGCCTTTCTTTGCCTTAACTTGGACTGGAACAATAGCAAGGATGCTATCTGCGTCTCCGGCCCCAGTACCAGAGCATACTGTATTAGCTGTCTCTACAAACCCACTGCTCACAGACTGCTTCTCATCATGTTCTGGTGACTCCTCCTTTGGTGCAGGCTTATCCTTGCTCCTGATGTGCAACACAGTTGGATGAGTCAGTGAACAGAGCTCACAGCTCAATTTCTCCTCACAAGACCTACTCATATGGCCCTGTTTTAAGCAGCTGAAGCAAAGTCCCTTGCCTCGAAGAAATTCTAGTTTCTCTTTGTGTAGAGTTTTCCTCAGTCTCTTGCATTGTGCCATGGTATGTTCACTGTGGCAAAACAAACATGTTTTTTTGAATGCGGAGGTAGGATTAGTGAGTCCCTTTTTGCCTCCCTTTGCCTCTGCATCGATGCTGCCCGAGTGGTTCACAGGTGTGGCTGTTGTTGTAAAAATGGTCTTGCCACTCTTCCTCCCTAAAGTGACATTTGGTGGAGACTTGGTTGGTGCCTTATTGCTGTCTTTTATATCTCCAAACACTGGGTGTAATGCTACCTTAGCCTGCATGTTAATAAACTTGACAAGGTCCATAAACTTAGGCCGCCGAGCTTCTGTCTCCTCTATTTCAAAGGCAACACTCCTCCACCTTCCCCTGAGGTTGTACGGTAGCTTATTCACAATGGCACGCATGTTGGCAACGTTATCCAACTCCTCCATGTACTCCATGTCTGACATTGCATTCCCACAGCTGGTGAGGAATAGTGCCAATGCGCTGAGGGCTTCACCATCTTCTGTCTTTATTGGAGGCCAGCCTAGAGCCTTGTTTATGTATGCCACAGAAATCCTGTATTCGTTGCCAAAGTGCTCTTTCAGGAGCCTTTTTGCTTCACAGTAGCCCTTTTCTGGATCAATGTGCAGACAACTGCGTATTAGCTCCCTGGGCTGTCCAGAAGTGTATTGCTCCAAGAAGCAAAGACGATCCTTTCTGCTTTCTGTTTTACACTCTACTCCATGCTCAAAGGCTCTAATAAACAGTCTATATTCCAATGGATCCCCACTAAAGATGGAAATGTTCTGAGGAGGTAGAGTAGAAAGTCTTTGTTGCGTTGCAAGGACTTCTGCAATGTCGTTCTGTCTTTGCATGACAGCTAACAACGTCTGTGAAGCTTCTACGCCCGCTGAGTGAGAAGAACTGTTTCCTGAAGAACAATGGCTGTTCTTTCTGATAACTGGCTGATTTACCTGTACAGTGTTAGCTGATTGAGGCTGGATGATGGGCATCCTGTTTTGCTCACCACCACAATCCTCAATAGTCACTCTGTGATGATCAGTCTTTACCCCAGCTGGTTGCATTTGGACGAAAGATAATCTGTGACACATCTGATCCCTCAAACTTCTGTAAAATCTTAAGTTTAGCATCAGTTGCTGCTAAAGCAGTTCGCAATTCAAGCTCTTCCTTCTCAGCCTTAAGTTTAGCTTCTTCTTCCTCCAAAGCTCGCCGTTCCTTTAAAGCTGCTGCCTGTGCCAAGAGTGCAGCCTTCTCCAATTCTGCCTTCAAGCGAGCTGAAGATGCTGAAGATTGGCCAGTGCTGCTTTTGAACATTCTAGACTTCCTAGAAGCTGCTACGGATATGCTGTCAGTGGGCTGAACACTCTCATCAGCCATTTTTGCTTCCTTCGTACGTTGATGGACTTCCTTTATCCAAGCATCCACGTTGTCAACAAAGCTTCTCATTGCATCTGCTTTGGGCTCAAACCAATGCTGCTGATCATTATCCATGGCCTCTCTTGACACAGCTTGCTGAAATAGCCCCTTTACAGATGTATTCAGTTCACAAAACTCTCCAAAGATGTGATTAAATTCTGTAGACAACTTGGTTTTAACTATTTCCACATTGCCATCATCCTCCATTAATTGCAGCATCTCATTCTTTTTCTCTGTTAGCTGACCCAACTTAGCTTTTCTTGAGCCTATTTTCCTTTGTAATGCATCCTCCATCGCCTTAGCTGTAGGCTTCACCTTCCGCTTTTCCACTGTTGCTGAATCTTTATCATCTTCCATGATTCTCCCATTAGTTTGTTCCACTTAGCTGGGAGCTCAATACAGCTAACTGCCCCAATAGCCTCAGGAAACACACAAAGGGTAGCTATTCACGTGTAGTTAGCTAGTCGTTAGCGGGTCGTTCGCTGCTAATTAGCCTAGCACTGTGTTGCTAATATGTCACGTTTCACTCCCCAATCTCCTCCGTATCCACGAGTAACTGCACTTACTTTCTGTGCTGAAGGGCTGACTGGTGAATCCTCTCCTCGTATTTCATGTCCATGTGTTGCAGTTAAATTTCCAATCCAAAGACTGCGGCCATGAGGAGTTAGTTTTCTTACGAATAATACCGCGGAAGCACTAGCTGGTAGTCGGGCCATACGCGTGTCTTTGTGCAGTTGAACATAATCCACAAAGTCCGCTTGTAGTTGAAAAACAAACAGGCAAACATTTATTTCCACAGTCTTGAAATACAGTGATCCGTTTGAATGTTCCTGTACACTGCAAACACAGTAAGAAAACAGTGTTGCCAACTCCTCAGTAAGGAAAATCGCTATTGGCTGTCCTAGAAGTCGCTAGAAGTCGCTAAATGACGTCATCGCCTAATTTGCATAATTGGTCATGCTAATGTAATTGTAACCTATGTTGTTGGAGAGAAAAATAACATCGTGGAAGAGACATAAAGTGAGTAAAAAACGTCCTAAATGCATTTAGAGTTTATTTAGAACTACAAATTAAATTTCTTTTAGCAATTATTGTTTTTTTAATGTCACAATTCCAACCCTGCTCCTTTACCCGGGCTTGGACCGGCAAAAGTGACCCGAAATAGGCACTCTGGTGGAGTTACTTTGTGTGTGTGTGTGTGTTTATAAGCAGTTTTAAACCTTGTGATCCACAAAACAGCATAAGAGTAAAAGAGTAAAAGTGGCTCATGAGAACCTATATAACACCTGCCAAGCTTCATCATATGTCCAATGATATTCCAGACATCTGTACTAAATGTTTAGTTGAAAAAGGAACTCTTCTTCATTGTCTATGGGAATGTCCTAAAATCCAGGAATTTTGGAATATATAACAGATACTCCTTTCCACAGCACCACTGTCCTCACAGGAAGAAGCCTCCTGAGTCATCAGTGATGGAGGGCCTGATCATAGTGCCACATTTGACTGGAAGAGGTCTCTCTGTGTCTGAAAGAGATGCCATTTAGCAATGCAATAGTCTCAACTACACAAACACACTGGCCAGGTAAACATCTAATGATTTGTTTGAATGCGTCCTCATCATGTGAGCTTTCAAGTTTTTTTTTAGAAGACTAAGACCATAATGAGGGCATTTCATTTTCATTGACTTCCCATAAGCCACAGTTTCTTTCAGCACAGAGGGTAGAGCACATGAATGTTCTACCAAAGATTCAGAAGACTGATATAGGACATCAGGAGGGAGGCCGGGTTCCTTGGAGAGTGCAGTGGGGAGCAGTCCTGATACTGGTGGCTGACTTGGCACTGAAGAATGCTGACATGACAATAAATGCCTTGCCATATCCCCACGCCGTATGATTGTCATGTTACAGACAGGGAAGTGAACGTGCCCTGTAGTCCTACACGGCAGCCTGCACTGGCATATAATTTTGTCTGCAAGAGAGAAAAAAAACACACGTAATTTAAATGTGGTTATATAGAATGCAATCAATTTATCTAACAATCAGAGTGTACATGTTAACAAAAACATCCAATCCACGTAACAGGCCTCAGTGCTGGTTCTAACAGTCTGAGCTGCTTCCAGCTTTATTTGTGAAGAGCACAGCAGCTTACAAAACACGTAGCGAGCTCGTACAGCCGCGACGTAAAATTTTCACAAGCTAAGATGACCTTAAAATAACGGGGCTACATGCGGTGATGCTAGCGTTAGCCATGTTAGCACGTTACCTTCAACAGGTGGTCAGACTGCATAAACAGGCACTCAGTCAGAGGTTCCGCTGCAGGGTCCCTTCATTCTTCACATATCCGTGTCGAGCCGAGTGTAAATCCCGAGGCTGAACGGCCTTTGTACAAGCACACACGCTTCTTAGCAGGGCGAAGCTATGAGCTAGAAAAATCCAGGCAGACAGCCTGTGTCTGTCCAACCAATCAGAGAGCTCCTTACATCCCACGGTGTGGCTAATTTGCACTGCAGCAGGATTTTTAAAATGAAGTTGTTAATCCAATTTCTAATCCAAATGTTAATCCCTGAGCAAACAGGAAAGGGAAATGGATTTTGAAATAAGGAGTGGAATCGCGATTTTAAAAAGCATTTTGAAAATCACTTTATTAAATTGGAATTCAAAAACGAATTTACAAATGCAGAATTTATTCTACAGGGTGGGCCATTTATATGGATACACCGTAATAACATGGGAATGGTTGGTGATATTAAAGTCCTGTTTGTGGCACATTAGTATATGTGAGGGGGCAAACTCCTCAAGATGGGCGGTGACCATGGTGGCCATTTAGAAGTCGGCCATCTTGGATACAACTTTTGTTTTTTCAATAAGAAGAGGACCATGTGACACATCACACTTATTGGTAATGTCACAAGAAAACAATGGTGTGCTTGGTTTCAACGTAACTTTCTTCTTTCATGAGTTATTTACAAGTTTCTCTTTGTTCACAGCCATTGACATGTTAAAGAGGTTAACACGTGAGGAGCGGATCGAAATTGTGTTGATATCTGGTGAACGCAGTAACCGGGTCATTGCAGCAGATTTCAATGCAAGACCCCCTACGAGACCACCCATCTCCCATGCTACAGTTAGCAAACTGCTTGCTAAGTTTGGTGAAACTGGTTCAGTGTTGGATTTGCCAAAATGTGGACGCAAGAAAACTGTCACTAATGAAGAAACATCAGTGGCTGTCCTAGCTTCATTCAGCAAGAGCCCACAGCGTAGCACTCGCCGCATGTCACTGGAGAGTGGCATTAGTCGAACGTCCCTCCGGCGGATATTAGCTACTCACAAATGGCACAAACTCCAGCTACTGCAGCATCTCAACGAGGATGACCCAGATCAGCACAGAATTTGCAGAATGGGCAAAACAAAAATTGGAACAGGACCCTCAGTTCACGCAGAAGATTTTGTTCAGTGATGAGGCAAACTTTTATGTGAATGGTGAAGTTAACAAACAAAACCACGCTATTGGTCTGACATTAACCCACATTGGATGGATCCCTCCAAGACTGTTGGAACAACAAAAGTGATGGTTTGGTGTGGTATATGGGGTACAACGATAGTGGGTCCATTCTTCATCAGTGGAAACCTCAAGGCCACTGGATATTTGAAATTGCTACATGATGATGTGTTTCCCTCTTTATGCACTGAAGCTGGCACGTTCCCTGAGTTTTCCAGCAAGATGGTGCACCACCACATTATGGGTGCAGGTCCGAGCATTCCTAGATGAACAGTTTCCTGGAAAGTGGATTGGTCGTCGTGGGCCAGTTGAATGGCCCCCAAGGTCTCCCGATCTGACCCCCTTAGACTTTTATCTTTGGGGTCATCTGAAGGCAATTGTCTATGGTGTGAAGATACGAGATGTGCAGCACCTGAAACTACGGATACTGGATGCCTGTGCTGGCATTTCTCCTGCGGTGTTGCTATCAGTGTGTGAAGAGTGGGAGAAGAGGGTTGCATTGACAATCCAACACAATGGGCAGCACATTGAACACATTTTATAAGTGGTCAGAAACTTGTAAATAACTCATGAAAGAATAAAGTTACGTTGAAACCAAGCACACCATTGTTGTTCTTGTGACATTACCAATAAGTTTGATGTGTCACATGGCCCTCTTCCTATTGAAAAAACAAAAGTTGTATCCAAGATGGCCGACTTCTAAATGGCCACCATGGTCACCACCCATCTTGAGGAGTTTGCCCCCTCACATATACTAATGTGCCACAAACAGGACGTTAATATCACCAACCATTCCCATGTTATTACGGTGTATCCATATAAACGGCCCACCCTGTACAATTCATTATTTAAGCACAGAATTCTTTATTTCAATGTGTGTGGCTCTTGTGGTCCTCCATACACAAGTGCCATCAAGCAACGTGGTGAACAGGAAAGAAAAATATATTTAATAAAAACACACATTTTTTCGTGCTGATGAATGCACTGAACAGTACAGTGTGAATAGTAAGTTTGAAGTCAACAAAGAGATCGCAGAAGTGCTGAAAAGAAGTGTATATGTATTAATTAATAGCCTCTGTCAGTGCGCCCCAGGGCAGCTGTGGCTACAATGTAGCTGCCATCACCAGTGTGTGAATGCGTGTGTGAATGGGTGGATGACTCAATGTAGTGTAAAGCGCTTTGGGGTCCATAGGGACTAAGTAAAGCGCTATACAAATACAGGCCATTTACCATTTTACCATTTATATATTAAATATTCATACTATATTCCTAATAATTAATAATAATACCTTTGAAGGGCAAAGCATTTTTAATGTGTCCATTTATATGTTCCTCCGTCTTTTCCCCGACAGCAGGGCTGAAAGAGGGCAGTGAAAGAGAGTCTTCTGCAACATGTTGTGCATTCCTGCAATGCTGGCTTTGAGGCAGAATTATAGATTGATATGTGCATCTGAAACAGAGAGAAAAGCAGATAAACACCATATACACGTTTGAACTATTTTGATGCTACTTTATGCTGTGTTCTTCAAAGTGCTGACAACAGATTAAGTGAGATTATGAGATCAAATATATTTTGGATGTAAAAAAAAAAAAAAGAAAGAAAGAAAACAGTTCAGGTTTTAGCAGCAATAACACATTACACTTAGCATGTGATAGATTTGGGGAGAAAAGTCTTTACAAAAAGATACTTTACAAGATACTTTTTTGTGACATACATATCTATTGACATACAATACATATACACTTTAACAAAGGCTAACTAAAATCTGGGCAAAAAGAAAGCAGTGGGGAGTAGAATAGAGAATAGAAGTATTTCTCTTTGGAAAGAACTTTCCAATGTTGATGCAGGTGGAATGAGATGCATGAATAAAGTGTATTATGCAGTAAATGGAACGATGTAAACTGATCTCCAAAAGTTGATTCTGTTCATCTGGACGTAGTGTTTTGTGGGAGAAACGTTTCGTCACCCCAATCTTATAAACAGGACATTTGCATAATGACTGAAACTAGCCCACTGTTTATAAGGTTGGGGAAACCTGCAGTCAGCTGAGACTGAAGAAGTCACTTGGATGAGTGTCGAAACGTTTCTCCCACAAAACGCTACGTCCAGATGAGCAGAATCCACTTTTGGAGATTTACTTACCTGGATGATTGAGCATGGATCAAGTCGATGTAAACTGATGTTACAGAGTGTAAAAAGTAGTGAAGTGAATTTGTTCAATAAGACAAAAAACAAATACGTTTGAAACTGACTACAATATGCCAACTGGAGAAGAAAAAAGTGCACACGGTTTACTCAAGTAAAAGTATAGATACCTCGAGTTAAAAATACTCGACTAAAGAAGAAAGAATAGGATAACTTCCCTTTGTTTTGTTTTTGTTTTGTTTTTTTGTTTTGTTGTTGCTTGTTTGTTTTTTAAACTATTTATTTATGTAGTTATCCTTAAGTTCTGTTATTGAAATTTAAAATGAAATAAATAAAAATTGTTGATGACAAAAAAAATAATAATACTTGACTAAAAGTAGAAGTATTGACTAAAGACTTTACTCAAGTGGAATTAGAAGTACAGGCTCCAAAAGTTTAATGTAACCCTGTAAAATGTAAGAAATAGAAGTAGAAGCACAAAAAACATACCGAAGTACAGATACCCGAAAATTCTACTTAAATACATTAACAAAGTAAAATAAAGTAAAAAAAAGTAAAATTTAAAAATAAACCAACCCAACCTTTACGTTTCCACTGTATCCATGCAGGGCACGCGTCTCCACCTACCGTGGAGCTCCACAGTGGCTGCAGCCAGACCCCTCTCCATAGCTTTGGATCACAGCACGGATGAAATGAGATTCTTTTTGTTCTACACAAATACGAGCACTGTGCGCACGGCCACTTTCACTCTGGACCCACAGACACACGAGCTGAGACTGAAACACCACACTGACTCTCTTACTGTTACTGGCACCAGGCTCCCAGCTGTGTTTGCAATATTGTGATCTCAGGTAGCATCAGTAATGTTTCCTGTTTGTAGTGCAGGACATTATCAGGAAGTCACTTTGTAATGTTGGCACAATCTTTGTGTCATGTGCTCACTGATGCTGATAGTCACACTCTCAGAAAATACACAATCAATCTCAATTCTACTTTTTCTACTTTTATCTTCTTGCTAAAGATTTGGGGTTAGGTGGGCTGCAGCTTCAGCCTGTGATTTTATCCCCTCTAAGCTCCTGTTGGCAGAGTCGAATCACATCTGAGGAGACACAGAAATCGTTTCAGAGAGCTGTGTCTGATGTCAAATTCTATTATCGGACTATTTCCATCTCATTGTGTCTACAGTACTTTATAACACACAGTACAGGTGAGTTTGAAAAACACTCACATACATTTGATGCACCCGCTGTGTTAAGGCCTGAATCCACTTTAAGTCACAAGAATGAGAAGTTCTTGTGACTTAAAGTATTTTACAGTAGAAAGAGAAAGAACTGCTGAGTTAGTTACAAACATACAAAAAAAAAAGAAGCTAGCTAGCTAGCCAGGCCCCTGTAGCTGGTGTAGCAGAAGGTAGCATAGTCCCTGCTTGCTGTCCCCTGACAGACTGTCCCAAGCAGCTGGGGAAAGAGGGCGGCTGGGTGACGGTGAGGAGGAAGCATAGTCCTACACAGAAGCCCCAGGTACACCACCAACCCGTTCATGTGTCTAACCGTTTTTCCCCACTCGGCGACACACCCGCCGGGGGTCAAACTCTGGTAATGGGTGATTCTGTTCTCAGACATGTGAAGCTAGAGACACCGGCAACCATAGTCAATTGTCTTCCAGGGGCCAGAGCAGGCGACATTGAAGGAAATTTAAAACTGCTGGCTAAGGGTAAACGTAAATTCAGTAAAATCATAATTCACGTCGGCAGTAATGACACCCGGTTACGCCAATCGGAGGTCACTAAAATCAATATTGAATCGATGTGCAACTTTGCTAAAACAATGTGGGACTCTGTAGTTTTCTCTGGTCCCCTCCCCAATCAGACCAGGAGTGACATGTTTAGCCGCATGTTCTCCTTAAATTGCTGGCTGTCTGAGTGGTGTCCCAGAAACGATGTGGGCTTCATAGATAATTGGCAAACCTTCTGGAGGAAACCTGGTCTTGTTAGGAGAGACGGCATCCATCCCACTTTGGATGGAGCAGCTCTCATTTCTAGAAATATGGACAAATTAATTAAACCCCCCAAAATATGACTATCCAGAGTTGGGACCAGGAAGCAGAGTTGCAGTCTTACACGCCTCTCTGCAGCTTCTCTCCTCCTGCTACCCCCCCAAAAACCCATCTCCATAGAGACTGTGTCAGCTTCCAAAAAGACAAAAAACAAACTAAAAACCAGCAACAAACAACTTAAACATAAACAATTACAAAGAAAGAACAGTACAGTATCCACATCTGAACCAAAGAGTAAAACAGTGAAATGTGGATTATTAAATATTAGGTCTCTCTCCTCCAAGTCTCTGTTAGTACATGACTTAATAATTGATCAACAAATCGATTTACTCTGCCTTACAGAAACCTGGTTGCAGCAGGATGATTATGTTAGTTTAAATGAATCAACACCCCCGAGTCATTCTAACTACCAGAAACCTCGAAGCACAGGCCGAGGGGGAGGTGTGGCAGCAATTTTTCACACCAGCCTATTAATTAATGAAAGACCAAGACAGACTTTTAATTCATTTGAAAGCCTGATGCTTAACATTGTCCACCCCAGCTGTAAAACTCAGAAACCAGTCTTACTTGTTATCATCTATCGTCCACCTGGGCCTTACACAGAGTTTCTGTCTGATTTCTCAGACTTTTTATCTGATTTAGTTCTGAGCTCAGATAAAATAATTATTGTGGGTGATTTTAACATCCATGTAGATGCTAAAAATGACAGCATCAACATGGCATTTAATCTGTTATTAGACTCAATTGGCTTCTCTCAAAATGTAAAAGAACCCACCCACCACTTTAATCACACTCTAGATCTTGTTTTAACATATGGCATAGAAACTGAACATTTAACAGTGTTTCCTGAAAACCCTCTCCTGTCTGATCATTTCCTGATAACATTTACATTTACAATAATTGATTACACAGCGGTGGAGAGTAGATTTTATCACAGTAGACGTCTTTCTGAAAGCGCTGTAACTAAGTTTAAGAATATAATCCACCCACTGTTATCATCTTCAATGCCCTGTACCAACACAGAGCAGAGCAGCTATCTGAACGCTACCCCAACAGAGGTCGATCATCTTGTTAATAATTTCACCTCCTCACTACGTACGACTCTGGTTACTGTAGCTCCAGTGAAAACTAAGGTCTCTAATCAGAAGTACCTGACTCCGTGGTATAATTCTCAAACACGTAGCCTAAAGCAGATGACTCGTAATCTGGAGAGGAAATGGCGTGTCACAAATTTAGAGGATCATCATTTAGCCTGGAGAAATAGTTTGCTGCTTTATAAGAAAGCCCTCCACAAAGCCAGAACATCTTACTATTCATCACTGATTGAAGAAAATAAGAACAACCCCAGGTTTCTCTTCAGCACTGTAGCCAGGCTGACAAACAGTCAGAGCTCTGTTGAGCCAACCATCCCTTTAACGTTAACTAGTAATGACTTCATGAACTTCTTCACAAATAAAATTTTAATCATTAGAGAAAAAATTACCAGTAATCATCCCACAGATGTAATATTATCTACAGCTACTCTTAGTACCATTGATGTTAAGTTAGACTCTTTTTCTCCAATTGATCTTTCTGAGTTAACTTCAATAATTACTTCCTCCAAACCATCAACGTGTCTTTTAGACCCCATTCCTACAAAACTGCTCAAAGACGTCCTGCCATTAATTAATTCTTCGATCTTAAATATGATCAACCTATCTCTAATAATCAGCTATGTACCACAGGCCTTCAAGCTGGCTGTAGTTAAACCTTTACTCAAAAAGCATCTCTAGACCCAGCAGTCTTAGCTAATTATAGGCCAATCTCCAACCTTCCTTTCATATCAAACATCCTTGAAAGAGTAGTTGTCAAACAGCTAACAGATCATCTGCAGAGGAATGGCTTATTGAAGAGTTTCAGTCAGGTTTCAGAGCTCATCACAGCACAGAAACAGCTTTAGCGAAGGTTACAAATGATCTTCTTATGGCCTCTGACAGTGGACTCATCTCTGTGCTTGTCCTGCTAGACCTCAGTGCAGCGTTCGATACTGTTGATAATAAGGTGTGGAGCAGTGGGTACAGGGTGTATTGTCAGAGGAGACTGAACTTCATCTCATGTCTGTGGAACCAGATGAAGTTAGAGCTGGATCAGGTGACCCTAAATCCTCCCTTAGTTACTTCTTAGGTAAGAAGTATTATTTTTCTCTCACTATGTGTTTATACACCACTCTGAATGTAATCATTAGTTATTAACCTCTGTCTCTCTTCCACAGCATGTCTTTATCCTGTCTTCCTTCTCTCACCCCAACCAATCACAGCAGATGGCCCCGCCCCTCCCTGAGCCTGGTTCTGCCGGAGGTTTCTTCCTGTTAAAAGGGAGTTTTTCCTTCAGACTGTAGCCAATAATATTATTTTAGGGTCTTGACCTTACAATATAAAGCCCTTTGAGGCAAATATTTTTGTGATTTGGCATTACATCAATTGGAAAGAAGTACATCAGTGTGTGAATGTGTGTGTGAATGTGTGGATGACTGGTTGTGTAAAGCGCTTTGGGGTGCTTAGGGACTAGTAAAGCGCTATACAAATACAGGCCATTTACCATTTCTAGTACATTTCTATCTCAATCCTTAATGACCCTAAACTGCTGCACTTACATTTTAAAGAATATTAAGAGTTATAATTACCTGAATACTACTCTAGTACCACCTTGACGTTTGTAATTTGAAGAGCTACGTAGTGGGCCACCAAGAGAGATTAATTCCTCAGTTCTTTGGTATTTGACAACCTACTGATGATGAGCCTCAGCTTCACTCTTGTTCTAAGTATTCTTCTAATGTCATGTCCCAAACCGACACAATACAGTCATTATCTGGCTGCCAGCCAGTCATATAAGCACATATTTACAGTTGTTTCTGCCACTTAAATTTGCCAAACTTACGGTACGTCATTTTTAAACCAGCACTGGCCTAGTTAAGCCTGGTTATAGTTAGGGTGAGTTAGAGCTGTTTTCTTGCGTTGGCCTTGGCTCTCCATGAACTATGCTTCCTTCTGATAACATGTTGGCAATAAACCTTTCTAAAAACTGACCTCAACAGCCTCCTTATATTCCTTTTTCCAGTTTTATGTTAGTCTCCTCACCACCTAGACCTTCGTGGGGATGTAACATAATTGTTACACTTTTTCTTCTTTTCTACAAACATTAGAAACCCAATTGTAAGTACAGTAGCACTGAATAAGAATACTGTCTTAGTGTGTTTGACCCGACATTTACAAATGATTGTAAAATTTGTAGGCAAATCTAGTGCTGCAGTATAGATTACAGGACTGTTAAGTGTGACAAAGTTGGGTTTACTGTAAAGCAGTGATGAGTCATGAGACACCAGATGGTTTAGAGACAAATTACTCTACAAATTTACTGTATTATTGATCAAACGAGTATAGTCCTGTATAAAAAAGACTCAGGGTTTAGAGAACAAGGCACCACATTTAGTAGACAATGGTTTATATCCTTCTGATTGACCCATTCCACCTGCTTCCACTGCTGAAATCTATAAATTAACATGTCTGTAAAAAGGGAAAAGCATAAATGAACATTTCTGGTAGAAAGCTACAGTGCACAACAATAAGGATCAGCACAAACATACATAAATATTTGGCACCATATTCCTCAGTGTGATTAGGATTTTTAAAAATATGACATTAATATCCAGGCCTGGACTTATTTCTAGACTCAAGAACTACAGGTTTGCGCAGGGCTCTGGAATCTGTATTGCACTGGTGATTGATAAGTCTGCATACCAAAGTTTAAGCAGCAAAAGCATATGCACTTTATTGACCAAAGACACAAGGGAAAAACTATATACATTAGTATATATTCCCAACTTCCCCAACATCTAGAATAACAGAGTTTTAAAAAAATCCTGGTTTTGTAGGTTTTTTTGTTTTTTCCCCCCACCCATGCTCCAGGGTAACTGTCCATGAAAAGGTCCACAGCTCCAGGTCATCCAATCACACTCCAGTATATAGTGACAGGAAGTAGATGTACAGTAGGAAAATGGGATATATGAGAAGGGGCTTCTTTGTTTTAAATTCATCTCCGACAAGCAGTGAAGCAGCACTGTATGCAGCCCAGAAAACTCCAAAAAGCTGAAAGATGAGAAGACATTCATTCAACATTAAGAGCAAACAGCCACAGGGTGAAAGAACTTCATTGCTTATCTAAAAGCTACAATTATTAACAATTTTCTATTATGCTGTGGGTTATGATAGACTCATTAGAAGACAAGCTTGTCAAGAACATACTGACTGGAGTGCACAATTACAGCAATGCTCTAATTACCTGATGGTTCTAATGCCATCCTGCTCTGACATGATAGAATTTTCAAGTCCAGGGCTCGCAAAATCGCTAGCCCGACGTCCCAGAGCTAGCGATATCTCCGGTCGGGCGACCAAAATCTATCTCAGCCCCGCCCGTCGGGTTATCATATAGCCCAACGGGCGGGGCTGAGATAGATTTTGGTCGCCCGACCGGAGATATCGCTAGCTCCGGGACGTCGGGCTAGCGATTTTGCGAGCCCTGAAGTCACTGCTTGTTGACGTAAACTTCTCAGGCAAGTTTGTGTCCCTGACTTTGCTTGCATACTGCATGAATGCATGCTGAACCAAGCAGCGTATATTTTCCTTTAGAGTAAAGGAGTGAATTTGGAACCAGGGACTATGGAGGACTCAAACCATCAGAAATAACAAGGCGCTCTATTTTTTTATTCATACATTTCTATCCGCTTCTCGTGAGGAGAAATGAGGAAACTGTCATAGGCGCATCAGTGTCTGTCACGTTTATGAAGCTCTGTCTCCATGTTCACACCAACATGTTTTTGGACTTGTTTCGTCCACACTGAGACGGCGTTTTTGGTCAGGGAAAACGCAGCGTTTTGAAAACGCTCTCCAAAGCGGATACAATTGAAAAGTCCAGTGTGGACTGCAAAATCGGAGGCTCTCGAAAACTCTGACGCATTTTAGTCATGTGATGCAGTCATGTGACCAATTCAACTAAGATGGCGGACGGATTACACAGCAGCCCTATTGAAGATTAATTCTGATTCTAATATCAGTTTGTACATGCTCCAGAAGCAACTTTGTACTCTCGTGTTACTCGCAGCAACAACTCCACCTCATCGTCAGTCCATTTGAACAACTCGGTGCTTTTCCTCAACATTTTGCCGCGACGCTTCAAAGAGCCGGAAAATAAATGGCAGAAGGAAATGACGCAGGTCGTCCTATGTTTCACGCATGCGCACCACAGGAAGGAAAGTGTTTTCAGTGTGGACGAACTCTCGGAAACGATTGAAAATGATAGTGTGGACGCAGAGTGTTTTCGAATTTATCCGGATCAGTGTAGATGTAGCCTTTGACTACAGCAGTCCAGCCTCCTTTTCGGAGCAGGCCCTCTCACTTACTCTCTACAATGATTTGAACACCAGCTTACTAGACTAGACCAGCTCAGCACGTGTTTGAGCCGTCTCTGCTTCCTACAATCTTTACAAAATACCCATACATGCATAGCACTACCGATTTGCTGTCATAATCATGTTTTTTATTTATATCTTTCATTTTGCTGTAGCCTATGAACCAGGTTGTAACATTGAGCTTTTTAACAACATGAAAACATAAGACACTTGTTTATTAAAGTGACTCACTTTGACTAGTGTAGAAACCACCTCGAAGCCTCCAATCACTAAGAGCAGAGGGGCTATGACGATGAGAGGAAGAAGGGAATACCCAATCACTCCAAGGACCTGACCGTATGAAACCTGCTCAGGAGAACAAAAGCATTTCTTATCCTCTGTATGTACAAGTTAGAGTTAACTTCAAGTGCTGCAGGTGTCAGCTGGATTTACCTCCCCACCAAGAACACGAGCCAGCAGGAAGATGGTTAGTGATCCAAATATCCAGATGGTGATGATCCAAGACACAACCTGTGAATGCAAAGAACAGGTTGGTGTTGACACTGAATTATGCCACAGTGAGTTTAAGACATGACATTCTTCTAACCAACTTTGAGGATCCAGCTAGTAGATTATATATATGTCTGACGCAGATGCATATAATGTAGAGGATGCAAAGTACTGTCTACTGAAGCTGCATTTGTTGGTCTACACATAAGGACGTGGTTGGTTCAAAGGAAAGGTTGTATTTAATCCAATTAATTAGCACAATGTACTCAAGTTTCCACTGGACACATTTTCAATCCGTCGTTTCCAAATGTCACTTGGCACAAACAAAATGCCGTGTTTTCCATCAGATATCTGTCAAGAAGCCAGATGGGACTAAATAACAGAAAAACAAAGTGATTTTATTTTAATGCTGGTTTTGAATTTCTCTGTAAGAACTATAACCAACAGCATATACAAACTAAAATCAACTCATCTTCAATGCAAACTTTTATCTTTGTAATAAGTTACAAGATCTTCTCTCACTCAAGCAACTCTGTACTCTGCTGGTGGAAAGAGGTACAAACAATGACCCTGAGTTGGTGTGTACCTGACATATTTCACCTTACCAAACAAAACCAGGTAATAGGCCTAACCGAATTCAGCAAACAGAGAAACAAAGCAGCCGATCATCACAGTCCTCTTCCACTGGGGAAATTCATTCAACAATGAAACGTAACACAGGTCTGCAACCAAAAAACTGCATACGAGTGTTTCTTATAGATTTGTACGCGCTGAAACCGGGAAAAATATTTTTAAAATTCCTTCTCGTCGCGTTTTCTTGCAAAACTCATGTTTTTAGTTTAACTCAGCGTAGAATTTTTAAACTGAAATCTGAGTTAAAAACCATATCCCATAATGATTTCTTACATTAATGTAATATTTCTAAGAGCGAGACTCCAGAGAAATACAAACAGAAAATGGGAGGAAAGGGAAGCGTGTTGGTAGCATCAAAGAGAAGCTTTCACAGACAAAAAGAGTAAACGTGTAGTGTTAAATCTATCATGAACGAATCGTTTTTTGTTTCTTCGTTCAATCATAAGAAAAATGATGCATAGTTAATTGTAACAAAATATTGATTTGTTTCATCGCTGTTGTGCTTTTTTAATGTAAACTCTTTGTGTTTTGCAAAAAAACTGTTCGTGATGGAGGGAGATCATGTTTGGATTCAGCAACATCAAATTTATCTAAAATATCCCACGCAGCTGAAAAAATATATAAATACGTTTTGCAGACCTGTGCAATCCGTCTTCATTTTCACAGACTCACTGCTTCCACTGCTCACCATAGGATTGGACCTACTTGTTGTTCAGGAAGTAATCCTAGCTATTACAAGTCTGGGCGGTAGAAACGTTATATGGTAGAAATGATATGAATTTGGCCAACGGCAGAGATTTTGACTATACAGCTCTACCGCGTGTTGATGATGTCATCAAGCTGCACCTGTTTTGATTGAAAGCATCGCAGTGGCTGCAAGCACGGAGCTTACACGTGGGGATTGCATTTATATAGTGCTTTACAATTCCACTATTCATTCACTGTCACATTCACACACTGGTGGAGGCAAACCACAGTTGTAGCTGGGGCAGCCCCTCTGGCCATCACCAGTAGGGTAAAGTGTCTTGCCCAAGGACACAATGACCAAGACAGACAGAGCTGGGGATTGAACCGGCAGCCTTCCGGTTACAAGATGAGCTTCCCAACCCCCTGAACCACGGTCGACCGGTGCTCATAAAGAAGACCGGTGCGACGCATTTGGACCTGGTTTGGGTTTAAGCGGTCAGATATTGAGCAGAAAAACAGCAAATTATGCCGGGGACATTGATAGCAAAGAGATGGAATACCAAGTCTGCATACCAAAAAGTTTAAAAGGAAAGCCAAAAACTGTGCCCTCCACAAACGCCCAGTCAGTCAAGTGGCCCTAACACCAGCAGACCGATCTTTTCCAAGCCTGTTCCAAAGGCACATTTTCCACTTTATTTTAAACAATTTAGAATTTTGTGTATTGGTATTTGGAAAAAGATCTTAAAAGTTATTTGAAAAGTTTTGCAATTTAAACATTTAAAAAAAAAAGTTTTGCACAATAAATATGCTTAAATGGCATTCTATACTGTTCAGTTCAGACATATATACAGAAGAAAAGAATATATGGTGATATATATCGTTACAGCAATGTGGATTTTGGGCCATATCGCCGAGCCCTAATTACAAGTAAAGGTTTTGAGTTACTGGAGGCAAAATATTCGTTTTGTCTGGCTCCAGCAGAGACTGGAACCCACAGCCAATCCACACAGATCTCAAAGTGCTGTGCAGCCCAGTGCACTGGAGCTGTTTGACACGGCCAATGCTATTTTGGGCTTTAGTTCTTTTCTGGATTCAGTATGAAGCTACATGAAAGAAAAGCAGTAACACAATGAGCACTACTTCAACTCCTGTTTAACCCACAAACATTGGTTTCAAATGCCATCCAGGCAGGACAGATGATGATGGTCTTGCTGTAGTTTGAACATGTTTGAATGAAACGACACAGCTGTGTTTCTTGTGTCCTCCTCACCCTGAACTGTCCATAGATGGAGATCATGGAGAAGAGCAGCACCACAGCCAGAGGGCCCCAGAAGTCTGGGTTGTCTCTAACCACCTGCCGGTTGTAACCCAGTGATGGCATTGGCATCAGCACACATCGAATCTTGTAATAGATGTCCTTTATATCAATGTCCAGCTCCTCCCTGTTCAAAAAAAAGCACAACAAGATGACATGATCATCACTGGTGTTAAAGTCAAGTCTAACCCAGTCAGTTTCAATGGTAAAGATCACAAAAACAGGATCTACAGATGTGCATGTGTTTTGAGCAAGCAGCACAAAGTGAACTGAACTGTTCAGAAGCAGTGGAATAATACAACTGTCCAGCCCTTCACCTTAAAGGGGATCTATTGTTTTATTCCTCTGATATACATCTTGTTCCAATAGTGCATACTTGTATTGTGTACTCTGATGTCTGTGTTATTCCATAGAGAAGGAACGTCTCCGTCACACTGCTCTGGGTTCGGGTAGAGAATAAGTTCCCCGTAAGTAATCCTACAGTTTCAACATCTCAGTACAATTATAAAAAAGCAGAAACATTTCACTACAAGTACTCCCAGTTATCTAAAAGAAGTCTACACAGTGCAGACTTGGATGACATTTTTTTTGGGGGGGAAAGATAACCCACTATTTAAGTTTATTGTAAAGATTAGCCAAGTTGATGTGAGTCATAATACAACACACTTAAAGCACTAAGGCTGTTCCTACAAAATAAAACCACCATGCACTTACAGAAGAGGTTTGCTCTCTTCATTGTCCTCTTCCTCCACCTCCAGCAGCCAGCCGTAGCCTCGTTGTCTCAGGAAGGTGGTGGCATACGGGTCCTTCCCACTGTCACTGCCTATATTCAGTTTAACATCTGGAGTGCTGATGGTGCCGCTGAGTTCTGAGGATGACATATTTGTTTACATTGTGTAATGTGTGCTTTTAGACTGACATGGCTCCAGAAATACACACTGCAAGATGTATGACAAAACAGCTTTAAGTCCACCACTATAACCAGTTCTTACTCTCAATGCAGCCTCACCAAGCTGACCAATAATCGTCCCAATTAAAATTAGGATGTCAAAGTAAACATTAGTGGCAGCTCCACTCTAAACATAAAGAGTGAGACCGATGCAGGCAAAGGTTAAATCTTTTTTTTTTCATAAGGAAGGTATTCCAGCGTGCTGCCAGAGCGCACTCGCCTGGCATGTTTAAAAGTAATAAAGTAACGTACTGTGTTACTTTTTATCCAAAAAGGTATTGCGGCCTAAATCACTGATCCAAAATCACGTATGTGTGTTCAACCCGGATGACATATAGTGACTATGAAAGCCATAACATGTGACCCATTCACAGAACCACTGTGGACGGATGAATTTGGATGAGAGTGAAATGTTTCATCCCAGATAAAAGTGACCACTTATAGCAAGTCTGTATTGACAAGCAGTGACTTTTCCCGTGACGTGGAAACAAAGCCCTCCGCATCATAACAGCAGCAACCAGACCCTCACCCAGGAGAGACTCAGAGTCACTTACGCCATCACAATTTAAGTAGTAACATTTAATTTCTGGTTTAGCCAGTAAACTTGGTACTCGGCAGCTACGTTCTCCACCAGCCACGTATCAGTGCTGAAGTTATTTAGCAAAGCTAAATGACAGACTGTCTACCTGTGAATTACTGTGTACCAATTACTCAGAAATGCAGAGTCAGCCCACAGCAAAGTGCTATTTCTTAGTGTGGATTGATCTACACCTGGGTATCTAATCTAACTCGTGACAACGAAAATAAACGACGTGAGCAGGTACGAGGCTAGCTCTTTTCAGGCCTGCTAGCTGCGTAGCTCTGCTAGCGATAGCCTACCTTCAGCCTCGGTCGAAGACACGAACGTGAAATCTCCGTTGGTGGGAGAGAACTGCATGTTTCAGTTTCTATTACTGCCACACGCCTTGGCTCCACAGAAATTGCATTTAGTGACACGTTAATAAAGCTGTCATTGGTCACAACTCTTCAGTGAAGTTCAACTACCGCATCTTGTTTTCTTTCCGACGTTGTGCGCTTGGACGTAAGCAGGAAGTGCAGATGATGCTAGTAAAGAGTACACGTCTTGTGATGCATTCAGGTCTAATCATGATGGTCGGAAACTATCAGAAAATCTTTGTTAAGTTCAGTGTGCGGAATATATGCAGGGGTGGAGGGAAGGGGATCCACAAAAATAATTCAGGAACCACACGTGGTCTTTTATACTCTAAAGCCTGAGTGGAGTATTTATGTCAATTTAACAAATTATAGATTAATTATAATTTCAGCTAAACGTCAGAACTTGACAACAGCCTTTAATAAAATGTTGTTTTTTTGTTTTTGAGTATTTTGTTAATGAAGTTTATGTACGCCATATTCTCAGTCTAACGTTTTCCTCTGCAGCACATGTGATGGGTACAAACTGTTAAATACCCCCCTTAATACCCCTTAAATCCTGCTCGTACTGTACTGTGTCGTTAAGTGCTTAACGATATTAGGGCTACGAAAATGCATCAGAACAAAATGTTGTTAATTTGAAAGAAATGAACAGTGCCCCACGTACTGCAAAGCCTGAGTGTATTTTGTGCAAAGTAGAGTTCAGTGTGTTTTGATCACAGGGTATCTACAGCCAGGTCATAGATCATAGGCTCTCATCTACATCCAGCTGAGTGTGATCTGCTCACACTTGCCTGCAGTGCACATTTTTACGTGATTCTTTTTCAGCTTGGTATGGGAGATATTTTGCTACCAGATATATTATTATTATTATTATTATCTTTATTTAACCAGGAGATTGCATTCTTAAGATAGCAAATTAATTTACACATACATTTTGGTTTAAGAAAGAAAGCAAAATTCACAGATGCATTTGAACATGACTTCTTCGCTTTTGCCAATAACTGTTTTCTACAGTTGGACTTTTGGATCCAGCCTCTAGTGGCCCTTTGGAGGAACTGCAGTATTACAGGAGGTTAGCTCTCTGTACCGGCGTACTTCGTTTCGCAAAGAGGCGGGTAAACAGTGTAACGGGACAGAAACATGGAGCCAATGGCATGTCGTCGAATCTCTGGTGGTGTTCCCACAGCCGCGACTAATGTGGAAGATTTGAGTTGCACCCACATCAACAAGATACGGGTCGCTACAGCAGCCCTATGGACACGTCGTAGCGTCACGCCGGTGATGTTTTGAAGCACACTCCCTTTTCTATTACGTTCCCTGCCTCTTAGTGAATCTAGCCAATAGCAACATCTCTTACTGAAATACTTCTTTTGCCGCTAAAACCAAACTCCCTCTAGTTTTCTGTCGTCGAGGGCTCTGTTGGTGTCGCTAATTTCGAGAAAAAGGTAAGTTTAACTTTTAACCTTTAGTCGAATTACGTTAAACTGCTTTTGCGTGTTCTCGTCTGAGGAGAAATGTACACTGACATCAGTTGTAGGGCCAAGAAACTGTCCAGTTTTGTCCTTTTCCCGACCAGCTACCTTTTAAACGACATAAGATAACAAGGCGTTTCCAGTGTGATTTTCATCTGTTGAGCGCATTCAAAGCAGAAACGTCTGCGCTGACTTATTGTTGTTATTGTTACGGAGCGGGAAGCGAGCAGCTCACGTGCAAATTATCAGACAAACATGAACTAATTCACACGTGCTCACGAATGAACTGATAGGTAAATATAGGAATGTGTTAACGCCGCTGAACGCTGTTTACCACTGCATACGTTTATATTTACACGATACAAGCGTGACAACTTTATAAGTAAAGCTAGTTTAAAAAAATAAAACAACGCGTGGCATTTAAATCTAAATCTGGTTTACTGTGCATGTGGCTTTAACATTAGCAAAAGGGAAAGTAAATCTGAAGCCTTCAAACAATTCTTAAGTGAAATAGCAGGTAGCAAAATATTAGCCACTGTAGGTTTGGAGGATATTTTTGGATGCACTGATATATCTGCTGAGTATGGGTAGAATGGGCCTGTTGACTGACACTGACAGATGGCTGATTTTGTTTTATTTTTTTTTAATCTGTAGTGTCCTGTCAGTCTTACACTGTCAAAATGTCATGGAAAAACGAAGAGCTGTAAAGAAAGCAAACAGAATTATCAACAAGCAAATCCGTATCGGCCCAGGATTTTGGAATTGATGCATCAGAAGAAACCTCCATTTGTGACATAGTGCTGTTAAACCTTTTAGTCCACAAAGTCCATTTTAGTTTAAGGTGTCCAAGCTAGATGCACCCTCTCTGAAGGTGTTCTTTATCCCTTACTGATGATGATTTCTCATGTTCAGAATCGGTGTGGCACCGATCACTGGCTGAAAATGGGAATCTCTGGACTGCTGCAGTTCATCAAAGATGCAGCAGAGCCCGTCAATGTGAAAAAATACAAAGGCCAGACGGTAGCTGTGGACACCTACTGTTGGCTGCATAAAGGAGCTTTCTCGTGTGCTGAGAAACTTGCTAAAGGAGAACCGACTGACCAGTAAGCAGTTGTGTTATTTTCAATCAATTAAAACGACCCTGTTGTTGTAGGGTCTTTATCTGTTGTTATGATTTGGTACAATGCAAATAAAACCGAAGTGAACTAAAGGTGTTCTGAATGAGGCTGTTTTCTGATTAGGAATGGCCTAAAGTCTAGAACTGACAGTGGTGTTGTATTTGCCCCATCCAGGTATGTGTGGTACTGCATGAAATTTGTGGACATGCTCTTGACCTTCAGTGTGAAGCCCATACTGGTGTTTGATGGACGCAATCTGCCTTCAAAACAGGAGGTGGAAAAGGCTCGCAGAGAGTGAGTATTTACTTTTATTTGCTTCTCGCTGTAAACATATACATTTGAACAAGTTTAACCTAAAGTGAGAACAATCACAACTCTTGGGATCCTGATAGTTTCTATAGTAGAATCGAATGAGGAATTTGCGATGCATCCAGATAGAAAGAAACCAATACAGTACACTTCATTACAAAGGCTGGACTTTTAAAGAAGAAAGAACACATAGGAGCAGTCTTACTGAGAGCAACACAAAATCATGTTTTCATGTTTAAGCCACTCGAAAGAGTGTCAGTTTTGTGACTGCATGAGATATTTTTGCGTCTGATCTTAAGTCATATGTAGGAGTTTCTCTTACGGAAGGATATGTTCAAAATATATCATGCAAACCTGATTTTTGGGTTGTAGTGTGGTATTTATAGCAAATTGCACTAAAAAAGCATGCCTGATGCATTTGTGATAATTGCTTCTAGGAATGATCATTTAGAATGGAGTACTGCGTGACTGACAGTTTGAGTGAGTGGCTCAAAGCTGTGGGCACAACACCGTGGTTCTTTCCTAAAACTCGGCCTTTAGTCGTCATGTTGACTAACTTTTTGTCATGGTTGCACTGGTGCGCCTGTTTTTTTTGTTTTTCTTGGGTGCACACAAATTTTTCAATTTTTCTTAACACCGCAGTTTTACTTGTGCTGGAAGTGCTTCACTGAGTTGAAATGTAAACTTAAAACATCTCAAGATATATGAAATAAAAAGAAAATCTAAATTGGAAGGACCTCAAAGTGTCTCTCAGTTTTCAAACATCTCAGTATCTGAGCAGCTCGATATCTATGGACTATCCTCCATTGCAGTCACGTGCCCCTCAGATGGCCAACTCCTGTAATTTTGCCCCCTTTTTTCTTCTTCTTCCTTCTTTTTTCCCAATGTGTCAGCAATGACACCATAAACATGGCGCACGCGACATCATTACTGTACGTGGGGTTTACGTTCAAGCCGTTTTTCTTGTGAAGAATCATTTCAGACTTGAACTTAGTGAACAGAACATCTTCTTTGGAAACATTGTAGGTAATGTTAGCCGTAATCATCATGTCGGCCTCCTCTGACGGCCTGTTTGCTGCTGCTGAAAGGCCGTGGGGAGCGGGGACACTGGGCAGTGCATTTATCGCAGCATATGTGTTTTCTGGATACACTGTGCTTTTTCAGCATTTCAATTGGAAACTTATTAGCACCAGTCACAAATGCAGTATTGTCAGCCACGGTCTCTCCACACTCACCACAGGAAATGCAGTGCATCATGTTGTCAGCTTTACTGTATCTTAGCCGGGGAAAGTGGACAAGCCCTCTCTTCCAAATGTATACACTACCCCCTTTTACTCTCAGTGGGCTCAGTCCATCATATGTGGCTCATTATCTGATGCCGTCTCTGGACCAGTGTTGGACATAAGCTGAGAGGTCGATGGCTCCGTGTCATGAATTTCAGACGGATCAGGCCTTAATGAAAAGGTTATCAAGCGTTCTTTTCTCCTTCCCCACAGCTACATCCACCTCTGGGCCTAGGCTGCTCACCTCTCTATCCGCCTGCACTTTCAAACGTACTCCCACATGTAGGACTACAGGAATCACGGCCAATCAGAGAGTCCCGCCCTTGACTGTTTGTGATTGGTTTAGATCAGGGGTCCCCAATCCCAGTCCACGAGGGCCGGTGTCCCTGCAGGTTTTAGATGTGTCCTTGATCCATCACAGCTGATTTAAATGGATAAATGACCTTCTCAACATGTCCTGAAGTTCTCCAGAGGCCTGCTAATGAACTACTCATGTGATTCAGGTGTGTTGACCCAGGGTGAGATCTAAAACCTGCAGGACACCGGCCCTCGTGGCCTGGGATTGGGGACCCCTGGTTTAGATCATGATATGGGAATAATGTGTTTGAAAGTCTCCGTGTGGTCAACACAGTTGCTGAGACTTTTCTTCTTTTACCCGAATGGCCTTTTGCACCGATGAAGAGCTGCTTTCCAAAACAGCAATAGTTTCTGTGAAGGTTCCCGAGCAATGAGCACACATCCCCATCACAAACAAATACTTTAACTTCATGAAGCAAAAGATGTCCAAAACCACATCCTTGACAAGGGAGCTGAGCTGTACCTGTGACTGTCCTAATTTTTTCTTTACTGCTAACAGTGACACCACAGCATCGTATCGTATGGTTTCAAATCATGACTGTCACTTCTTTCCACCTCACGTTGTATGTCCTCAGTTTGATTTCACTTCTGTACTTTTCAGACGCAGAGAAACCAACCTACAAAAAGGGAGACAGCTGCTACGTGAGGGCAAACTGTCCGAGGCCAGAGAGTGTTTTAACCGCTGTGTTAACATCACCCCAGCTATGGCTCATAACCTGATTAAGGTGGGGTCCTTCTCCTTATTCGATCTACCTATGAGCGCTCACACGCGACGTATGAAGTGCTTCTGGTAATCGCTGTCACCTATTGTGTTAACTTATTCTGTGACAGCGGGGGGTGTTTGAAGCATGCTTTCAATCTTAAACCCACATTCACACAAATGCATTTTCACTTGACGCCCTCTTTGTCTGGATTAGCATTTGATCCCATGCTCTCTGCATTTTAAGCTACTTTCCTCTTTCTTTCTTGTGCCTCTTATTTATTTCTGGTGTTTCTACTTACTAGGGCTGTGCGATATGACCAAGATTTTAAATCTTGATATAAGACATTTATCGTCCTGACAACAATATATATCACAACAAATTCACATTTTCTGTGAAATTCTGTGAATCTCGGGGAACTTGGCTTGTGTGAAGTGTTTTCAGCTGGGTGTCGTGTAGCTCCTTTTGCTTCTCATCTGAACTCTCGCCATCCTCCGTCACGTGATTCTTGCGTAGGTGGTAGAAGAGGTTGTTGTGCTTGAGTCTGAGGTGGGGACCAGTTTGTGCCTTAATCTGCATAGTGCAGTTTCTGGTCCGTGTCAGACTTTTCACAACCAAACCACGTCCATGAGGCAGCCCCTCGTTTAGGAATAAGGTCCTCGATGTGTTTTGACTGGTCCTTCTATTTGTCATCATTTCAGTTTATTTTGAAAAACCTCAACAGGATCTTCAGCTTTATTGTGAAAGGTTTATGTGGGGGAAAAAAACAAGCAGACGGCGAAGCCCCAGGCGGGGTTACCGTCGTTGTTGCTAACGACAAAGCTAAAAACAGTCGCTTGTCTGTCCGCAGTGTGGTTATTTTAACTATAAGAGAAAGACAGAACTTTAAGAAATGAATATAACCATCAAAACCATGAAAACATTACCGTAAACACCATAAACACCATATCATCCGATATATATCGTTATATCAAACAACCCTACTACTTATTTTTTTACCTGATATAGTTACATTGTTACTTTGCGTTATTTTGATATTATATTTGCACTATCCTACTGTATCCTACAATTCTTATTGTATGTTGTTGTATGTCTTTATTCCTGTGTTTCTCTTGCCGCACTGAGCATGTGCATGACAAAAGAATTTCCCTCGGGATAAATAAAGTTCTTATCTTATGTACTGCACGTGCTTCTGTAACTGGGAAACAAATGGTTTGTTGCTTAATTAGCAATAAAATCTATACTTTCTGTGGAGAAAGTTGGCTCTCTCACCCAATCACAAAGTGAACGTGTATACGAGTCATCCTCTCACAAAAAGTCTCCATCTTTGCTTGTTTATGCATAAACACTCCAAAAAAAATACTAAAATGCAGTTGCAAAAATTGTCATGTAAAGGTGAAGAAAGGCTTGTTTTTGTGTTCTTGGACCAGGCTGCAAGGGCGAGAGGCGTGGACTGTGTTGTGGCTCCGTATGAAGCTGATGCTCAGCTGGCTTACCTCAGTAAATCTGGTTTGGCCCAGGCGGTCATCACAGAGGACTCTGACTTGCTGGCATTTGGGTGCAAAAAGGTATCTAAACTCAGGAGGTGCATTTCCAGCTGCATGCTGCCTCTACTCTGTATGCAACACCATATGTCAGTGAAGAATGAATTGATTTTAAACCTAGTGTAATCTCTCTAATTAGCAGGAGCAAACAGGACTGTGTTAAAGATGAATCTGTCTCTTTTTTTCTTTTCTTTTCATTCACAGGTTATTCTAAAGATGGACAAGCAGGGCAATGGCCTGGAGATAGACCAGAGCAACCTCGGCCGCTGCCGATCCTTGGGGAATGTTTTCACTGAGGAAAAGTTCCGCTACATGTGCATCCTCTCCGGCTGTGACTATCTCGCCTCTCTGCATGGCATCGGTCTGGGCAAAGCCTGCAAGCTGCTGCAGCTTGCCAAAGACCCTGATATACTGAGGGTAGGACAGGCCGAAACCATGAAGTCATCAATTTAGATATTTTATTGATCATGGTGTCTGCTTGGTCATTTACAGTATATACAATAATCCTACTTATAAGAAAATCATGTGTTAAATGTCGGCTGTCTTTTCTTGTCCCTCACAGCCAAGTATCTGTGGCACATGGCTGCCGGAGAGCAGAGCTTTCTTCCTGTTAGCAGGAAGTCTTTGCTTCCTGCTAAGTGCTTGCCTCTTTAAGGAGGTTGTGTGATTGTCGGGGTTTCATTTTTCGTCTTTAGCTTATACTATAAAGTGCCTCGAGGCCATTGTTCTGACTCTTGTGAATTAGAAATAAAATATATAAACAAAATTGAATTGAAAATGAAATGAACCCTGTCCACCCCACCCCTAAGATGCCGTAGTTGTTATTCTATACACGCTCTTAATTAGTGACAATGACAGTTATTTTTGATCACGTCTGATAGACTGCTCATCTTCCTGTCAGGTAATCAGAAAGATGGGCCAGTACCTGAAGATGAGTCTCGTCGTTCCCGAGCAGTACATCGAGGGATTTGTCAGAGCCAATAACACCTTTCTCTATCAGCTGGTTTTTGATCCCGTCAGGAGGAAGGTCGTGCCCCTCAACCCATACCCAGAGCACATTGACCCCGCCACGCTGAGCTATGCTGGACTGTATCCTCGTGTCCTGTAGCACATCTGATCTGCTCTTATCTCGACTCGTGTTTGATTTAGCAAGGTGACTTGTGTAAGTTGCCTGCCTTGGCCTGTCCAGTATTTTGTCCTTGATGTTAAATTCAGTCATTTAGGAGATGATAAGGGCTTGCAAATGGCCTTGGGAAACCTTGACATCAACACCATGGAGAGGATAGATGACTTCAGCCCAGACAAACCTATTCCACAGGTACTGGATCATGGTCAGTCAAAGGTGTTAAAATAAAGTGTTATTTTTAATATAGAACAACTTTCCAAACCTAATTTCAGCAATGCAAAGGCCGCAGTCACAGCTGGAACTACTCACCGGCCTCCACAGGGCCGAGTATATGGAGCAGAGGCTTTACGCCAGCCACCGCGGCGCCTGCCCGGCCCCCAACCTCTCCAGACAGGCCTCCCTCCACCAGGGGGAAGAAGAGAGTCATCAACCTGGATGGCCTAAGGATACCCTGCAGAGAGCTGCAGGTGAAGAGGCCCGGAGAGGGTGAGATCTTCCTGCTGTGCTTATGTTGTGTAGTGGAATGTAACAAAGTGCAAATCTGTTCTGTATCTACGTTTCATGCCTCTGTTTATTTACCGTGTTTCAGTATGTGAAGCATAGCTGAAACAATTAGCACGAAGATATTTCCATGTAGAAATACTAAACATTACACTATTGAGCTACATTAAACCGTGCAGCTTTGCTGAGATCCATGTTAATGTTGTACATTTATTTTGCAGGTAATTCATTTGTTTGGACAGTTTTGTTGACACGAAGCCTGAAGTTGGTTTAGTTTGGCAGATTTCAACATCCACTAGGAAACGAGTACAAAGACCTAGATAAGATATTATCTGCCCTTTCTAGATGGAGGTAGAATTAACAGAGAGGTGGGAAGCTAGATGCACGGCTTAAGAAGAAAAATGCAAATCAGGAAAATTGAATTCAGAGTAGTTGTGACTTCTTGAAATTTAGATTCAGAGAAGGACAAAAAAAATACAAAAGAGGAAATTAAACAATGGGTCATCATTTAATGGTTGTAGCTTCACAGGATTTTATTCGTTTTGTTTTTTTAATTTTATTTTGTTATCTGTACTCTCTTGTAGACTCAAGTATATCGGACCAGGATGTGCTGCAGGAGTACGCTTCATCCAGCCCAAAGCGCTCCAGGTCAGACCAGCCAGCAGACAAGCCCACAGTAACAAGCCTGCCCCGGTCACGCAACATATTTGCCACTGTCCTGCAGAGGAGGAACCAGGAAGCTGAGGAGGATGATCAGGTCACACGCAGCAGGTAACACTACCCTGATTCTAACACTGTAACTGAAAGGATTCGATGCACAGACTGAACAATGTTTATTTGCAGTGTTGTCCGACATTCTTAGTACACGTAGTTTTCCAGCTGCTTCCTGCTGCCCAGCACACACACAGCTCTCTGGTCAGGTCGTGGAGGCATTAAGACACTGCCTGAGGCTTGGTCCTGGCAGGGGCCTCCTGAAGTCCAGCTAGAAATGCTACACACACACACACACACACACACACACACACACACACACACACACACACACGTGTGTATTGATTGCAATGTATATTCTGTTGTGTTAAGAGTTGGTCTTGACTCTTTGACACAACACCAGGGCAGCACTGCTGATGACACTTGTGCCTCTGCAGATCTTCATCCTAACAGGTTATGAAGTCATAACCAAATGTGATAATGCTATGTCAGCAGTGTGTTTCCTTTCAGTTACAAAATAGGATATTATTAGACTTTTGCACAAGTGAGATGTAGGCTGTGAGTTTAATCACACAGGCCAGTGGAGGGACTCGGCTGACATGGATTTTAGTTGTAGATAAATGAAGGTAGAAGCACAACATTGGACCCTTATTGAACACAGATGTGTGGCAAATAATTCCTCTCTTTGTCAGTGACAGAATCGGTAAGGTAGAGACTTGGTTCATATCAGGGTAGGCTGAAAGTTCTGTGAGATACTAAAATTCATCAGGACATGTTATTATTCAAGACAGCAAAAAGGAAGTAGGATATTAATATGATGCTGCAGCTCTTGCTTCTGATTAATGCCTCAAATTAGTGGAAAGAAAACCTATTCTGAAGCTCAGAAATAAACTATAAACTGAATAAAATATGTGCTTGACACACATTCAGTGTGATGAAGGTGATACTGAATGATGTTTGAGTCATTTTGGTCCTTTTGAAATTTGAGACAAATGAAATTGGCATCCTGTCCTAATGGCTTTAAATATTGCTTTAAACCAAGCACTGTAACTCAACCAAAAAATGCTCCAATAATATTGTTTACCGTCCCCCTCACTTTTAATGTGCAGTTATTTAAACCTGACCATCTTCCCACGTGTAGATTCTTCAGCAGTTCCAGTTCAGCACCGAGTCGGAGCATTCAGGATTCCTCCCCGGAGGACCCCACAGCCGTCAGTCCCACTCAGAAGTCCTCACCCAGCATTCAGAACTGTGACGCTGAGAGTTCAGATGGCCCGTCTCTGGAAACCACCAAGCCATCTCCATCACCCAGTACCACCAGTTCAGCCAGTCGTGGCCTCAGCCTATTTCGCTGGTCAGACGGCCCGTCAACTGAACAATCCACCACGCCATTGTCCACCTCAAGCTTGTCTGCGCTGCAGCAGTTCCAGTATAAAAAGGAAAGCTGTTCATCTCCACCAAAAGTCACCAGACCCTCTGGAGATTCGGTTCTACCAGAGCCCTTCTCCCAGGACAGAAAATCAGAGAAGGATGAGCTCTCAGACTCCCCTCCCTCCCAGGACAGCGCTTATTTCTCCCAGTCACAGCCCTACCTCACTTCCTACCATAAAGAGGAAGCCCCCACCTACAGCTTCTCCTCCTCCTACCAGGAGGTTGCTGCTTCTGTAAGTTGGTGTAAATCTCCCCGTTTTACAAATGCTGTTTGTCCCTTGCGGTTGGGTCAGCGTCATCACAGTTTCATTTCTGTTGCATAGAAAGGTTTTCTGGTTTCACAACTTTGGTTTTTTTGTGTCTGACTTTGTCTGCTTCCTTAGGAAATTAATTCAAGCAAAGATTCAGAGATAGAGCACAGTCCCACACACTCAGCAGAAGCAGAGGTGAAACCTGGCATGCCGAGAACTAAGGTGAGTTTGAACCAGAATCCAGCGTTGTACAGGCTTTGGGTTTAATCACAGCTGAATGTTCTCTTAGTTTGTTCAACACCGTCCAACACAGGGTTTTTCTTATGTGTCGATTGGCACGTTCGTTATAAACTGGGCGATAAAATGTTTAAATTGTTGTTTGTTGGTGACAACAAAGTGTTGATTGAAGTCAGTGAATGTTTTCACAGAAGGCCAATAACAATGAGAGTCAGCCATACACACCAGCACATTAGGAGTGTGTGTGTGAGATACAAGAGAAGATGAAAACAAATGTCTTACGAAATAAGACGGCCCAAAGCTAACTGCTGAAAAGAACACTGTTAAACACACACGTCTGAAGGATTTGTGGAGATTTTGGCTATTTAAAGTCAAACACGGAGTACTACACTAAACTGCCTCATGTTTCCACAAAGGAAGTTACCACCACAAATCTGTATAATCTGAAACTGCCATTCTTGCACAGTTGACGGTTCATCTGCACAATGCAATGTGCGTGCTTTGCATTGTCCCATACAGCTTGTCCCGTAGCAATAAGACAGTGATTCCAAAGATGCAACAGCCCAAAGGTCACAGACAAATCCATTTTTTCTGAAAATCTTGTGAATGCAACAACTCGACAAGAAGCTAATGTCGGACTTTCATACCAAAGGTGCATCTGCGAAAAATCTTGATCGAGTTTGAATCCCACTGACCGTGACCTCAGGTCAAAATCAGAGGTTTTCTGAAAACGTGACTGCATTGAGACCGAGGTGACGAAGGATTTTGAAATTCGTACCATACTTACATCTACTAGGAGGGTGAGGGGCAGCACTGTTTCATTTTTTGTTCATCTGTTTGTGGGATTGCTCCCCGAGAATTCAAATGAATCCACGCAACTAGAGCAGGGCGATATGACCAAAAATATTTATCACGATATACATTTGAAAATTTGTGATAACGATATAACTGACGATATAATTGACACGAGACAAAATACTTCACGACTCCTCAACTTTATTAGTGCAAAAAAATCAATGCATTTTCACTTAAACAAGCAGCTGTTTTTTATGTGCATTAAAGTTATATAAAAACGTAACAGTGCAAATTCTTTGCTGACAGTTTAACCAAAAGGCATTTCCAGTGGAAACTGGCCGACATATCCTATAATATCCACAACACTTAAAAAGAGGTTATACACACACAATACGGTAACATTATGTTGAAGCACAGTACGTATCACTCCGCGAGGCTCCGCCTACGATAGCCGTAATGCTCCGACAATCCATCACGTGGTGCGGCTTCGTAGCTTAGCAAAGTCGCACTGAAACATTTGACAGATTTTCGAGCGCCGTGCACATAAAATCGTTTCGAGGTCAGTAAACACAACCAGAGTTCATACATAAGGCTCACGGGATTATAAGGGGCTCTGTCGACTTTCAGAAAAATCAAAGGATGATTTTAAGTGTGCCGTATTTTCCAAACAACACGGTTGTTGCACGCTAGCATGCTCTACCAAAAATAGTGCTTTGTTGTGTATCTGACGGACGAAAGCTAAACCAGTTCCACACCACTGAGGTTGCAGCATTTTTACAAACCAGTTCTGGTTCATCCGTTTCACTCAACATCTGCTTTCGCCCTTCTCATTCTCCGCCATGCTTTTTCTGCCATGTGCGTATGAAAACAAAGGCGGTATTACCATAAAAGGTGTGATATGGCCCAGCCCTACATGCAACAACAAAAAAGTGATAAGGTATCGATTTTTCTTCTAGGTTTTATTTTGTATTAATACCTACATTATTTATTTGGACCAAGGAATTGGTCTTCCATTTGGTTTGCATTCTTCTGTAACACCTGGAGCTTTTGACTGGTCAGTTACAGAAGGGGAAATAAGTTGCATATCATTGAGTGACATAAGCGTTTGATTACAACCCAGCAGGAAGTCTGGCTCACACACATTGCATGATCTCAGCTTGTGGCATGTATATACAGCACAACTGTCCACAGAAACAATCTCACCATTAGTGGCCCACAGTGTGGAAGTCCATGCAAGGTCTTTCCTCACAGGCTGAAGATGATCATGAGAACGGTGATGGGCCAATCAAAACCTAGACTACAATGTTATTAAGGAGCTTGTTAACCTGAAGGGAGCTGGGACCACAACACAGTTGTTGGCACACAGTGAATATCTAAATGATTCAGAGAAGGCTTGAAGGAAACTGCTGCAGTCAGATGAAACCATAATAGAGATTGACAGACCACGTGACTTTCGCGCATTGCATGCCGGGTATGAGTGGCAACAACATCAGGACACTGCATCAAACACTAGTATTTCCAGCACCGGTTATCATTAATTCTGTGGTTTTAATCCCTACTTGCCTTTTATTTGCCCCAAAAACAGTTCTGTACAAAACAACAGAGAACACGGCAGCTCCGCACGAAGGCAGACGTGACAAAAAGGCAAAAAAAAGTACGAGGAAAAAAATCAAAGGAGTGAAAGGGTCAGACCCACACGAGCACAGAGTGGAGTAAGGACGTTAGCGTGCTGCACAACTTTCATCACGCACATATTTATTATTATATGGTCCTAAGTGTGAGTGCGTACAATCACAAGATGTTTAGTAACTTCAGATCCCTGCAACAAGCCCAGGTCCAGTTTACTTTGGTGATTTGGAGATTCCATCTCACAGCTGTTGTTTTTCCCTTTATCTCCTGTACAGGCAAACACATCTATTTGTTTCAGGTTGTAGTGTTACACAACATTTTCAGATCTAATAGAAAAAAAAGTGTTTTGTAATTCATTCAATTTTTCTTTATTTATAGCTGGCATTATTGTTTCATTCTGTTATAGAATCTTACAAGAAAGAGGCAACATTGTAAAAATCCATCATCCTTTATTAGCTGCTTTGGTGAAAAAACCCCAACATACTGGAAAACAGTTATTCATCACTTGCTTGCTTCAATACAACCCTTGGGCACATATATGCGGGAAGTTTCGTGGCTGTTTTGATCTCGCTCTCTCTCTTAACCGATCAAATCTGGCTGTGGTAGCAGCTTCACACTCGGTATGACCCAGGCTGATAGAGGGGCCCAGTCTGGATCGCATTCCTGCATTTTGTAGGCTGGTAGTGAACAAAGCAGCATAGCAACGAATTCAATTCAAATCAATATAAGACTTATTTGTAACCTACATCAACAATTATGTTATGATAAATTACGTAATAACTACAACAGAAGACTGACCTTTGTGTAAATGCTTGGAGCAGACGAACATGTGAGCTGGTCTGTGCTGGAACGTAATATTTGGTCTTCGAATGGCTGCAATCCAGGCCATCCGTCGGCTCTTTGTTACATCGGAAACGTGGCTTAAACAATTTCTCTTCCACGACGTAATCCGATAACAACCGATCTCTTTACCCGTCGGCTTCCCGTCGCTGTCATGTGACCGGCTATTGCAGTTAATAATACAACAGCTTCTTGCCATTTTGTTTCTTTTTATCGCTGTGTGACTGTTTTCATGTGAAAGCCTGCGTGCGCTAGTACCGCTTGCCTCTCGTTCCCAGAATCCTTTGCGGTTTTGCCCCTGAATGACGTCACATTTTCAATCTCTATTGACATCATCTCCATCTGTTGTGTTTGGAGAAAGAAAAATGCGGAGTATGGTTCAAAGAACACCATCCCTAGAGGTTGGGGCTGTTTGTCTGCTAAACAGGGTACAGAATAAGACTGGGCGATATATCGAGTTTCTAAATATATCGATATATTTTTATACGAGATATGAAATGTGACGTTTATATCATTATAGTCTATGTTACGTTATAAATATAGTTGTGGAGCCACAAGTTTGCCTCTCTTTCGTCCACTTTTGTCTCTACGCAGCGTTACTCTGCCTCGCCTCTCTCCTTCACTGAACACAACTCCCCCATCGCTTCACCTGCAGGCAACGACAAGGTGGATACGGCAGCTATCAAAGGGGAGCTGCTTGGTAAAAACAAAACATCTGGAGATTACTATTTTAACACTGGTAGCATTAAAATGATGTTAGCGGCAAATCTCCATTAATGGCAGCGTAATCGACAGTGCGCCCTATGTATGAATTCTGGTTGTGCTTACTGACCTTTTTAGTACGACTTTGGTAAGCTACGAAGCCGCACCGCTGTCGGAGCATTACGGCTACTGTAGGCAGGAGCCTCGCCGAGGAATCTGGGTCCTAAACTCTGTCGCTTCAGGTCCCAAAGTCAAACGAACAAAGTCAAACTGTCTAAATTCTTTCATCTTTAATAAAACGATCAGCGTTGCTGCTTTACCAGGTGTAACAATTAAGTTTAACATCCAGGCATCCATGAAAACAGGATTTATTACATTTAACAGAGTTAGAAGTTAACAGGAAGTTAGCTCACTAGCTTCCATCTAAACATGATATAGCATGTTCTGACTGAGAGATTTCTGAAAAACTTCAAACGTACAGCTCTGCTGTCACTTCCAACATAAATGAAGACAGAAAACTAAACAGCAGTGACGTTTGTAGGGTTACTGAAGTTGGGCTAGCTGCTATATAACGATGTGCTACGTGATCGCTAGCGACACAGCTATGTTAGCATAAACACAGTGAAGCTGGAGGATAAACGCTAACTTTTTTCCACTCGATAAAAGTTAACGTGAAGGTTCCTGATGGTTAGAGACAAATGCAATCGCATGGCAGGATGCTGTAAACGGACCACACTGCAGTCAGGAGAACAACTGAGATAATCCATCCACAATACCAGGTTAGTCATTAACATACTGCAACAATAGAATAGAAGCAGCAGGGGGAGGATTTAACATTAATGAATCAATGGTACAGAAGTGGAGGAAGCAAGAAGAATGAGTTGAGTAATGTTTGACTTATCTGACTGTTTTTTGTTTTGTTTTTTTTTTTGCTTTATGCGCTTTATAATCTGGTGCGCCTTATGGTCCGAAAAATACACTACTTTTCTGTTACTCTAATACTGGTTGTAGTATGGTGTAGTTTCATAGAAGTTGAACAGAGTTGACTACATATTGAATATACACAATATTACCAAAAGTATTCACCGACCCATCCAAATCATTTAATCCAGGTGTTCCAGTTACTGCCATGGCCACAGGTGTATAAAATCAAGCACCTATGTGTGCATACTGGATTTGTGAAAGACTGGGTCGCTCTTAGGGCTTTGGTGAAATCAAACATGCCACCATGATAGGATGCCACCTGTTCAACAAGTCCAGTTGTGACATTAGTGGTGTTATTACAAAGTGAACGACTGCATCTCAGCCATGAAGTGCTAGGCCACGTAGAAACACAGAGCGGGTTTGTGGAGGCTCACAGTGCACAAAGGTGGCCAATTTCCTGCAGAGCAAATCACTACAGACCTCCAAACATGTGGCCTTCAGATTGGCTCAAGGACAGTGTATGGAGAGCTTCATGGAGTGGGTGAGAGCGCCCCAAAGGATTGATCATCAATCAGTGTCAATGTGTCTAAAGCTGATGAGTGTTATGATTTCAACAGTGGTCGATGCAGTAATGTACAATAAATGTTTCTGGACTGCCTGCCGGTCTGACAGCTGCATCCATGTCCACACACACAGAGTTTATAGATTTTATTCTACTCTTTACTATTTCTAAACTGTATTGATCCAAGACATTACCACGGTCTTTGCTCTTACATAATGAATGAATGACTGTAAAAATGCTCAAAACTTTAACTGGGATTTCAGTGTGCATGAAAACCTGAACTGTGCAGAATAATCCTCTCCGCTCTGAGCTTGACATTGACTGATTCATTATGTCAGTCGCCAGGTGTTGTCACCAGGTGTTGTCGCCAGGTGTTGTCACCTGAAATGGCTCTGAACTATGTTGCAGTCCAATGACTGGTTTGCTCCAACGCTATTCTTGTTGTCATCATATTGTCTGTGAAAACATGGACAGCATGAATCTCACAGATGGGGAAACAAAGGCAGTGTTGCCATGAAATGTATAACTGCAGTTTCCTTACATATTAGGACGCCATGTTTTAAACCAAAAAGAAGCCCCTACCTCTTCACCTTTGTTTTCTGTGTCTCTTCATGCACATGGTCTGTCTCTTTCCAGGTTTCAGGTCTGCCAAAACCAAAGTCCAGCAGCCAGAGTCAAACGGCAAGAGTGCAAACACTGGGTCCAGCGAGGGTCAGCGGACTGAGGAAAAGGTCTTTGAATCTGGGCAAGAAATTCCCCTCAGTGAATAACGAAAACAACCCTGGTGTCCAGGCCACCATCAGCAGCCTCTGGAGGAACTTCAGCTTTAAAAAGTAAATTAGGAGAAATACTTCAGTGTCGAAGTCACAACAATCATAGTCCATCACCACGGCCATCAGTGGTTCTGAGTTTAAGCATGTAATACACAAGCTGGTAGTACTGACCTTCCAGAAAATCCACGTTAGCTTTAAAGATTCAATATATAAAATTGTTATTTTATCTTTTTTACTGAACGGTGCTTATTAACTCAGAAGCCTGAAATCAGCACAGGAGCCATGATGTAAGATACACTTTAATTAGTCCCACACGTGGGACAGCAGAAAGTGGACAGTGACAAGTTACAGCAGCAAAAATGAGGAAACACAATGGAATAAGAGCAACATACCACAAACAATAGAATAAAATAAATCAAATAAAAAAATGTAAGTCAGGTAAAAGTGTGAACTGGAGTCGAACCACTGCTGCAGTGAGCCAGAAACAGCCAACAAGTGTGGTTAGTGTTACAAATGAAATCCAAACAGACGCTTTTTTGTCTTTGTGGAACTTTTCTGGCCTTACTGACTACTCAAAGAAATTTAAACTGTAGGCTCCTTTTAACCAAACACTGCTTTCAGTACACTTTGAGCATGTTATCTACCTCCATTGTTACCAGGTTTATCTTGTTCTGTCAAATCAAAAGTTAATGTCTCAGTTAATTAACGAACAGTTTGTCAGAAATGATTCAATCGCTTCAAAGCCATCCAAGGTTTTTAAGGTGTCGAGCAGCACCAGTAACTATTCCAGCTTTTCCTCCTGTTGTTACTCAGAGAATATTTCTGAGATCACATTGTTCACATTGTTAAAAGATGCTGTCAAAAGGAAACTGGGCTCATAGCTCCTCAGCAACGTAGACATGGTATGCCTGTGATGAGTCAAGTATTATTTAATTGAAGAGCCGTAAACTCTTCTACTCTTGTGTTTTCAGAGAAGCCCAGAAGATGACTGGCTGTCAGAAAAAAGAGCCCATGTCTCCAGTTAAAGACAATGTGCTGACCAGCTGAACGTCAGCACACGACTGCATGTTTCACTCGGTGCTGAATGCTCGGTGGAGCGAGGCTTTTAAACATACCGTGTATGTACCTGTATTTACTGTAGAGTTTTAAATAAAGAAACCGTCTCCCTCTGTGTAGTCTGGAGTTTTCTAACATGCCTCCCCTTCTTTACTCTTATCTGCCTTCAGCACTACAAGCACGTCACATATTAAGGTGACATGCTTTTAAAAATGGTGGCAAGCGTAGTTGTGTATGTGCTGAAATGCACAACACGCAAGCTGAGGAATGTGGCATCAAAACTGCTGGCTTCTGAGGTACACTCACACTGCACAGGTTAGCTGTGTAACATTAGCTGTGAATGGTCAAACTTTGTCTTAAGTGTGTCTTTTTGTATAGAGGAACCCTTGAACCATGTCTCTAGCTCAGGGGTGTCCAACTCCAGGCTTCGAGGGCCGCTGTCCTGCAGGTTTTAGACGTGTCCAGCTGATTTAAACGGCTAAATCACCTCCTCAACATGTCCTGAAGTTCTGCAGAGGCCTGCTAATGAACTAATCATGTGATTCAGGTGTGCTGACCCAGGGTGAGATCTAAAACCTGCAGGGCACGGGCCCTCGAGGCTTGGAGTTGTACGCCCCTGCCTTAGCCCATTGTTGGTGATTTTGCCGGCAGTTTTCATTTGTCTGTATGTGAAAGCAGTATATGTATGATTTACTTTTTTTTTTTTTATATGTCACTTTGCATCAACTCTCGGGACTGAAAAATTAGCTTAGCACTCCACTCACAATGACTTCGTTGTGTTTGTCCATCTTTTCACATTTCAGTTTAAATCCGTATATATGTAAGATGTAATCATGTCATCTTATCACACAGCACTTTGAAATGTTTCGTTTTATTGTAGAGATCCTTGGATTATGCTGTTGACAGCGTTTTGGCGTGTTCTTCCATTAACATAGACTGCACAGCGTGTAGCACTGACTCTTGCGGGTGCATACTGCATGATGTCTTTACTGCAGTAAAGCAACACTCCAGTACATGTGGCTTTTAAAACAGCCAGAAATGCATTTAGGTGATTTTTAATGTGCCTACTGAGGTTTTCTCTTCATTACAAATGTTATTAGTAACTAGGATTTTTTTTATTATTATATGCAAACCCTTTAAATGGCCCCTATTTGAAGGGACACATAATCATCTAAGGTGGAAAACACAGTACCATTTGTTTAAAAAAAAAAAGTGGTGCGCTGACACTTGGAATGCTTTTAATGACGAGGACAAAGCTGCAGAGCAGGTTGACATTCTTCCTCATGAACTTTATCTCTAATCACAGCAATGTTTGCCACACTGTACATGTTTGTCAAAGAAGATCGATGGGCACATAGTGAATTTTATTACATTAGTCATTCCAATGGTGTTGCTGCAGGGCAGAATGCCTGAGCAGATCCAGATACCACACATGCTTCGGTGGCCTCTTAACCAGCCTGACTCATTATTGCAAATGGCCCATTGTCCTCATTGCGGAGATTAAAGTTACAGCTTAATTCTGTTTCCTTTATTGTTTGCTTTGCACCTGCAGTTGATTGCTACAACTATAAAAGGTGTGAACATTTTTTCTTGGTATATTGGTTCAAGACATTATTGCACAGGTGTCCAACTCCAGGCCTCGAGGGCCGGTGTCCTGCAGGTTTTAGATGTGTCCTTGATCCAACACAGCTGATTTGAATGGCTAAATGACCTCGTCAACATGTCATGAAGTTCTCCAGAGTCCTGCTAATGAACTAATCATTTGAATCAGGTGTGTTTAAACAGTGATATCTAAAACTTGCAAGGCCTGGAGTTCGACACCCCTGATGTATGCCAACCAGAAAACGGAGCTTTTGCTGTTGAAACAGGTTTATGTTCATTCAGTTAGAAAAATGTAATTATCTGTTACAGAAAATGAAGTTAAACTATAGTTAAAAGGACTTCTTCTCTTCCAACCAAATCGGAGAACACTGCTCTGAGAGACTTGAGTCTGACATGCCTGTGACAGCCCCAAGGCTGCAGTGCAGGGATGGGCAACTCCAGGCCTCAAGGGCCGGTGACCTGCAGGTTTTAGATCTCACCTAGAGCTGGGTGAAATGGCCTAAAATCCATATCGTGGTATAATTTGAAGCATGTGCGGTAGCGATATATAGCGCGATATATTCTTTTATTCTGTATAACATATTTTCCGCACTATAAGGCGGATTTAAAATCCTTTAATTTTCTCAAAAATCGTCAGCGCGCCTTATGTATGAATTCTGGTTGTGCTTACTGACCTCGAACCGATTTTATGTGGAACACGGCGCTCAGAAATCTGTCAAAAATATTTTAGTACCATTTTGGTAAGCTACGAAGCCGCACCGCTTCATGGACTGTCTGAGCATTACGGCTACTGTAGTCAGGAGCCTCGCGGAGGAATCTGGGTCCTAAACTCTGTCGCTTCAGGTCCCAAAGTCAAACGAACACTGCGGCATCACTGAGAGTTAAAAACTGTCTAAATTCTTTCATCTTTAATAAAACGATCAGCGTTGCTGCTTTACCAGGTGTAACAATTAAGTTTAACATCCAGGCATCCATGAAAACAGGATTTATTTTAAAAAAAAATTTCCGCCTGTCCCGTTTGGTTCTTTTGCCATCAGAATTATTCTCTAAAGGAAAAGACTGTTGTCAAAGGCAAATAGACCAATACGGCCGTATTGGTCTATTTGATTCACCTTTGCTTTCATTGTTTATTTTATTTTATTTTCACTTGCTACAAACGGGACAGACATGACTGGGGGAAAGAAAGAGGGATGGTGATAAAGGGCAAAAAACAAAAACAAACAGACAAAAAATACATCTCTCAATCACCTGGATCACCTGTTGAGAAAAAAGAAAGAGAAAACAAGCAAAAAGAAGAGAGCAATATAATAAACATCATCGTGACTATAACAGTAAATACTAAATATTGAATATTATTGTGCAGCACGTAAGATCGACAGCGCACAGTGTGCTTTGAGGTAGGAGCCAAAAAGGGTGTAGTTTGTGTGTGTGAGCACCCGTGTGTACACCTGTGAGCATGAGCGCTTGTTTTTTTAAAAGGTTCCTTCATGTAATGATCTGCTAGATGGTGTGGGGGGGCCACAGCCCCGTCCTCCAGGGCATGAAGCAGGTATGGAGGAGATCAAGACTCCAGACATCCAGAGGCGCCCAGAACACAAGAGACCAAGGAAGACCAACAGAGGGGCAGCCGCGCCACTGTCCCAGAAAGAGCTGAGGAGAGTCCCAGATGAGGGGTCACTCAGCAGCCGCGGAGCAGAAGCCAGGGGGGGTTGCAGTGACGTGCCCGTGAGCTCCGCCGGCAGCCAGCTGCGCCAGAGTGACCGAGCCCCAGGCCGAGAGGCCGAGGGCACCCCACCCCCGAAGTGGCCCGAGCGAGCCCCAGGCTCCAGGCCCCGATAAGCAGCCACCAAGGAGTGAGCCGGTGGGTACCTGGACGCCCACCCCCGGACACAAAGAACCACCAACGCACCGATGTCTGAGGGCGTCTGCCACTGACAGGGGGAGTGGTGGGGGGAGATAGGCCTCCAAACCTTGGAGGGCCTGAGATGTCCCCAGAGAGGTGGCGTCTGATACCCAACCTGACATATAGACACAGACATACAGGCACACACAGATACAAACATCCATTCCCACCTTCATGCTCTCATATGCAAATACGTGGAGACAGACTTAAATAGACACTGTACACACAATCACACTCCCCAAGCGTACTCTAAGCCCCGGGTCTAGGTACCCTTGCCCCTGGAGGGAGAAACTGCACCCAGACCCAGGTGGTGTTACCCTTTTCCCTGGGGTGGAGAGAAGCAGACCGCCCCGACTCTGCAGCAGCAGGGAGGCCCCACACTCCAGACCCCAGTCGGACGGCCAACTCCTCCTCCCGGCCCCCCGCTCCAGCACCTCCCTCCACCCGCTCATATGTAGTGTTGATGCATGTGTGTTCTAAGGTGCATTTAAAACCCAGGAGGGCATGGAGCTACCTGCCAGAGAGCAGCAGGTAAGCGCACAGCCCCTCCTGATAGCCCTCAATGTCTACGTGTATTTAAAATTGAGAGGTGGGCAATGGCGATGGTCTTTTGGAGTCCGTGTAGCGTGCCCACCCCCAAGGTCCTATATGTATGTGTTATGAGAGTGTGAGTAATGTGAATGTCTAAGTTGTGGGATAACATTGAGGCACAAGCAGCCAGAAGGGGACAGAGGGGGGGATGCCTCCCCTGCACCCTGGTGACACACCTTCACCCCAAGGCCCTGCATGTGTGGGTGATTGTGGTGGAGCGGGAAGAGGGAGGCACCTGGAGATGGGGAGGGAAGGAAGGGAGGGGCAAGTGGCCCCTCCCTGGGGCCAGCTCCCCCGCTGACCCCAGTAGGCACCCCCATACTCTGCAACCCACCAGGGCAAGGGGGCCCAAGCCCATCCGGACCGGGGCCCAGTTCAGCAGCACCGCCCGGCCCCACAGAGCCCGGGGCGACCCACCCGACCCCACCACAGAGAAAACTGCACCCACCCCGTCATCCACTCATGCTCCAGACTACACAAGACAATAGACACCCAGGCTGAGTTCTTCCTCCACCTCTCCTGTATCTCCCCCACCTGCAGAGTGAGTTCCTAGAGAGAGGAGACCTCCTGCAAGATGTAGCAGCCTCCCCCACCAGTTGAAGAGCCCCCCATGTGGCTCTATGCACTGGTGGCACCCCGCGCCAGTGCTGAGCCCCTAACAGGCCATGACTGCAACCCCGGGTTGAGCCCTCCAAGGAGGGAGAACAACTGAGATAATCCATCCACAATACGAGGTTAGTCATTAATATACTGCAACGACATGGGAACAGAGCAGCTGTGAGAGAATTCAGCATTAATGAATCAATGGTACAGAAGTGGAGGAAGCGTAGTTTTTGGCTTTCCCCATATTCCACCGTACACCGTTTATACCGCCCACCCCTAATCTCACCCTGGGTCAACACATCTGAATCACATGATGAGTTCATTACCAGGCCTTTGGAGAACTTCACGACATGTTGAGGAGGTCATGTAACCATTTGAATCAGCTGTGTTGGATCAAGGACACGTCTAAAACCTGCTGGACACCGGCCCTCGAGGCCTGGAGTTGCCCACCCCTGCTGCAGTGTCATTGAAATGCAACATTATTTGACTTCTGATCCTAGAAAACGTTCTAACATGAATGTGCAAAGCTGTGAAGCTTACTGCCAACATCGAAAGTTTTGATGGTCAAACCTGAGGAAATCTTTCTGAATTAATGTCCATATTGAAACATTTGGAAACCTCTAACATGACCTTTTCTGGGTATGCTGTTGCATTCAAGACATTTAGCTAGTTGTGTTGTGACAGTAAAGCCTGCTGAGTAAAGGATATGGAATGTTTTTGTCCTTTTTAACATTCATCATAACTGATGTCACTGGCTCTTGCGTTGCATAAAAGTATCCACTGTAGCATTTTTGAAGACATTTTGTGTATCCTGTGTGTCACACGTGTAAATCTGAAACAGTAAGAACTAAAATGTGTCCGCTCTGAACAAAAGTATGCTGAGAATGCAGTGCCACCACATTCCCCTTCAAACACATGACATGTGCAGAAACTATCAGCACTACAAAGTCGATTCCTGATCAATCACAGAAGAATAAATGCACCATTATATTATCTTTACTGTTTACATGCTATATACACGTGTCCTGGGCATGTTGTGAAGTTTCAGCTGTTTGGGAAACACAGGCAAAAAGCACAGAGCAGATCAAATGTGGACTCATTACAACAGTCACAAAAAGCTAGAACTGATTTACAAGAAAAGACAGTTACATTGACCACATTTACATCTTGTCTATCCTCTATATTATTAGTATACAGCAGTCATATCATACCATATGAGCCTAATGGAACATTTCACAGCTCCTCTCTGCACACCTACACTTTGATCACTATCATGCAAATCTGTGAATCCCACACTGGTAATGGCACACACTAACAATGATACAGGCTACTATATAGCCCACTTTAATGCTTCTTTTAGGTGCCTTCCAGTCACACGTTCCATTTATTGGCGATGCTTCATATTTTCCAATGCACGACTTCTACTGTATATCATGGATGTGCTCGCATATCCAGTAATAACCACATAAAGCTCTTGGTGTTTAGGCCTCTATTAGACATACCTAGCATATTTTGGTCATGCCATACTGGAGTCTTGGTCCTGGAGCAGATGTAGCCTTGGTGGAGAGCTTTATTGCCATTGTTACACCTGACTGGGAAATTCTGAAAAGCGTGCTTCTAATGTAAGAGTTAAAGACGCAACACTGTTTCCAACTTGTAGTGACACTTAGTCTGGAAGGAAGTCTTCTCACCACCGAGTCACCACATCCTCACAGCCGGGGGAGGGGGGGGTCCTATATCAGTCACTTTAATTTCACCTGGTGTTATATTTCCACTGTGTACATTCAAATCGGACGTATGATAAATTCGAAACGCACAGGGGTCGTGCCATTTCCAAAAACCACTCCTCACCTTTTCTTTCTGCTCCTGTGTTTGTCTGAGCGTATAACTGTGAATGATGTACTTCAGTTTTCCTCCTGCGTGTGTGTAGTTTTGCCAAAGGTGCTCGTGTTGTGAGGCGTTCATGTAGCTACAGTTTTGTAGTGTCTATAGTGGAATTCTGATGCATAGCTTTTGGGGGGGTTTTCACACATCTTTATTAATAACTGCCCAAGTTTTTCAGAGGTGTTTCCCTGTGGCTGTCGGTTTAGTCTGACTCCTGTAACAGTTATTTCAGTGTACTGTATTCTGATTTAACTTGAGGTCTTTTGGATAATACCAAACCCAGACTAGTACTTTGACTCCCAGTTAAGTAGACAACCTGAACAATCCTCTAGATTTGTTCTATATTCAAGTACAACAGCATAGTTTACGTAGGCTCTGATGAGGTTGGGCTCTGCTTAACATGAAATATGTAACCCTTGACACACTTTTGTAATTTGAATGAATGAGGCTATGTTTGTGTCCCTTTCAGTACTAGCTCAGAGCAGTGTCTAATGCTCAGTTTCTTCCACATACTCCACATGCCTTCCTCACTATGGCTACAACTTAGCAGATAACATAGTTGGGCAGTAACCAGAATTACAATGTCTATGTACCTATCCACATGCACAAAGCAATCCTGTGCTGCAAAACCTACAATACATCACCCGACGTAATACCAGTACTGCTATAACAGTGCAGGAGGTGTGTGTGTGTGTGTGTGTGTACGCGCGCACATGCACAAACATAGCCCATCCTGCTCAACAACACTCCACAGGTATTCATTAAACGGCACAAGTTCCAACCTGAAGCAAAGGCAGTGAATGTAACATGAATCGAAGACCAGTCTGTGTTCTTCCTCCATTTCCCAGATTCTAGAAAAATCATCCCCCAGCTAACAGACATGTATAAACAACACCCCCCTCATCTGCGCACCTGCACCCTCAACACCTGCATACTTGCTATATACTGTCACCTTCTGCTCGTTTGACTGGAAATACAAACAAATATGTTCTTGTTTTTTGGGAAATCCATTACTGACTATGTATTTCTTTCATTTCTAAAAACCACAAAACCGCTGCTCCTTCGGAAGCCTCCATCATGCATATGGACGGATATTAATGCCAGTGGCAGATATGGGACTGGTACATCAGTGCTTCATATGGAGCTGTCCAACTGAGAGCAATCATTGTGACACTTTGTCACTCTAAAAAGTAATTCATCAGGCCTTTTACCACCACTTGATTAAATCCATGGCTGCAACATAAAAATTCTAATTTATTGATTAAGATAGACCTTCTAAGTTGCAAACTTTATTTTTTTGGGTTGTGTTGAATTAATAATGTTGGTAATTACATTAAATTAATTTTATATGTAATTTGAAATTAAATCCCAATGTTAGTGGGTTCAAAATAAAATTCAAGTTGTAATTACTTAAAGAAATTGAATAGATTACTTATTTTTTTCCACTGTAACTTCTGATTTCAAATTCCCTCCCCTACTGACTTAACTAGCCCGGGCAAATTCACACATGTTGCGTTGCATGGTGCAAGCTTTTGTAAAAGACATTTCAAGGTAAGTAACATTTCATTTACAAATAACAGTTCTACCAAAGCAAAGCATTTGTGCTAGTCACCTGTAGTGGATTTGTGTACGATGTGATGCTCATACAGATAAGGAAATACTTTGCACTACCACATGTAGCTAATGCTAGCCATTCTAAACTTTAGCACAGGATAGGATAAGACTTATAAAGTTTCATTGGACAAAAGTCTTCAGCTAGAGAGTGCTGCTGTGGCTAGGAAAAGCATGGTTAAAGTTTTGCTACACAGTGCAATCTAATTTCGATCATAGGCTGATTTTGTTTTTCTTTTTACCAAAATCAGAAGCCTTTAAGCTGTGAATAGTTTTGTCAGAGGGATAACCTAGGCTTCTTTTTTCCGTCTGGCTCACCTATTTTATGTCTTTATAAAACTTGCATGACCTATACGTAATATTACATTGTAAATGATTTTGGTTAGTATTGTGATACAGCTTAAAGTAAGTATTGTTCTTGATCTTAAGAGCTGTAGCTATCTTTGTTTCTTAAAAAAAAAAAAAAATCAGACTGTGTGAAATATTGTTAATGTCATTCCAATAGCATTATTGTGGCATAGGCTATGTGGATCTACTTAACATTAAGACTTGTGTAAGCAGTTAGTATAGTGTGATAATCGAGGGTCATTAGTGCTTTGTTAAGTTGGGACACATTTTTTACAAAATGGGCTGGGAGTGAACAATGTGTAAATTCTAACCTCTGCAAAAACAGGGTTGCTAAAACATCAGAGATTACACCACGGTTATGGTGGGGAAGTCTCCCTTGTCTTCACCAAGATTGTTTTTGTTCCCTCAAAACTAAGGGTAGCCTTAGATCACATCTATCCTCTTTAAATAATGTATTAGAGCATTCATTAATGCAGTATAGCTAATAGTCTGCAAGGTTTAATTCTTCTGTTTGTGTGGTCTACAGATAAAGGAGGAGTTCAAGAGAATAACCACTGTAAGCCTTGAATGGCTACACTTGACCATTGCACCCCAAAACTGATGGATGTCATTTTATCAAGGGGAGGAGCTAAGGGAGTGAGAATCAGGCAGATCAAGGACATGCTTCTTGAGGTAGGACAACTATTTAGACTTTGGGTAGCTTTGAAATGCACTTTGTTGGCAGTCACCCATGTAGTTTGGTCTAAGTAATTCAGCATTGTGTGTGTGTGTGTGTGTGTTCCATTGATCATCTGAATTCATTAAGATTCAGTAAGTATAAAAGTCTAATCTATAATTCACTAACCTATTTTTTAAAATTTGCTTTACAAGGACACCGAAGAATTTAAATGGTAAATGGTCTGTATTTGTATAGCGCTTTTCTAGTCCCTAAGGACCCCAAAGCGCTTTACATATCCAGTCATCCACCCATTCACACACAGGTGATGGCAGCTACATTGTAGCCACAGCCACCCTGGGGCGCACTGACAGAGGCGAGGCTGCCGGACACTGGCGCCACCGGGCCCTCTGGCCACCACCAGTAGGCAACGGGTGACGTGTCTTGCCCAAAGACACAACGACCGAGACCGTCCAAGCCGGGGCTCAAACCGGCAACCTTCCGATTACAAGGCGAACTCCCAACTCTTGAGCCACGATCGCCCCCTAATTTAAGGCCAACCTTGAGAGGCAGGTGATGAAAACTGCCATCATCAGTGACCGGCACACCCCTGGATCTAACATAAGACTGCAACCATTGTGGTGGAGGGAACAAAAATCATGGAGGGCCAGAATTTCCCAAGGTGCTGTGTTTTGCTCATGGGCATAATATATGCTCTCAATCTGAGCTAATGCAAGGATCTGAAATATACTTTTGAAGTTGTTCAGAAGCTGGTTGATGGAACCATCATTATGTTAAAGATGTTGACTCTGTTTCAAACATTGTTAACTGTTTTGAATCCTGTATGTGTAACATTGATCTTAAAGGTGTTTGCTGCATTGTGTAATAGAAAGATGCAAGATCTTGTAAAGTTTGGTAGGCATTGAAAGTTAACATTTACTGAACACTTGCATGGAAGTATTACTGTAACAAAATGTTTTCTAAGTAGATTTTTTTACCAATTGAACACATTTGTTTCTGTGGTGTTAAATGCATAAAGGCATATTCTATAACTTGGCTGTGATGGTATAAATCTAAATTTCTGGTTTATTTTCACTTTTTAAATACAAAGTGTTGAAATGCCTGCAGTTAAAAAATAAAAAAGTTATTTGATAAAAAAAAATGTTGAATGAATTCCTTTCTTAAAAGCTATTACAATAAAAAAATAAGAGAAAGCTAAAATGATGATAATAATGATGAAAATCAGCAACTTAATATTTTAAATAATGAACTTTAAAAAATGTTTTTGTAATTGCTGTAATTAATTACACAACACTTAAAAATCATTTTAAATAATGTGGAAAAAGTAATTGGAGGAACATAATTTTTATGAGTAAACAACTTAAAAATATGTTTTTAAGCTACCAAATATTACGTAAATGGTAATTAAAATCACCTTTGATTATGGAGCAAAAGTTAATTCCCCTAACTCAATATAGTTTGTTGGTTCAATCTAATTTCAACACAAGTTATCGTAACTCAAAAAGAGTAATGGAAACTGTTGCGTTAATTTTTTGTTGTTGAGCTTAAACAATAGTTTTTAGAGTGTAAAAGATTTTAGAGAATGAAGTAAAGATGATTTAATGACATTTTAATTCCTTTATATTCTTCTCTGAACCTTATCTTTAAACTTTCTTTGTGATTAAATTAAACTTGAATGAAAAAGATGAAATATAAAGGACACCAGCCCTCACATCAATGAAAATCATGACTTTGACTCAAAATCCAAATGAGTATTTCCTTGTACATTTGTGAATATTTTGTAGCCAGCAGTTTTAGCCTGCTCTGGTTTCTTGGTCCTCTGAGGAGGACGGGATCTTCTAGTCACCAGAGCCAGTATTTCTGCCACGATACCTCTGCAGCAGCTCAATACTGGGATGGTCCCACCCCATCTCTCTCACCACTCTCATTTGTGTTCATTACCTTGGTTTGAGCTCTCATGTTGACGATAATAGTAATAATTGTTATTATTATTGTTGGTAGAAGTAGTGGTATTAACTGATGTAAGAAAACAATGTCTCCCATATGTGCGGTTAGACGTGCTCAACGAGCTTATTAGAACCTAGAAATTCAGTTTTACTCGTCTGCTGGTAATAATAAGGATGGGAACAAAGTTAGGTGTTGTGCCATGTTGTTACTGTAAGCACCTGTCTATTTTAACCCCATTAACTGAAAAAACTGTGAATCCTTAAACCTTACACAGTTTTCTATCAGTAGAATGGAGTCAATAAAATGTAATGGCCTTGTCTACATGTGCTCCACCAATTATATGCTGCCTTTATAATTTAGGCAACATACAACATAATACACATAAGTCGTGTCCAAATTCATGGGCCGCATCCTCCTGAGGACCCGGCCTTCGCAGTCTACGTGGGCCGGGTCCTCAGAAGGTCGGGTAGGCCGGAAGTAAACGGCTGTGAAATGGGACGGTCTAGCCTTCAGATTAGCGTCACCGCTGTGTAGGTGGAGTTTAATAAACTCGGCCGTCTGCTCCTTGCTATCTAAAATATAACAGGACACTGGAGTAAACTCTCGACCATCTCACACTTCTGCTTAATCAGTTTTCTGTTTGACGTTTATTCAGCTGTGTGAAAACCCCAGAGGAACTCACCCGGGAGATTAATAAAGTTTTATTTATTCTAATAATCTAATAACTTTAATCTCAGCCAAACCAATTTACTCACAAACAACTAAAACACTGAAAAAAAGCCCAACAATAAAACTTTTAGGTTGTCTAAGTGACTTATATATTACGTTTAACCTGAGTAGCGAAAGACCGCGGGGGTTTGAAAATGATGCGCTGGGAGTTGTGCCGTTCTGGGCGGCTCCAGTGACCCTCGAGCTCCCGGCTAGCTATCAAGCTGGTGGGTAGCAGACGTCTCTGAAAACGTCGACGCACTTTTGCAAATATGGGATATCTTGATAAACCGAGCAGATATTTGAAGTTTACACAGCTACTTTCTCGCCTGAAAATATGTTAAAAGTTTATTTTGTGACCGAGAAAGAATAATAAGAGTAATATTAAAAACTTAGTAACAGCCGCCATTGTTGGAAACTGGAATTGGCTGAGCCGCGCTATGAATTCTGGGATATGGTGGGCCACAAAGGACACACCCGACCCATCCTTCAAATTCGGGGAAAAGGAGGACGCATTTGTCGGCTGCGTTCGGAGGAGTCTACGCATTTGGACAGCCTTCGTTGCGTCGCTGTGACGTAATCGGCCTACAAATGCGGCCTCAGGAGGAAGCAGCCCATGAATTTGGACACCCCCATAGTTTTTGCTCTACTCTGAGCTTTGCACAACATATATGTAACCGGTTTGTGCTTCACCCGCTGCAACAGTTTGGCCCAAACAGACTCAGACAAACAACGCCTCTGTGTTGTGTTTTTTAAGAAGGCAGCGAGTCTCTGATTGATCGTTGCCACTTTATTTCCTGAATGGAAACAACGGTGTTGTATCAGTGCAGGGTTTGCCACACACCACGCTGCACTGCACACTACGGCAGAACATCCCATCAGCATTCCGCTTTAGCATACAGTTGTACACAATAATAAACAAATGAAAAGTACATGAACTGGTGTTGGGCATGTGTCCGCTAAGCACTTGTTACACTTGGTGCCCATCAGTTAATCAAACATGTTTCATGTGTCTGTACTACTTCGCTACATTGTGTGCGGAACAACACAACTCACCTCTTGTATGGCTACGGCAGACTGGCAGCGATTACTGCAGCCAGCCTCACCTAACCAGCCACACCGAGAGGGGGCGCTGTTTCCCCATTGCACTAACATTTGTTGCAAGTGGAATAATACCACATAAACACTGTTACATATAGAGGTTTAATGCAAAAAAAGAAAAGAAAAAACAAATCTGATTAAAGTACAAATTTATGAAATAAACATACAAAAGACATAAAATGATCTGTAAATAATGTGCTATTTGCAAGAAGGGGCCAGGTTGGTAGCAGGTTGGCCTTATTATGAAGAAAAGCCATAAGTAAGAGGTCAACTTAATCCGCTTATTGCTAACTCCAGCTACAGGAAGTAGCAATAACATTATCTTGGCACAGGGCTGAATTGACACGGGCGCAGTTGTGATAAGGTGAATGTAGTACATTCATGAATCAGACATTATCTACATAACATATGTAGAAATAGCTGCAGAACAAATAAAAGCTGTCTCTTGAAATGGGTGTGAATGTCTTTGTTATCATCTATCGTCCACCTGGGCCTTACACAGAGTTTCTGTCTGATTTCTCAGACTTTATATCTAATTTAGTTCTGAGCTCAAATAAAATAATTATTGTGGGTGATTTTAACATCCATGTAGATGCTAAAAATGACAGCCTCAACATGGCATTTAGTCTGTTATTAGACTCAATTGGCTTCTCTCAAAATGTAAAAGAACCCACCCACCACTTTAATCACACTCTAGATCTTGTTTTAACATATGGCATAGAAACTGAACATTTAACAGTGTTTCCTGAAAACCCTCTCCTGTCTGATCATTTCCTGATAACATTTACATTTACAATAATTGATTACACAGCGGTGGAGAGTAGATTTTATCAAAGTAGATGTCTTTCTGAAAGCGCTGTAACTAAGTTTAAGAATATAATCCACCCACTGTTATCATCTTCAATGCCCTGTACCAACACAGAGCAGAGCAGCTATCTGAACGCTACCCCAACAGAGGTCGATTATCTTGTTAATAATTTCACCTCCTCACTACGTACGACTCTGGATACTGTAGCTCCAGTGAAAACTAAGGTCTCTAATCAGAAGTACCTGACTCCGTGGTATAATTCTCAAACACGTAGCCTAAAGCAGATGACTCGTAATCTGGAGAGGAAATGGCGTGTCACAAATTTAGAGGATCATCATTTAGCCTGGAGAAATAGTTTGCTGCTTTATAAGAAAGCCCTCCGCAAAGCCAGAACATCTTACTATTCATCACTGATTGAAGAAAATAAGAACAACCCCAGGTTTCTCTTCAGCACTGTAGCCAGGCTGACAAACAGTCAGAGCTCTGTTGAGCCAACCATCCCTTTAACGTTAACTAGTAATGACTTCATGAACTTCTTCACAAATAAAATTTTTATCATTAGAGAAAAAATTACCAGTAATCATCCCACAGATGTAATATTATCTACAGCTACTCTTAGTACCATTGATGTTAAGTTAGACTCTTTTTCTCCAATTGATCTTTCTGAGTTAACTTCAATAATTACTTCCTCCAAACCATCAACGTGTCTTTTAGACCCCATTCCTACAAAACTGCTCAAAGAAGTCCTGCCATTGATTAATTCTTCGATCTTAAATATGATCAACCTATCTCTAATGGTCGGCTATGTACCACAGGCCTTCAAGCTGGCTGTGGTTAAACCTTTACTCAAAAAGCATCTCTAGACCCAGCAGTCTTAGCTAATTATAGGCCAATCTCCAACCTTCCTTTCATATCAAACATCCTTGAAAGAGTAGTTGTCAAACAGCTAACAGATCATCTGCAGAGGAATGGTTTATTTGAAGAGTTTCAGTCAGGTTTCAGAGCTCATCACAGCACAGAAACAGCTTTAGTGAAGGTTACAAATGATCTTCTTATGGCCTCTGACAGTGGACTCATCTCTGTGCTTGTCCTGCTAGACCTCAGTGCAGCGTTCGATACTGTCGACCATAATATCCTATTAGAGCGATTAGAACATGCTGTAGGTATTACAGGTACTGCACTGCAGTGGTTTGTATCATATCTATCTAATAGACTCCAATTTGTGCATGTAAATGGAGAGTCCTCTTCACACACTGAGGTTAATTATGGAGTTCCACAGGGTTCAGTGCTAGGACCAATTCTGTTTACATTATACATGCTTCCCTTAGGCAGCATCATTAGAAGACATAGCATACATTTTCACTGCTATGCAGATGACACGCAGCTCTATCTGTCCATGAAGCCAGATAACACACACCAATTAGTTAAACTGCAGGAATGTCTTAAAGACATAAAGACCTGGATGGCCGCTAACTTTCTGCTTCTTAATTCAGATAAAACTGAGGTTATTGTACTCGGCCCTGAAAATCTTAGAAATATGGTATCTAACCAGATTCATACTCTGGATGGCATTACCTTGGCCTCCAGTAACGCTGTGAGGAACCTTGGAGTCATTTTTGACCAGGACATGTCCTTCAACGCACATATTAAACAAATATGTAAGACTGCTTTCTTCCATTTGCGCAACATCTCTAAAATTAGAAATATCCTGTCTCAGAGTGACGCTGAAAAACTAGTTCATGCATTTATTACTTCCAGGCTGGACTACTGTAATTCATTATTATTAGGATGTCCAAAAAACTCACTGAAAAGCCTTCAGCTAATCCAAAATGCTGCAGCAAGAGTCCTGACAGGGACTAGAAAGAGAGAGCATATTTCTCCTGTTTTGGCTTCCCTTCATTGGCTTCCTGTTAAATCCAGAATTGAATTCAAAATCCTGCTCCTCACATACAAGGTCTTAAATAATCAGGCCCCATCTTATCTTAATGAACTTGTAGTACCATATCACCCTATTAGAGCACTTCGCTCTCGCTCTGCAGGCCTACTTGTTGTTCCTAGAGTATTTAAAAGTAGAATGGGAGGCAGAGCCTTCAGTTTTCAGGCCCCTCTTCTGTGGAACCAGCTTCCAGTTTGGATTCGGGAGACAGAAACTATCTCTACTTTTAAGATTAGGCTTAAAACTTTCCTTTTTGCTAAAGCATATAGTTAGGGCTGGACCAGGTGACCCTGAATCCTCCCTTAGTTATGCTGCAATAGACGTAGGCTGCCGGGGGATTCCCAAGATGCATTGAGTTTTTCCTTTCCAGTCACCTTTCTCACTCACTATGTATTAACAGACCTCTCTGCATTGAATGATATCTGTTATTAACCTCTGTCTCTCTTCCACAGCATGTCTTTTATCCTGTCTTCCTTCTCTCACCCCAACCGGTCGCAGCAGATGGCCGCCCCTCCCTGAGCCTGGTTCTGCCGGAGGTTTCTTCCTGTTAAAAGGGAGTTTTTCCTTCCCACTGTCGCCAAAGTGCTTGCTCATAGGGGGTCATATGATTGTTGGGTTTTTCTCTGTATCTATGAAGCGCCTTGAGGCGACTTTTGTTGTGATTTGGCGCTATATAAATAAAATTGAATTGAATTGAATTGAATTGAATTGAATTGAATTGAATTGAATTGAATTGAATGTTACTGATTTGTTACAATTGAGTGATCCAATATTTAAAAATGGCTATTTGAAGTTTTGAATTTTGTCTTTTATACATTCCTCAGTTCCTGTTCTGGTAAATGTTTTACTCTTTTTTCTTTCTTTCTTTTTTTAACCCTTTTTTGTGTACTTCCTGTTTTATTTTGACATTTTGATTCCCGGTGTTGTTTCCTTTGTTTTTACTTCCCATGCCCATTAGTCTGACTGAATTCAGCTGTTCCAAATCATTGTTTGATGGTGTTGGAGTTTCCTGTTGTGCTGCACAGTGCACGTCGCAAGTGTAAGTCAAAATAGGTTTTTCTCTGTTTATCAAACTAGTGTTGATTTAGCCGTCAGTAATTTTCTCCTTTAATTATATATTCAAAGCCAAAACAAATGAAAATACAAGTTTGAACACATATGGCTTACAGCCTGGTGCCTTATTCTGAACTCCTCTTAAAAAACAAACCAAACAAACATATTTTGAGTCAGTGGCCACCTTTCTTTTGAAATACATCGGATGCTAAGATTGTCTTTTATAAGTGGTACTTTGATGTAACAGACAGGTTTTGTTAGTCCAAATGACCATCCTTTCCTTAAGTAGGTCGGATGAGCTGATCTGAGTATTTTATGAACTCAGATCAACTCAAAACAGCCATCTCCAAGTTTTTCAGGGAATTGTCAAAAAACCATATATAGTCTATAGCGAGCAATCATATGTTGTTGATGTCTGGGAGACTGTGCAGACTGCTTTGAGCTACAGTAACTCAATAACCCCTCGTTACAACAAAGGTATGCAGAAGAGCATCTCTGAATGTCCAAAACATTGAAACTTGAAGTAGATGGACTGTTGCAGCAGTTAACGACAGTAAACCGAGGCTCCAGTTGGCGCTGGCTCACCAACATTGGACAGTGGAACTATAGGAAAACGTTGCCTGGTCTGATGAGTTTTGATTTTTGGATCAGAATTTAGCGAAAACAACATGAAAAGATCCGTCCTGTCTTGTATGAGTGGTTCAGACTGGTGCTGTCACAATGTAGGGGATGTTTGCTTGGCACATTTTGGCCTCTGAATACCAACTGAACACTGTTTAGATGTCGCAGCCTACATGGTTATTGTTGCTGACCACATTTATCCCTGTGAGACCACAGTCTTCCAGAAGCATAACACACCATGTCACAAAACTCGAATCATCTCAAATTGGCTTCCTGAACTTGACGGTGGACGTGCAGCTGCAACTGTGCTGCTATGGTGGCAGTATGATGCAAAATCTCAAAGGAATATTTCTAGTACTTTGTCAGATCTACGGCATGAGACGGGTAAGCAAAGAATGTAGAGATTTCTAAAGGAAAAAGGGGTTCCAACCCAGTATTAACAAGGTCTACATGAGTAAATGTGTAATTAAAAGGTAGACCATTAAAATGACTGATGGATATAAAAATAATATGTATCAGGGCTCGCAAAATCGCTAGCCCGACGTCCCGGAGCTAGCGATATCTCCGGTCGGGCGACCAAAATCTATCTCAGCCCCGCCCGACGGCTTATCATATAGCCCGACGGCTTATCATATAGCCCGACGGCTTATCATATAGCCCGACGGCTTATCATATAGCCCGACGGCCGGGGCTGAGATAGATTTTGGTCGCCCGACCGGAGATATCGCTAGCTCCGGGATGTCGGGCTAGCGATTTTGCGAGCCCTGTGTACATTATGAAGTGCATACCCAAACCTTTTGGTGACAGTCCTGGCTATGTATCCTTTCTCGTGCATATGGCAAACATTTAAAGTTATTTCATTAAAAAAGACTCGTCATGCTCTGTAACAGGATATTTTAGATATCAACAGCCACAAATGGAAAGTCGTAAAACATATCTTAAGTCCTGGAAACTAGCCCAGAGATTTTTGATTAGTGACTGTATATCAGGGATATCCAACTCCAGGTCTCGAGCGCCGGTGTCCTGCAGGTTTTAGATCTCGCCCTGGGTCAGCACACCTGAATCACATGATTAGTTCATTAGCAGGCCTCTGGAGAACTTCAGGTCATTTAGCCATTTAAATCAGCGGTTCAGGACACAGCACTCGAGGCCTTGAGTTGCCTACCCCTGTTGTATACAGTGTGGATTTAGTTCCTCAAAACGTAAATACAGAGTAGTGATGAAGTGATTCATCTCACCTCAGAGTCAAGAGCCTCTAGGGCTGTGATGACGAAAACTGAACCTACACATTTGTTTCCATTTAAGGTTGGTGTGGTCATACAAATGAAAATAGGACTCACACAGACGTACATGCCCACACAGATGTAAGTGGAGGATGATTTTTGTAGCACATCCTGCTGCTTGAGTAATGTGTTCAGCGAAGGAGCCACATTTACCACAACTGCTGTTTTGAAGTTTGCCCCTTGTGCGAGTGCCTCAGTTTGACATACTGTTTCGCAGTATTCGAGATGCTGTTTGGCCACTGAGCCCTACAGCAATTATTATAAACCAGGAGAAAGGACAGATCTTCTGAATGTCTGCACTGAATCAACTGTAATCTGCATTAATGGGTATCTGCATTAGAATTTGTCAGCAGGAGGCTGAAGTTAGGTACCAGATGCTTCTTGCTTCCTGTTTTGTAGTGCATTTGTAGTAAAAGTTTTGCTGATCAGTAATGTCTGAATGACTCTAAACGGTCTTTGTGGACAGCAAGAGAAACATATTGATGACTGCACATGAAACAGCAAGTTTTGGTATACATAGACTCTTTATTTACCCCGAAGGAAATTTACATCCATTATCCAGATATCCACCAGCTACAGTGGCAGCCACTAGAGATTTTAATGCTCCAATAATGCTCTGTGGCATGTTGTCACACTGCTGAAGTCTGTCTAAGTTGGGGGTAATCCTCAGCATAGAGAAACAATCTGTAAGGTTTAGCAGAAAATTGCAATCTATACTTTTTATACTCAGGAATTGTCCCTCACTTCTGGTTGATCTTTATTTCACTGTTAGAAACGTAAGGTTGGTTTATCACCTTCAGAAATATTCCAGAGGTGTTTCTCTCAGATGGAGCTGAAGAAAAGGACGGATCAGAATGACGGGAGCTCTGCTTGGCCCTTGTGTGATCAATGATCTCTCTCACTTAAAGAAATAGACACAGTAAAATTGTAATACATGAAGTGACTCCTCCTGTTTCTTGGGAATTCAAGTTTCTGTTGATCTGTGTTTTGCTATCATTTCACATAGACAACACCCTGCTGAGTGTCTCTTCTACACAGTCATCACATTGTATTAATTGGTCACATGGGTTGGGTAGTGACTTGCTGCACAGTCGGGTACGGCTTTTCAGGTGACATTCTCTGCAGAATAGCTAAAATGCTTTGTGGGAAAATGCCACTCCAGTTCGTCATCATTATAAGTTGTTCTCCGAAAATGTCTGACAGAATTATTTTAACACCTAAACAAAGTGGCACCTTATTAGTATGGCAGGCCCATGACACACAAGGCAGACTCACAGTCGGTCAGCCGACAAGTTATTGAGGCAGTAAAATCAGCAGTGGAAGTGTGGGGGTGTTGCACAGCACAGGCCAACTGTCAGCCAAAAAAAAAGGTTTCAGAGAAAGTATCTGTAACTGAGCTCCAAGAGGAGCAGTGTCATACTGGTCCCAGGGCTGTGTGCTGAAGGTTGTTGTTGCAGACTTTTGTTAAATTTAATTGCAAATAATTTATATTATGTTTGTCCATTGTGTTATGTTGTAATGCAAAAATGACATTCTCATTATAAAGTAGTGAATGGTCAAGACTAAACATTATTTCAATGTTGTATTTGTTGGAGGTTTATGATGTCTACATGCTCTCAGAATATGTTTAAATTATGAATATGAAAAGTCCTGCGTTGAACCTAATTTCATGTTTAAGAAAGTGTGTCCGACATATTTCTTTGGATGCTGCAAACTGAGTGTGCAGCTTTTAGCCTTACAGACCACTCAAAGTGCTTTACAAACTATTTAGGAAGCTAGCTATCAGTTAGCTTAGCACAAACACTGGAAATATTTGGACTCATGGTTTGTTAGTTTTTACTGTTGAGTTCACTGACACTGAAGCGTGTGCACTCTTGCTGTTAGAAGTTTACTTGTAGCCCGTTTGACAATCATTAGCTGTAAAGAAAAATGCCAATTGTGTGACTTTTAAGCCTGTGAAACCATTAACAAGTGTTTCTTTGTGGAGCTGGCATGCTTTCCCTGTGCCTGTGGGGGTTTTCTCTGGGCGCTGGGCCTTCTTCCTACACACCAAACACATACATGCTAGGTTTTTGATTCTAAATTGACCATGGATGTGGAGTAGACAAAGTGCTTGGAAGTATACAAAATACAGCTCTATATGAAGGTATGGTCAAATGTGGTCAAAGACTAAAGCACTCTGAGAGGTTGGTGCAACTGGGGGAAAATGGATGTTTTTAAACACAAGAACATTTATATCTGTTTCAGTTTTTACACGCTTTTAATCCTGCTGTCCTAGCACCTCATCAGGTCATTGTGCTGTGAAAATTGGATTACAAGCTTGAAACATAATCACGTTTACTTATTATTCTTGTTAAATTTCAGTGTACTAAATATGTACAAATATACCAAAATGAATAAAAACGAGTGCAGCATTAAATATGGCAGTTTTTAAGGAATGTAGATAATCAGGAGTCTTTAACTACCAAACAACAACTGTTTAAAAAAAAAAAACAGACACTGAGGCAAAATGAAGTGTAAGCAAGTGTTGCTGCTTGTTTGTACCTTTGTGGACCTGGTTAGTCCTGTTGATAAGGAGTGGTGTTTCTCACTCATACATCTTTCTCTTGTGCTTTCTAGTCAGGTTTCGGCTGCCTAAAGGCCTAGTCTGAAGTTAAGGTGTGTGGGGGTGTGTGTCTGTGTGTGCGGATTTGTTGCAAGGGGGCTCCAAAAGAGGCGGTCCTGATGCTGCCTAACCTGTTTGCCTGCATTATAGGTATTCAACTGGCAGCTTCATCTCGTCCTGCCCACAGAGCAGCAGTGATACACTGAAGAGGAGACATCTGGCCCTAGGCTTTCCTAAGGAGACGGTGTCTTTGGCACGCGGTAAGTCCATCAAATCTCAGTTTGGTTGTTATGGCACAATCTATGATTGGAATAAATTGGAGGAGATTTGATAAAAAAAAACAAACCTTAATGTTTATTCATTTCATAATCTAAAAATTGCATTTCAGTAAAATGTACATTGTAGTTGGTATAGGTTCATCTCTGTACTTAACATCAGTTACATTTATGTTCTGGAGAGTAAAAAGTTTTCATTCGAGTACTGAGACTGACCCCAGTCCTCTCACAGACTTGGGTGGAAAGTCTGAATTAATACTGAAGCCATTTAAAGACCAGGCGTTTGCTTATGTTTTGCCTCTGGTGTCATTGATTTTTTTTAAACTTATTAAATTGTTGTACTTGTATGTCAGCACCAAACTGCAGAGTTTGTCTGGCGTAAAGATTTTAAAACGGGTTGACCACAACTGTGGGCATGCCAAAGTCTGCTGTCACTGGACTCACACCCTGTTTGATTGAAGTTTTTTCTCAAAACGTTGCCACCCTGGATACACCTATTAACGGCAATGCAATTTGTTTTTTAAGAAGTGTCTTGTGACTTCACTGCCTTTCCTGTTTGTTGCTCATCTCTGGTTTGGGGAACCATAAGGTAGAGCCTAAAACCACTGCCCAGTTTCCTTGCAAGTCAAGAATGCCTGAAACAGCATCAGTGAGCATATGACTACAGTTTTCTGAGCTCTCACTGAAGAATTAGATTTATCTACTGTCATCTGGTTATTAACTGGTTAGTAGTTTCTATATTTAAAGAAAGAGAACTCCTGGGGTGGACTGTGTTATCACCAGTGGGTGTTGGCCAATAATAATCAATAGTTAGCAGTTAGTTTTGTAAGTATTGTTTTGTTTTTTTCAGAAGTCCTGTTTGTATTTCAATTTGAGTGACTGTTTTTACCACTTCTGATTTCTTTTTTGAGTTGAATTTAAAAGCATGGTGTTGACGATCGGCTGACTCTTAGCTCTGCTGGACAGTATAAACCTGATGAAGCAGACGCTCTTGAGTTTAGGTTTTTTATCACAGCATGTCTAAAACCTGCTCCCTCATTTTCTATTCGACAGTGCTGCAAGTGAATTAAGTTAGTGTTTATATGCAAACGTGCTGAGGTGTGGTCGAATCCAGTGTGTGTGTCAGTCAGAATCCAAACCAACTGGTTTAGATGCATACATTCACCTTAACAAACCTGGCAAAGGCTTTAGATTCCTGAAGTGTGAGACAATGTGGTTTGTGGGCGTCAGAGTTTCTCTGTCAGTTCAGAGTCAGGAAAAAATGAATAAAAGTACCAGCTCTTCTTTAAAAAAACAAAACGCGTTTCACTTGTGTGTGTCCATGTGGATCGTATTATCAGGTATTACAAAAATTTTATTGCACGGGTAGAAACAGTGACACACACTATTTTTTAGCTGCACCTACAGTATACCTAAACCAGTGTTTTTATTAATAAGCTGAAAGCTGCATGTTGCTGCATTGTTTGTGATGAGAGATCAGAAAGAGTACAGCTTTTAGAAAAAATAAAATGTTCTGATTTTACTTTTACCTACAAAAACGACATTCAGCATTGCTTCTCTGCATCTTACTTAGTCGGTGTCAGCTTTAAGTAAAAGCTCCCTCTGCTTTCTTTTGTTTCACAGATAATATTGCTGTAGTTCCCACATTCACTTGAATTGTCATATGAATTCTGTGATGTGAATGTGCATGTAATAGAAATAATGGTAAGTATAACCATGTTAGACATACAGTGGCTAACAATCATACACAAAAATGTAAACAGTGCCTGATGTAAAAATCTCATACTGTGTATTCTAACCACTGTCAAAGGACCAGGACAGCAAGAGTGCAAGCTTCTCAGAAAGCCTCGTGCTGGATAACGCTGAGAAAGGAGTTGTTGTTGCAGGAATCAAAGACAACACAATCTCTCCAAAAAGTGGTAAGATAAACATTTCAGATTCATTTTTGTTAGTTTTGAAAATTCAATAAGCACTAATAGAAAAAAAGAATGTGACATTATTTCTGCTTGTTTCAGGAGAAAGGTTTGTTGCAGCAACAATACAACTTGATAAACTTGAGAAAAACGATGTGATGGAAATCTTGAAGGTGCTGGAGCCATACAAAAGCAACATAAATCTTCTGACAAAGAAGGACTTGAGCCCCGGTGTTGACCTTGGCTCTTTGGGAGTAGGTCTGAAAGATTCGGCAGAGGTAAGCATCAAGCTGTGGGGAACATTTGGTTTATGTTATTATAGGAAAGACCATAAAATATGTTTTTATTTATACATTTTTAAATGTTTTTGTGTGTGAGAACTGTTGAAATATTGACTTTCAGTATTTCAATAAACTGTCAAATCACAATATATCTGAAAAGATATCCAGTTAGACATTAAATCCTTTTTCTAAAAACTGCATATGTGAAGCCTAAAATCCCCTACGTAAAAATCTTTTTCCCGAAACTGTTACCAAAATTAAGCAATAGTAAGCATATCAGTGCTTTCTAAGAAGACAGGTCAGTTTGCTTATTTCAACATACAATATATGCAAACTTGTAGCTCAGAGAATACTTTTACTGATGCAAGTGACCTGATGTATGGGGACGTTTTGTGAGGTGGTGGTGATTTACTTAAAATCTAGTCCATCCTATTTGTCCATGACATCTTCTATTTCCCATTTCTACCCCCACCTTGCTGCAGTGCAGATGAACTGGACATGATTTGTGCTGCTCAGAATACAATTTTGGTTAATAGTAGTATCATAAAGTTGGTGCTTTAATTTGTTTTTTTAATTACCAACAGATATTACAGAAGGATCTGTCGCTGGATGCATCAGCTCAGGGACCAACCGTTTCCCTTGATGGCCTGAATGGAAAGCTTAATGATGCACAAGGGTTGGGGGTAAAAATAAGTGAACCGACTCTTAATGGAGACCTTCCCAGTCTTAGCCTAAATAAGCCATCAACTGATGCTGGTGCCACATTTAAAATGCCCTCAGCAGGGCTTACGATGCCAGACATAAAATCAGATTCAAGTGGAACCCTAAAAGTACCTGATATCAGTGTCTCAGCTCCCAATCTTAACGCTCCCATTGCAACACTAGACATCAACAAACCAGAAGTCGAAGGCAAAATGAAACACAAGGCCCCGAAATTCACAATGCCACACTTCAATCTACCTGATCTTGATGCACCAAAAGCAGACATTGATGTCTCTGGTGATCCAGGTCTTCCTTCAGTCAGTGGAAGTATGAAGACACCAGACCTCAACCTGTCAGCTCCAAAGTTAGATTTGAAAAGTAATGATTTGGAGCTGAATGGGCCAAAAGTGGATTTGAATAGTCCTGATGTAAATGTAAAGGCCCCAGATGCTAATATTGAGGCACCCTCAGGGAAAATCAAGTGGCCCCATCTAAAATGGAAAAATCAAAAACTCAAAGGACCAGATGCCAACTTAAATGCTGATCTGTCCACACCTAATGCCAGCATTTCCACACCAAAGATTGATGGTGATCTAAGTACCCCAGATGTGAATGTTGGCTCAGCTCAAGCTGATATTAAAGGCCCTGATCTAGATGTTCAAACCCCAGATCTTAACGTTGATGCCCCTTCTGGTAAAATCAACTGGCCTCACCTGAAATGGAAGAAGCCCAAACTTGAAGGATCAAAAGCAGACTTGGACGTGGATGCAGACCTAAAGAAACCTGATTTAAGTCTTTCAGCTCCAAAGATTGAGGGTGACATTAATGTACCAAATGCTGAGTTGAGTCTTCCAGAAACAGAGCTAAAGGCCCCGGGTGTAGATGTTCATGCCCCAGACGCTGACATTGATGCTCCTTCAGGAAAAATTAACTGGCCTCATCTAAAGTGGAAAAAATCCAAACTTAATGGGCCAAAAGCTGATATGGACCTCAATGCAGATTTAAGCCCACCAGATGCTTCAGTTCCAAAAATTGATGGGGAGATTAGTACACCTGACGTGAGCCTCAATTTACCCAAAGCTGACGTTGATATCAAAGCACCAGATGCTGACATAAACCCACCTTCTGGCAAAATCAAGTTCCCAACACTGAAAAAACCTAAATTCTTGGTTTCTGGGCCAAAGGTGAAAGCTCCAGATGTTGATGCTGATGTGAAAGCACCTGACCTCAGTCTGTCTGCTGAAGCACCTGATGCTGATCTGAACTTACCAAAAGCTGACGTTGATATCAAAGCACCAGATGCTGACATAAACCCACCTTCTGGCAAAATCAAGTTCCCAACACTGAAAAAACCTAAATTCTTGGTTTCTGGGCCAAAGGTGAAAGCTCCAGATGTTGATGCTGATGTGAAAGCACCTGACCTCAGTCTGTCTGCCAAAGCACCTGACCTCAGTCTGTCTGCCGAAGCACCTGATGCTGATCTGAATTTACCAAAAGCCGATGTTGAAGCACCAAATGTAGACATTGAATCTCCATCTGGAAAGATCAAGTTGCCCACTATGAAAAAGCCAAAATGGTCAATCTCGGGTCCCAAGGTTAATGGTCCAGATGTTGATGCTAATGTGAAGGCACCTGACCTCAGTCTGTCTGCCGAAGCACCTGACCTCAGTCTGTCTGCTGAAGCACCTGATGCTGATCTGAACTTACCAAAAGCTGACGTTGATATCAAAGCACCAGATGCTGACATAAACCCACCTTCTGGCAAAATCAAGTTCCCAACACTGAAAAAACCTAAATTCTTGGTTTCTGGGCCAAAGGTAAAAACCCCAGATGTTGATGTTGATGCTGATGTGAAAGCACCTGACCTCAGTCTGTCTGCCGAAGCACCTGATGCTGATCTGAATTTACCAAAAGCCGATGTTGAAGCACCAAATGTAGACATTGAATCTCCATCTGGAAAGATCAAATTGCCCACTATGAAAAAGCCAAAATGGTCAATCTCGGGTCCCAAGGTTAATGGTCCAGATGTTGATGCTAATGTGAAGGCACCTGACCTCAGTCTGTCTGCTGAAGCACCTGATGCTGATCTGAATTTACCAAAAGCCGATGTTGAAGCACCAAATGTAGACATTGAATCTCCATCTGGAAAGATCAAGTTGCCCACTATGAAAAAGCCAAAATGGTCAATCTCGGGTCCTAAGGTTAATGGTCCAGATGTTGATGCTGATGTGAAAGCACCTGACCTCAGTCTGTCTGCTGAAGCACCTGATGCTGATCTGAACTTACCAAAAGCTGACGTTGATATCAAAGCACCAGATGCTGACATAAACCCACCTTCTGGCAAAATCAAGTTCCCAACACTGAAAAAACCTAAATTCTTGGTTTCTGGGCCAAAGGTGAAAACCCCAGATGTTGATGCTGATGTGAAGGCACCTGACCTCAGTCTGTCTGCTGAAGCACCTGATGCTGATCTGAATTTACCAAAAGCCGATGTTGAAGCACCAAATGTAGACATTGAATCTCCATCTGGAAAGATCAAATTGCCCACTATGAAAAAGCCAAAATGGTCAATCTCGGGTCCTAAGGTTAATGGTCCAGATGTTGATTTAGATGCTGGTGTTTCAACCCCTGACTTGAATCTCTCAGCTCCAAATATGGATGGTGAGATAAATGCACCAGATGTGGATCTAAAGTTACCAAAAGCTGAACTGGAAGCCCCCAAATTTGATGTAGAATCTCCAGATGTTGACATTGAAGCCCCATCTGGAAAATTCAAATGGTTCCAATTCAAGAAACCCAAATTTGGCACACTGAAAGGTCCAAAGGCTGATATTGACTCTAATGTGACGATACCAGAGGTGGACCTCAAAAAGCCTGATGCAGAAATAAGTGCACCAGATGTTAATCTTTCTGCATCAAATATTGACGCCAATATCAGTGGCCCAGACCTTAACCTTGGTGGTCCAGATCTTGATCTTGATGCACCTGATGCAAAGGTGAAGTTTCCCAAATTTAAATTTCCCAAACTCAAAGGATCACATGTCCAGGGTCCCAGTGTGGATGCTGATTTAAAAACACCTCATATTGATGCAAGTCTTGATACACCAAAAGCTGAAGTGAATGCACCTAGTGCAAACCTCAGAGCAGAACCTCTCTCCTTGTCTGCACCAAAAGTTAATGGTGGTCTTGATGCACCAGATCTTGACGTAAATTTACCGAAAGCTGATCTAAAAGGGCCCAGTGTAGACATTCAAGCTCCAGAGGTTGATGCCCATGCAGGAAAAATCAAGCTTCCCCAAATAAAATGGCCAAAGTTTGGCACATCGGCGCCAAAAGTGAAAGGACCAAATCTTGATGTTGATGCTGATCTACAACATCCAGATCTAGGTCTGTCTGTTCCTGATGTAAATGCAAAGTTACCCAATGCAGACTTGACAGCACCCAATGTTGAACTAAAAGCATCAGACTTGAGTCTCTCAGCCCCCAAAATTGAGGGAGACATTGGTACTCCAGGCATTGATCTTTCTGCACCAAAAACTAACATTAACATACCAGACCTGGGCCTTTCTACCCCAAAGATTGAAGGTCCCAACGTGAATGTTGGTTTTCCTGAAACTGATATCAAGGCACCCAGTCTACATCTGCCAAAAGCTGACCTCCAGTCATCTGATCTCAGCTTGAAAACACCAAATGTCAACCTTTATCCACCAAAAATTGGTGGTAGTCTCTCAGCACCAAACATAGACACGAGTATGCCAAAAATTGAACTAGAAGCACCCGATGCCAATGTGAAATCTCCAGATTTGGATGTCAACCTGCCAAAAGCAGCTCTCAAAGATTCCAATATCCAGTTGAAAACTCCAGATCTGGATTTGAATACCCACCTTGGTGACTTTAAAATGCCACATTACAATCATCCAAAACTTGATCTTTCAAGTCCTGAAGTAGAAGCTCCCAGTATTAATCCCACAGTTGAGGCTGGAATTAAGGTACCTGGAGTCAGCACAGATATGCCTACAACAGATGCACACATCTCTGTTCCTGCAGTAGATTTGAATGCACCAAATGTAGGTGATATTAAAGGACCTGATGTAGATGTGAAAGCTCCAGATGTAGATGCAAGTCTTGAGAAGCCCAAGATGCCACATTTCAAGATCCCAAAGTTTAGTCTTTTTGGATCTAAAACAAAATCTCCTGAGACTAATGCCAGTGCAGATCTTGAGGGGAGTGGCTCTGACTCTGATGTGGTGGAGGTTCCTGTATTCAAGTTCCACAGACTGCCCCAAATCAACATTGATGGCATTGGAGGAATTACTGAAGCACTGAGCTCAATAAAATCTGACTTGGAGGAGAAGGATTTTGTTTTCAGTAAAAGAATCCGCTTGCCAGTAGTGAATGCAACAGCAAAAGGAGGAGAAAAGATTGACATTTTGGAGAGATTGAAAATTGCAAGAGAAAAGGCGTCCTCAGTGAATGTGTCGCCAACAGAAGAGAAAACTGATATTGACCTACAACACACTGGCGCAGGTCTTGATGCTAATACATCTACAGGTGCAGGAGATTCGTCTTTGGTCAGAGGAGGCACTTTCAAAGTAGACAAACCAGAGTCTACGCTGGGGCTGACTGTACCTGATATTTCTACATCAGATGAAAATGACAAATATTCACTGAGCCTTTCTAATATGCTTGGCCTTAACGTCAAGGATTCTGATGCCAACTGATCGTTCAAAGGTTGGCCTGATAAATGAAGCTCCAGTCCGTAAATGTATGAATACATGCAGCTTAACTGATTTTCATGTTTTAGTTTGTGACATAAAAAGAGAGACTAGCTGTAACTAATCCATGCTAAATTGTCCATCTTGTTGTAATTTTAATAATAATTTAGCGTAATAGAGTTCAGTTGTTGATACAATCTATGTATATTTTACTGTTATTTATAAGCTTTTTCTAAATGTTAATTTGAAATTACATTACTTTCAGTATTGCTTGTGATCACCATAAACTTTGTCTAGCAAGTGCTTTACTAAATATTTTAAAGGATAAATGAATTGTGTGAATGTGTTACTCTTTGTTCAATAAATCATTACAATGTCCAAAATAAGAATGTCCAGTAATTAAAGCCAGAGATGGTCTCTAATTGTTGAAACATCCCTCCGTACAAGTGATTTAACCCACGGTCCATTCCTGCCATACCACTTGATATGATGAATATAAAATTCTAACAACCTCATTACATTACTAAATTATGTGATACTCATTAATGAATATCATTTGAGGCTCTTGTATCAGTTTATGGAACACACCTTTGAGATTGTTCTGATATTGCAATTCAATATTTTAAAATGACAAAAACATTGACAAGTTTTTTTCTTTTACATGTTTATTTCATACTGATAAAACAAAAGCTCTTAAAAATACTTCAAATGCATGCTTTTTAGTTTACAGGTTATTTTCTTTGGGTAATTTTACAAAAGGTGTTTGACTCCAATAAACTAATGTTTATAACATGGCTCTACTTTCAGCTTTATTTATGCTAATGATTAGTATTCAAAAAGTTATGAAGGGGATCCTGTTAACATGGGCTCATGTTTCCCCCCCCAAAACCCCCAAACAGTAATCCACACCAATAGAAAATCCTATTGGGGGGGTAATTCTTTGCACCTAGAGCCATGCTAGTGTTTCTGAAATCATCAGGATTTCCCTTTTTCATATTTAGCTGAACAGAAAAACGGAGACAGTGAAGGTTGACAGGAATGAGTACTTTTGTATTGGGGGGGAAAACATTTCCCTTAAGAACTCAGGAAACCATCAGATGTATGGATACACTGTCTCAGAACTAAGTGTGAAATTAATCTCTGTTACCGCAGCGGTCCACGGCCCGGTACCGGTCTGACTCATGTGGTACCGAGAGTTGAGGCTCGGGTGTGAAATTTGTGTTTTTCAGGGTTGTTATCGTGAACTCTGTTTCCCTGGGTCTTTTCCGTGTAGTTCTGCGTCTTCTTTTAAAAGAAATATTTCCGCGTGTCCATAGTAACCAGAGGGGATTAAGAGAGGAGGATGTTACTGTCAATGTTGTTGGTGTATTTCAGGAGGACGCTGCTAATAAAGTTACACAGTTACACAGTGAATTTGCGTTTATTATTATTATATTTACAAAACACCAGCGTTTGTGTCTCGGTCGGATCATTCTATTTTGTTGTATTTATCTGCCACACCTCAAAGGCCGGTCGTAAAAACATTGTCTGACATTAAACCGTCCGTGGAGCAAAAAAGGTTGGGGACCGCTGTGTTAATGAACAAGTCAGTGGAATCACTATGTACAAACTGTCCCATTACGGTGAAGCTATTTCAGTGTCCAACTCCAGTGTTTTGTCCTGTAACTTCTGTTCTTGTTGTTGAGTTGCACTGCACAGTGACATGTTTCTGCCTCTGCCCAGGTATTATGAAAATATCTAAACAGCCTTTGAAAAACAAAGTAAGAAAATTAAATTTTGCAGCATTGACATCAACATCATTGCTTGAATTTGAATAATCCAACTCCATCTGATTTAGTTAATGTCAGTCTTTAACACTGCTCCGAAGACTCAGAATCTGCGGCAGGTGTGCCAACGTCAGGTCACAAGTAAGAAATATACTGGTGATCTGCAGGCACCGATCAGATCTGTGACTTTGCATTGTATTCACCATATCCAGAACAGCGTGAGGTCAGTACTGTGCAATATTCTCTACAGACGGGTTCGACAGCATTGTTTTATCCATTTCACAAGCTCATTTACTAAAGATACAAAAAACTGGTAGCATGTATCAAAGCTTATGAAAATTAGGAAATCAAGTACAACCCTGAAAGATTAAGAGTCAAATTGATTAATGTGTGTGTTGCCAGCGCGACGGCCAATCCTTCTCTATCCAGCTCTGCAGCAGTCGCAGCACATCAATGCGCTGATAGATGCGGCAAAGTTCAGTGAGCTCAGTGACCGTCTTCTGGTTGTAGCGTAACAGGAACTCCTGGGTGGGGCTGTGGGACAAGGAACCCTGGGTCCGATGCTCCAGCAGGGTCAGTTCGTCATAGCTCATCCCCCAACGACTCGCAAAGTTTTTCCAGTTTTTGATGGTGCAGTGGTTTGGATCCAATTTGAGCCGCAGCAAGTCCAGCAGATCTTTGTCGTTCATGAGGTCGCTGATTTTGGGAGGGGGTGCCGGGCAGAAGCACTTCTCGCAGGGGTTCGTTAAAAACTGTAGTTCTTTGGGATAGTCTGAACTCAGAGATGGACAAGGAAGATTGAGTTAGCTCAAGCACATTACCAAATAACATTTGCTATCTGCTAACAACAATTTGCTAACAACTATTTAGCTTGTCAGTATTTTCTGTTACGATGAAAAACAAACGCACATTTAACATGGAAAAGGTTTCAAAACATCCAAGAAATCCCTTTGAGGCAAAAAGCTTATCAAACTGCTTTAGTCTGGGTGGCTGTAGCTCAGGAGGTAGAGCAGGTCACCTTCTCATTGGAAGGTTGGTCTGCTCCAGTCTGCACGCCAGATATCCAAGATACTAACCCCACTGTTAGAAAGCTTTTAAGCATGGAACAAAGTGCTTGTATGAATGGGTGAATGAAGCATGTTATGTAGAGCACTGAGTGCTCAGGTAGAGTAAAAAAAACAAACCTATGTTCAACAGTATAGTCAACAGCTCTGCTCAAAGCACGAGAAGCCCCGCCGACAAGCCTTTGTTGTTTACAGCCAATCAGAATAAAAGTGTCACAAAAGGAGAGTGAAGGGTGTTGCAAAGGGGCTCTGGACTATCCCAGTTTTCATTGGTGAAAGGCAGGAGTGCAACCTGCCTAGAGAGACAACCATTCACACTTAAATGTCTTTGGACTGTGGGAGAAAGCTGGAATAACCAGAGAGCGCCCACTGGTGTACGCGAGTCCACAATGAAAGGGCTCAAATCCAGAACCTTCCTGCTGTGAGTGAACGGGGCTAAACACTGCACCGCTGTGTCATCCCAAGCTTTCTGAACTCAATGATGCAAAGCTCAAGCAGAGTGAAAGAAATGAGCATGAAGCTGAAAGTAGCAGAATAGGTCCTCTTTAATAATTTAGTCACGTATTCTTCTAGTTGTGTTGAGTACAACACAGTGCCCATCGTGAAGATTGTGGTGTGTTCAAACTCCTCTCCCAAAGTGTAACCATCATATGATTATTACTGTCAAATTTAAATCAAAGTAAAACTGCTGTTAGTCTGATAAGCAGTATTTCAGTTCCTTCTGATATTTTCATTTAAAGGGTTCAGCACGAGTAACTGACCTACCTGGTGAAGAAGAAGTGGGGCAAGTGCATTCTTCCACATCTTCCACTGGCTGCACACAGAGAAACATAAAGAATGAATGGTAGGCACATGCTACTGTGGACTGGTCATTTTCCCCCAGGACTACAAACATTGCTGAGGGTATGTGAAAATGAGTGCTGCAAAGAACAACTTTACATTCACCGACCCACTACTCTGCTAAATCCAAATGTATGTCTGTGCATGATGGGATTTGCTGGGTGTCTCAGCAGGGCAGCCCGTACACCCAGTACTTCCATTCTGTGTCGTTTTGCAGGTGCTGGTGTGTAATATTTGTAAAGGAATATACACCTTTTTAGCAAATACTACCATTAACTCAAGGTGGAAACATTGTTTTTGAGTGTTGTTTGGACTGATCGGTCGCAACCAAATATTATCAATGACCTTTTCATGAGTCGTGGAAAACATACACAGCCAAGTAGTGAGGATATATTTTACGGAGGACAGTTATTAAAGCAACCCTTTATACTTAAAAATTATAAAGCTTATTCAAGCTGCTGTACTTTGCTGCAGAGCCGCTGCAGTAAAAGACAAAACATTTGCTACACACGGGCATGAGGCAGAGTTTTTACATTTCTCCTGCTGATGCCTCACATCCACTTTTGTGTTGGCCTTAGTGCTACTGCATCCTGAACAATGCAGAAAGTCTATACATGTGCTGTCAAAGCCATGAAAATGAGAAAGCAATATATGCCCATACTTGCAAACTCTAATTACTGCATTAGTGGAGTGAGTAAGAAAGACAGAATTACAGCTTAATAGATTTCATTTGATCTTTTTGGTGCTAAAAATACTGCAGTGCATGTACCAAACAGAAGTTCTGATGGCCGTGATGTGCAGTTATATCTTTGGTAAAGTGCCCCGTGTGGAGCGACGTTGTAGCTTGTATTGCAGCACTATAGCTAGCAACTCTAATTCTATGTACGTATTTAGCAGGTATATTCCTCAACTGGATTGTGGATACTAGCATGCTGTGGATGAAGACAATATGGACCATTAATCCTCACTGTAATCCATGTCCCGGTGTCATAAGAGAAAGGATTATGACCATTCCTGGGACAGAGGCAAACATGGAAACTGCTTGCCTGCTTTAAATAGTTAAAAATGTGAAACGTTTACATTCCCTACAATCGTTATGGTTGTAACGCTTCACAACGCTTGTACACTGCGAAAAAACTAATCAGCCGTTTGTTTGGATACTGTGGTAAATTTACTGCCTTCAGTAGTCGCTGCAGTTCGGTTAGAGCAGGTTTAGGTTTCACTCGGCAGCAAATGTAGATCAGAGGTTTAGGTGTGATGCTTTTTCCTGGCTGGTGCTAATTAAACATGTCTCAACATAAGCCATGTTGCACAGTACATCAAGGTCGAGCAGAGAGTTGAGACGCTGTGCTGGAGGGATGTGAATATTTCACCAGTGGAGAGACTGGAATAGACTGGAATGGGTCAAATCTTCTGTCCCCTTTAAGCTCGCTACCGACAGCAGCAGCACCGTGTTTCAGAGAGCGCCCTGAAATGGAGTCATGTGAGCGCTCTTCCTACTGTGCTCGGTCTCTGTTATTAGCAAAGTTCACAGCTGCACCTTCAGTGAGACCAAACCACATCCTGTATAATCACAGCTTAAAATAAAAGGTTCTCACAGACTATGCTCTGTGTCACATCTTTAGATCTGGTGAATAATGTTTGGTTGTTGGCGGTCGTATTTTCAGAGGATCCCCACCCATTGGTGCTAACCAGTGCATTGCCACGCTGCCACTGTGTTCTCTTCAAGCACAACAGGGAACAAAGGGAGAGATCCAGGTTTGTAGGCTGGAAGGACACCACAGCACCGGTCCGTGCTGACGGTGTGTCCTCCCTGTTATAATCTGTTTTTGTGCTGATATGTGGCCATAGGAAACGTTTTGTTATTAACTGCTCGGGCCACACAGTTGTGCCAAAGCAGTATAACCAATCACTTTCTGTAAGAAGCAAAGCATTGCATCAGTTTTCAATAAAGAGTGTCTAACAGTACAGTGCACGTCATGCTTTACTCAGTTCCTATGGACTTGTTACCTGTGAAAGGCATGTAGGGAATAAAACAGCTGTGGTTTTCAGAGTTAGTGAGCGCTGCACTAGAAACATGAGCAATTCAATTACTGCTCACAAAATATCACAATGCAGACGAGGCAAACTCATTTTATATTACAGGCCACATACAGCTTGATTTGATCTAGTGTGGGCCAGACCAGTGAAACACAACGGCTCACACACATATCTTTATATAAGACAAAGAAGCACCGTTTCAACAGTACATCTGTTTTTCAACACGATAAAGAAATGCTGCTGTGGTAAATACAATAAATCTTAAACTGTAAGAAATAATCTAGAATTTAAAGACATTCGTGCACTGTGAGTGGCTGTTGGGAGGTTTTTATTATATACAGTTTAAACATCCAGTGGGCCAGATTGGAGTCTTTGCTGGAACAGTTCTGGCCCCCGAGCCTTATGTTTGACACCCCTGATGTAGTATAGTATCCTAATGTAAACAGCCCATGGTTCACCCTGTTATCAGGTGAAACAGACACGTTGAATCATTTTGTGTTCAGTGTTGTCGTGCCACGTGAAACGTACATGTGTTAAATGCATGTGGACCATAATGAATTGTTACCATTGTTGTCGCTAGCCTCCGTACCACATCTGTTGAACCCTGGCACTAAAAGTGCGTCACGTGCATCAGAGCTAGTAATACTGACCTGTCTTATTCTGTCTTCTGAGGAGGGACTCAGGTATCTCGAGGGCATCGAACTGAGGTGCAGCGTCACAGCGTCTGCTGGAAACACATCACTACATGAGTGCGTTACAGTCAGAATGAATACATATACATGTGTACAATACAAATGCAGTTTTCAGTGAACAACGCGATCAAACATCTTTCACAGTAACAGAAGAAAAGGTGCAAAAGCTCCGACTGTGGCCAGGTGTAAATCAGCAGCCAGAAAGAAAGGCCACCACGTCTTCATTTACTCAGCATCACAGACACAGCTGCATCCAAAACGCCATCAGTACATCATCTCAGATCAGTGGTACTTTGAGTTGGTTGCTGTAAGAATGTGAAAATTTTAGCTCTAGCAGACTTTTGCTGCAGCTGCCTTCAGCTTTTGCTTGTTTGTCGGTCTTCTCAAGTGGCGTGTGTAACCAAACAGCAGCTTCTGTTGGGTTGACATCAGTCGACTGACTTTGACACTGAACAATATCCCGTTTCTTAAGCTGCTTTTGCAGTTAGGTCATATCCACTGGTACTGGTACACATCAGAGCTCATCCTGCAACTCCTGTCAGTACTCACATCACCACTAAACACGGGTTCCTACTGGTCTGGTTCCACTGGCACCACCACGTCGACTGATACTGTGGTGCTTCCCATCATTCTGATACCGGCCTTTTGACTGTAAGTTTATCTTCGTAGCATGTATAAACTGAACGTTTGAGACGTCCTACCAGACTGATGTCAGAGTTGTTGGTAAAAATCTGTTCGGACAAAAAAAATTCTAACATCGTAAATCAATGGAGCTCCCTCGTTTTGAAGCGAGGTGTGAGCTTCTGTCTGCAGGTGACAAGGTCCCTTGTTTCTGCATTTAACCCAAACTTTGACTTTGTTAACAAGCAGACGGTGATGTAATGCTTAAAGCAGGTGGACAGACACACCAAAGTCGTTCAGAGCTTTACTAGAGTAGGTGAAAGTATTTCTTACAAACCCAACAGCAACAGCATTAATTGATGTATTAGATGGCCAAAGCCATGAATTTGTACTGCCTGACTAATACCCAAGTTTCTCCTTTATCACGTATTTTATTACGTAAAACATTAGATCCAAGTTCTCGAAAAAACCAAAACATCTCAAATAAAAAGACTGAAATCTTTACTTCACATTTTCCTGAAAAATTTAAATGCAATTTAAGATAAATTAGTTACATTTTCCATTTCTTAAAACTGACTTTTACATAAAATCCAATCCAGTTTGTAACTATTTTGATGACAGAATAAATATCCATAAATCCTTTATACAGCAGGCCAAAGCCCTCACTCACCATGGGGATCTGTTACTTGCACGGGATAATTGGCCTCCAAGGACTGTGGGACAGACAAACACAGACATGACGATATGAAAAGCAAACAGAACTGAAGAGAGAAACCTGAGCAAGAAAAAGGTTGTCTACTTTGGAAGCTTCCTACTCTCTTTCTTCATGAGATAAAGACTGTAACTGAGGAAGAAAATTACTCTGGTGTGCAAAGACAGCCTGCTGCAACTTGTTCTTTGATGAGCCCTCGGGCGCTAGCAATCACAGCACACTGTGTTCAGTTATGGTACATTTCTTAGCAGATTACTGTAAGACTCTAAGGAAGAACAATGAGAAATCAGCACAAAACAAACTACATAGGAGACAAGTCAAGACAATGAGAGCGTTAAACACACGGCTGGAGAAAAGAATAATGAGGTTGCTCACAAATTCTGCCACAAAGCTGGTGGTGTCTGTGTCCTCCACAGGCTCAGAGCTGCTTCTGTCTGTTTCCGAAAAAAGGAAGAGGCTTTAATAGCGTGAATGTTGATGTGGTCACCATTACTCATTTGATCTACTTCCTACACCACAGAGACGGCCACAGTCACAGAGAAATGATTAGAAACAGTGACGCAGACAGCTGTGCCGCGCCGGGCTGTACTGGGTGAAAGGTCATTTGAAAGAGTAAGAAAACGTGTCCTGAACAGTCTGTAACTACATTATAAGTAAAAAAGTGCAAAGTCGGAGTTTACATGTAGGTTTCCTAAACATACAAGACAAAAGGTAAAGTCACCTGATAACAGTGCAAAACTCTGAAACAATCTGGATATTGTTAGAGGACGACTGACCTCCAACAGCTCAGAGAGCAGCACAAAGACGGCTTTTCAGCACCGCACTGCACTCAGGCCAAATACAGTCCTGCGCTGGTCTTTCTTGGGTTACAGCAGATAACTTACACGTGTACAAAACAACTAAACATGCAGAGCTACATAGTGTTTCGGTTTAAAGTCATAAGACATCCAAGGAGCTCTCAGGACAACAAGAGTCAAGTAATGAAATATGTACGTTACACATTTCCAGTCAAACACCGGCGGATCAGGATGGAGACTTGTTTAAATATCAGGAGTCATCCTGGCAGTTTTCGCTCAGATTTAAACCGTTTTTTAAAGAACTGTATTTAGTAATAACGATAATCATAAAATGCTCTGATGTTGGATGGTGGGTTTTTTCTCAATGTCAGGTCATGGTCGAAAAACATTTCCAAAATAAAAGCTGGGTTGACCAAAACAAATAAAACATTCTCTGTTTAGACAACAATGTCGAGGGGAAAAAGATGCACAGCCAAAATGACTCAAACTCACGACTTCCCACTCTGTCCTTTTCTCTTCCTACTCAGCTCTCTGATTAGACACTAACACATCGTGGCTGACATCAGGGCAGACAGTTACAATGCTTTGACTAAATAAATGAAAAATGACTGTAACTATTTACTAACCAAATAAGTTGTCAAGTACTTAAGAAAAAAAAAAAAAGTAAAACAAAGTCTAACAAATATTTATTGAATTCTTTTATTGTGATAAGATGCAGGCGTGTAAATGAAAGTTTCCCACAGGCCCACAGTAATGAAGCTCTTTGATGAAGGTTTATAAAGGAAAACAAAGCATTCACATGCATGTGTTACAGTTCTACAAAGAGACCAACATATACCCAGAACAATAACCTGAATCCTTCGCTTAAATGTAGAATTCACAGTACTGGACATTTAGTTAATAAGATACATCCTGATGTTAAAGCACATATTTCTACACGTGCCTGTTCCACAGCCACGACCTGTGTGTGCGCGTGTGTGTGTGTGTGTGTGTGAGATCATGCACATTACATGTGCCGTATTGCCCAGCCTTGTGTTATGACATTAGCTGGAAATAATAATAATCATTTTAAAAACCCTAAAAATCGCGGTTTCCCCGACTGATCCGCTTCCTCTGCTGTAATGAAACTCTTTTAGGTTGAGCTTCAGTTTTGTATCTTTGCAGGTGTGGGAAACCAAAACGATGGCACAAACCAGAGAAACGCTGCCTTTCCTTTACGCTTGCTAAAAAGTCCTCTCTTGAATTTAATTATCTGTCTTCATCAAAAAGAACTTGATGATGACACCGAGCGCTCCACCATCAGTTGGTCAGTCAGTATATCATCTGCAGTGTTTCAAACAATTGACCTAATAGTCATTATTATCTTATTAAAGTTGAGAGCTCAGCTCACCATATAGCACAGGCTTAACTCCAAGTGGCATTTTTCAGTGTATGACGCTGCACTTCCTGGATGTCACTCTCTTTAATGTCACATGATTATATATACTTATTACGTGTACACCTCAGGTCTTGCAGTGACTGTGGATTTCTTGTTGGAAAAATTGTGGCTGTGAAAAATCAAACAGGGCAATGTTTGCTTAATGTCAGAAATTCTGATGTCACCTGATTACTGTAAAAAAGTTTGTCTGTTGATGTGACTGGGCTCCTCGCACCAAAGCTGGATGTGCTAATATGCATTTCCATAGCTAAATGAAAACGATTCAGTCATGGGACTTGCCGATGACTCCCTGAACTATGTATATAGCTGCAGAAAAATACTCCTAATACTACAGCTTTCTCCTGCTAACTTGAGTTCATGTCACATCCATGGCCGTTGCTTCGCTGGTTTTATTATTTTTGAGTCTTTTCATTGTTTTTCCAGATTTCTTTAAGGTTTAGAGACTGCAGCTACTTGTTGGACCGGTCATAGTCTGGGTTACGTTTCACCCTTTCGTGATCACAGATTAGGAAGCAAACTTGAAAAGCTAAAGAGTTCTTTTGTTTTGATGTAAAACAATCAATGTTGCCATTTTTGTATTAAATTCAGACATGTGACCCACCTGAGGTGTAACTGTTAAAATGCTCAGCACGTGTATACAGCAGGGTACAGTTTTCTATGTTGCAACATTCAGTTCAGAACGAACTCAACAAAGAGTGAAGGAGGTCATTTAGTATCAATCAGGACTGAACTGCAGTGGTTGTTCGATCAGTGACTGTCTGACCTCCTACATACATGAGTAACAATAAAGAGTACACACAAAGGACACGCTGGCTCTCGCCTTAAACATCACATTCAGTGTTTGTAAATCATTCATCCAACTTCAAATGTTTCCTTAAACTGAACACGCACCAGATATTTAACTTAATTACTCATGTAGAGGCTAAGCCTGCGCTTGAACCCACTCAGGTGTTCGTTGGTGAGGGCGACGTGATGTCACTGGTGTGAATGAACTTATCCAATAACTCGAGTCGTACGTTCGAGTCTTTATTCCAACACCATTTATCATAACAGCGCAGCGCTCACAAACTGTTTGCTTCCTCCTGAACAACAACACCTGGCGTTAATTACACGCCGTAAATACCTGCACATAAACACACCATACCGAAAAACTCAAAATGTGACCTCTAGCGGCATACGTGAGGTACCAACCCAAAAATGGCTCCTACAGCTCACGTTTCACTCTGTTTCATACTCCTAATCGCTTCCTCTGGATGTGCTGCTTCTAGAAAGACTTTGCTCATTAGCACTATCGTTCAATGCTGCTGGTGCAAAACAACACAAATGGCCTGAAATCAGAAGATGACCTGCAGAGGAGCAAGAAGGGGATCAAAAACAAACAACCTTTATTTGTCACACAGTTATACAGAGTACAACATGTAGTGAAATTCTTGTGTCCGAGCTGCAGACAGGCTGCAGACATAGCCGCGCCGTTCCAGGGCTTGGTTTTAGCATGGGGGTCTGGCCAGGACCCTTACTGGATACCGGTTGGGAATCGAACTTGTGACTCCTGCTCCGAAGGTGTGTAGTATTACCACTACACTATCCAGCTGATCAAACGACGGGCCAGTGGAGAGGAAGAGAGAAGCTGTTCCTGGCTTCTATAATCAGCAGTGTTGTGGATTGCTGAATGATGCAGTAGCACTCGTCATAAATTTGATGGATCTTCTGTATATGTACTAGTTACAAGAAAGGGTATCCCAGTGCGATAGGAGTGATGCTAAAGCAGCACAGGTTTCAAATGTGATGAGAAAGGGTTCCTGATCAAATGACAGAGTGTGACAAGTTTGGAGAGAACATGTGTTGCTAAGGGAAACACTTCTCATTGGTCCACACAAATCTTTTTGACCCTCCAATCATAATGTCCTTCAGAGAAGTTACTACGTGAGATCGGATTTTTGGAAAGGTCAAACGCAACGTGCCAGATTTACCACACGAGACAAAAATAACGTGGAACAATAATAGTTTTACTAATAAAGTTTTACTTCCATAAACAGAAGCACACGAATATGAATATACAGTCATGGCTGCCTGGAAGCACACAGTCTGTAAATTATCAAATCAAATCAAAATGTATTTATAGCACATATTAAAACAACAGTGTTGACCATAGTGCTTCACAGTCAGTAAAAACATGAGACAATTAAAACAAACAATAAAACAGGACAACAAACAATAGGTAACAACACAACAAGCTAGAACAGCCAACTAGTTAGAATCAAAGGCCAAAGTAAAAAGATAAGTTTTAAGACGTGATTTAAAAGACTGGATCGACTCGGCAGTACGAACATGAACAGGGAGGTTATTCCAGAGTCTGGGTGCCACGGATGCAAAGGCCCGGTCACCTCTCGACTTCATTCGAGACCAGGGTTGTGCTAGGAGCCTGTGATTGGACGATCTAAGTGCTCTGTTGGGATTGTATAAGTGGAGTAGTTCAGAGAGATAGCTGGGCGCTAAATTATTTAGAATTTTAAAAGTGAACAAAAGAATTTTAAAATCTATGCGATATTTGACAGGGAGCCAATGTAGTTTGGCTAAAATTGGAGTAAATTAGGTGACTAATGGTTAAAAAAGACAAAACTATCAGCATATAACGTCGCTTTGCACCTCCGAGTCGTATAGAGCGTTAAGTATAGAGCAGGACCAGTCACCCAGTTATCAAGTGTAAGTTGAACCCCAGATCAGTGGAGCATTGTTTCTCCCTCTCTGGGAATGCAGAGCATGTATCTGCATGCTCGGGATAAAGTTCAAGAGATGAAATATAAACCACATCATAATACATTGCTAAGGGTCATAATTCCACACAGGTGAACCTAGCTTTTTTCCCTTTTGACCACCCATGTGTGCTGTGAAAGGATAAAGCAGTTTCTCAGCAGCCTGTGTAGAAGGCCTGTGCTTTGTCATGTGCTTCTTTCTACACATGAATGGAAGTGAATGGCATGCCAATACCTGACCCAAGCCACAGCGATGTCTAGACTGAAAGCAGCTAAATACACACACCTTGTAAAAACTCGGCCTAACATACTTGGCCCTGGGTGGTACGTGTGTCTCTTTCATTATTCAGTGTGCATATTCCTGAACTGTAGAGAATTCAGCTGGTGGCGTAGTGTTTATACCCCTCCTTCAAAGCATATATTAAAAAGGACATAAAACATTTAGAAAAGGGCTGAACTTTCCAGTCTTTTCACTTCCTTTTCTGAAAGTGAGATGTGGTTCTAATACAGAGTAGGCGTCAGGACGTAAACTTGTAATGTGTAAAATTTGCATACAGTTTACTTTGTGTGTACTTTTTTTTTGCTCACTGTTTGCAGCACACAGACTTTCAGGGACCTGTGCTACAGAGTGACATTAGTATACCTAGGGTGTCTTTCTGTTATCTGGATTCACTTACCCTAATCTTGACTACTGGGATACTTGGTCACACATAGCTGGTATAACGTGCACAGGTAACCCAGGGTTTCCCCTGTGTGTTCACATGAAAGAGTGTAGGAGGCATCTGACCAATCTAAAAAGGGATGTTTCATGGATCATATGAATTACACAGAAAATGATCCCTGTGAGTGTCACCTAGGGCTGGGCGATATGGCCTAAAATTCATATCGCGAAGCACGTGCGGTAATGATATATATCACGATATATTCTTTTCTTCTGTATAACGTATTTTCCACACTATAAGGCGCACTTAAAATCCTTTAATTTTCTCAAAAATCGAGAGTGTGCCTTATGTATGAATTCTGGTTGTGCTTACTGACCTCGAACCGATTTTGGCTGCAGAAATCTGTTAAAAAATGTTTTGATGGATTGTCAGAGCATTACGGCTGCCGTAGGGAGGAGCTTCGCGGAGTAATCTGGGTCCAAAACTCCGTCCGCTTCAGGTCCCAAAGTCAAACGAACACAGAGTTAAAAACGGTCTAAATTCTTTCATCTTTAATTAAATCATCAGCGTTGCTGCTTTATCGGGTGTAACAATTAATTTTTACATCCATGAAAACAGAAGTTATTAAATGTAACGGAGTTAGAAGTTAACAGGAAGTTAGCTCGCTAGTTTACACCTAAACATTTCATACCATGTTCTGACTGAGAGATTTCTGAAACTAATTCAAACGTACAGCTCTGCTGTCACTTCCAACATAAATGAAGACAGAAAACTAAACAGCAGTGGCGTTTGCAGGGTTACTGAAGTTGGACTATCTGGTATATAATGTTGTGCTACGTGATTGCTAGCGACACAGCTATGTTAGCATAACATTAGCACAGTGAAGCTGGAGGATGAACGCTAACTTTTCTTCCACTCGATAAAAGTTAACGTGAGGGATTCTGGTGGTCAGGGACAAATGCAATCGCATAGCAGGATGCTATACACGGGCCAAACTTCAGTCAGGAGAACAACTGAGATTATTCATCCACAATACGAGGTTAGTCATTAATATACTGCAACAACATGGGAACAGAACAGCTGCGAGAGAATTCAACATTAATGAATCAATGTTACCGAAGTGGAGGAAGCGCAGTTTTTGGCTTTCCCCATATTTCAAAAGTGCTTCATCTCTTTGCTAGGACTGTCGCCCGCCATAATTTGTAGATCATAATGGTTTTAGCCGCTGCTATGCTTTCGACCAAAACAGCCGCAGCTTGATGACATCATCAACATGCGCTATCGCGATAGAGATTTCGACTATATCGCTCTATCGTTGGCCAAATTTATATTGTTTCTATCGTATATCGTTTATATCGCCCACCCCTAGTGTCACCTACATTATCCCATGATTAAAAAAGTGATTAAAATTCTATGAAAAACAAAAATGTATACAAGTAAAAGGCAACACTGCTGCAGAAAACTGTTAATATGTTGACTTGGGTAAAATAAACATTTCAATTCAAGTTAATTTTATTAGTGAGTGCACCCTCAGGGCCACTGCTTATTTCTAATGCAATGGCTGCACATTAGAGCTACACATCTTTAAACTGGATGCATTAAAAACGTGTTACAACATTTTTATCTTCAGTTATTCAGCGGATGTCTGTTCTCTTATAGTTGGTTAAATTTATAGGTTTATATAGCGTCTCTCATTTAAAAAAGAAATGAAAAACAGATGCAGTATTGCAGATGACCAGCGCTTTGTCAAACCCCACAAGAGTAAATTTGCTTTTTTTTCCTTCCAATGAAGTACTAATTTTAAGAATCATCAAATTTGAAAAGGTTTTGAGTCTTTGCCTTACTGACGTAATATTTATTTTCCTTTCCATGAGACACGTGGACAATTTGCAATCCTGTGCTAGCGCCGGTAGCTGAATGGGTAGTTACGTCATAGAATAACAAGCTAGCAATTAGCACCATGTTCACTCACTCCAGTTGAGTGAATCGATGTGAGTAAATGTAATGTGAATAGAAAATAGGAATACGAGATTAATTATGTAGAATTTCAAAAATACCAGATGACCAGTTTTACCAAAACAAAGGCCAATGGTGGAGGTTTACACAGGAACTCAGAGCGAGAAACGGAGTAGTTTCTTCTTTTAACCAAGAGTGCTAGCAACAAGTTTAAGATCTGATGTTTGATAATTCTAAATACAGAATCTGATCACAATCTAAAATCAACAGACGTTATAACCCTGGTACTGCTGACACATCTGCAAACCCACAGGTATCAACAGTATGAGTGCGTCACTGCATATTATCAGACATTGTTTGCAGCTGTGGTTTTTCTCTGCATTGGTGTTAAAGGGGAAGAACATAACTTGTGCACTAAAATGACTCACATGTTTAGTGTTTGCACGATCCTTTTCAGGCTGTGTCCATGGATTTATCCCCCTTGTAAATACAAATTTATAGCGTTTTTAAAAAGCAGTTGAACCTGACTCATGTCCTATTCCAACATCATGACCACTTTTGCGTGAACTGAAGCTCCACATCCTGGCTTAGCTTACAGAGTTAGTCAAGCTCTGCTCTAAATTACAGTTTAATAATGGTGAAGGGACCTACAGTGTATACCTGGATCATATAGGATTGTAGACAAACAGCCATTAACCCACAGTCCAATTAACCACATGTTCATCATCCCGTGTCCACGAGTCAGTGAAGGAGGACATCTTTTCTGCCAGTGTCAGTGAAACCTTCCCTGAACTTAAACTCTCATATGATGTGAGAATGTAGGCAAAGGGTCATTTTAAGGTCTCCAGCCTAACACTAGCTGCCATAACCAGCTGTTCAGAAAACAATAATGCGTTACATTGGTTTTGCATTTTCCAGTCATTTCTATTCTGATTTCATTTTGTTCATGTTAAACTCGTTTCAGGTCACGGGCCACATCACTGACAACACGGACACTTCCAGGACCAAAACCATTCTGAAACTTTCAGATTCATTTCAAATGATCTAAACTAAACTGTTTAGATGATTTATTTAACGTTTTCTATAACTCCAGTGATCAGCTACCTCTCCGGGACATGAACCTGCTGCAGATTCTAATAATGGATACTTTATTCTTCCCCGTAGGGAAATTAGTCCTCTGCATTGAACCCATTCACTCAGTGAAGCAGTGGGCAGCCAGCGCCCGGGGAGCAGTGTGTAGGAACAGTACCTTGCTCAGTGGATTCGAACCCCCGAGTCACGGGACGAACACTACCTACTGAGCTATCACTGCCCTCTGCTTGGATGCTGCTTGGAGATGCATCTAACAGACCTCAGTCAACAGTAATATTGAAGTGCATCAGACCCCAGGATTAGAGACTCCAGAGACCATATGAATTCCATAACGCTGCTGGGAAGCACTGACGACTAACTGGTTAGTGGAACTGAACACCCTGCAGTCTTAGACCTGTATTTGGGATATTCTCAAGGCTCAGTCTTATTTTAATATTTTATGGTAGTGTGCATAACTTGATATTGCAAACAAGCCATTCAAAAGCAAATGATGTGTGACTCATGCCCAGCTTAGTCTCCTCTGTCCAGCGTGATGCAGCTTCCTTCAGACGTACACACACTGCTTTGTTTTTATTGAAGCAGAGCAGGGAATCAGTTCTGGGATGCTTCTGTGTATCTGATGGAACAAATGCTGTCCAGCATGACCTGGACTGGTCTCAACATTCTGGATGCTGTTCCTCCCTGATGAGTGCTAAATTACAGTAATAACAAACTAGAAATAAAATAAAGCAAATAGGTTAGCTGTGGCCTTCAGTCACGACCCAGCTGACAGCGCTGTCCACCACATCATCATATCATTTGAAACAATGGTATTCCATCGTCCCTGTAGAGACCCGGAGAATCAATGCAGGAAAGCACTGGAGAGTTTTTGGCACATGGCGGTGGCCCAACACCTCACTAAGACAGATATGACTATCAGTCAATATGTAAATAGATAGAACAACAAAACAGCAAAACCAGAATAAATGATTATTAAAAAGTAAAGGAGGATTAAAACCAGAATGTGTTCTTTTTAAAATGCTGTGAAGCACAGCACGTATCAGTAATCAAGAAAGCCATCAGTTACAGCACGCAACAGGCACAAGCAGTCTTTAAGACACTAACACGGAAATACAAACCACAAACGGATCCTCTTTCTAATCTGTCTTAGCCCACTAGACTTCGTTCTGTGGAACTGATGGTGGCCTACTCTTTTCCGCTCAGCATATCACTGAATGCGTGAAGGTCACACGTCACGCCACAGCTTCACTGGACAGCAAATAAGATGCCAGCGCAGAGGCCAGCGGGTTTTCCGCTTAGTCGAATAAGGAAATTTTTCTAATTGTGGAAACTTTCTTGGTTGTGTGGTTAACCAACAAACGGATGCTGCTCTTCCTTTCCATCCTAAACGACGCTACATTGAATTGAATTAAGTTCAAAATACTTTAGATGAAGATGAAATCTGATCAAATACATTATTTTATGTGGCAACATGTGTCGTTTTAACACAAAATAAACAATAGTGACAAATCTTAAGAAACTTTTCACGACACTTGTTGAGAACAGTTATGAATGAAACAACGGCGCTCTGACACGGACAGTGAAATGGATATTTTACTCACCAAATGGTTCTTTGTACGCGTTCAAACTGCTCATTTTTGAGGCTGGGATGTCTCCCATGCAGGGAAATGTAAAAGGAGCGGACAGAAACTGTCTCCACGCAGTAAAAACACGCAGTTTTCCTCTGCCCCGACCTCAGAGAAAGCTCCAATGCCACCCCAGCGGCGGCGACTCAAACAAATGAAACACCTCTGTGATGAAAAGGTGTGAGGATTAATGCTGCCTTCAAGGCCCACCCGTAATTTCCAGCCGAAGGCGGTTCATCTATGACGACAGAAGAATACGTCCTTGCTAGAAATATATGATGAAATATTAATGTTTTTTTAATATCTAAAATAAAATCAAAGCCCTTTGAAAAAGGAAAAGAAGCGAACACACAGACGACCAAACTTCTCTCCAGATATGTTCAAAGCGCTTCTTCACGCCGCACTCCGTCTCTTTATTTTGGGACGCTAGCGGGCCAACTTTGTTTGACGCAGTGCTTTTCAGGTAAAAGAAAAAAGCTGAAGGGGTAATCAGCACAGCAGGTGTCCCATTCGATCCGTTCGTATTGCTTTTGCTTGTAATAGAAATATCATCATGTGAAAAGGAGAGTTTTTACGCCAGTCTTGTAGAAGCACCTTCAGCAGCAATAAATTGAAATAACTGGTTTCATTATAATTAGTCAGGCTCTGTAATGCTGCTTCAGCTCCACGAGGTGCACAAGCAAGTAAAACTGGGAAAGTACAGGCTTTGAAAAGCACTCAAACGTGCCTGGTGTTACAGGCTCTCTGGATCTTGTCCTCAGAGTTTGTTGCAGTGCTGCCATGATTAGTGCCTCTGTGCTGTCTTTCAATCCAGCTCTGTCCAGCCACTGGTAGGACTTCTGGATATTTGCCTCTTCTTTTTCTGTCTGTCCAAATCTACTATTTGGGAGCTTCCGTCTGTCTGCAGGTTAGAACTCTGTTGTGCAAAGAATAGGTTATATTAGAGCATACCACATTTGACCCTCTTCTGCCCGGGAACCATAACCATAGCCTCTGGGCCCCCTTTCCTCCTACTGTAAAACACATGTAAAAAAACCTCTGTGTCTACATTGATGGTACTTTTAAAGTGAATAAGCAGGTGAGTGCAGTAGTTCAGTCCTGCTTCTTTCAGTTAAGACAGCTGGCCAAGGTAAAGCCATACCTCCCAGCTAACGTCTTTGAGGGTGTTATTCACGTTTTCCTTACTTGCAGGTTGGACTACTGCAATTCATTGTATTATGGTCTAGATCAGGCAACCATCCATCATCTTCAGATGGTTCAAAATGCAGCTGCTCGCCTGCTAACTGGTACCAAACAGAGAGAGCATATAACTCCAGTTTTAGCTTCTCTACACTGGCTTCCTGTCGCCTACAGGATCCAATTTAAACTTTGACTTTTTGTTTTTAAGTCACTTAATGCCCGAGCTCTTCTTACCTGTCTGAGCTCCTCTCTGCCTATGCTCCAGGAAAAACCACGAGGTCTAGCTCAAAACTAATGCTGTCCATCCCACGGACTAATCTCAAATCTCGTGGTGATAGAGCCTTCTCTGTGGCAGGTCCCAGACTTTGGAATAGTCTCCCCCTAAATGTTAGATCTGCACAAACACTTGATCACTTTAAATCATTACTAAAGACACATTTCTATGCCCTGGCTTTTAACACACTATGACCCAGGCATTCTGGTCTTATTTGAAATAGTTTTAGTTATTGTTTTAATTCTTTTATTGTCCTATTATTGTTTTTTATTGTTATTATTGTATTACATTGTTGCTTTTTAATGCCATTTTTTATATTGTTAAGCACTTTGTGCTGTTTGAAATGTGCTATATAAATAAACTTGACCTTGACCTTGTCTTGGAGGTGCTGATTTCTATTCCTAATGCTTCACACTAGGCTGTGAAACCAAGCTAGAAGCCTCCACCTGATGAAGCCAACACAACCGCAACCCAACTGTTTCTTAAACACGGTAGTGTCATGAAATCCAAAGGATTATCTATTTTTTAAATTAAAATAGCATATCTTCTTAGTTTAAATATTAGATATGGTTTCAATGTCCTAAAATTTCATACTATTTACTTGATGACTTAAAAAGATGTAAGGGCTCAAAAAGGGCTGTATTGGAAACAATATGCATAATAAAAATACCAAATCAACTTTACACATTGATTTGTAATTAATTAATTTGTTCAGGTACCTCTGAAAGGGGATGGCACAGTAGCACATTTTACGTGGTTTTGTTAAATATACAGTTATTGAACAGAAATGAGCCAAATCTCAGGGGATTGGGTGTTTTTTACACTTTCAGAGTTTTGGTCCTAAGACTAAATTCTATCCTGTGACTTCCATATTCCATCTGGACTGTAGGATATACTGATAAATCAAAGATTTCTCTTTGTTTGGTTGGATCCAGTGGATCTGTCATTCCCTCTGTGGTTACTGCCAACCCCACAGCTTGATGCTGCCACCACCATGCTCCACCTGTGTCATAGTGTTAGACAAACGATGTGCAGTGCCTATTTTCTTTTCATGATACCTGTCTTCGTGCGTTTTCTTTAATTGTTCATTTGAAATGTAAAACAACAAAAATAAAAAAAAGTGCAAAGCAGTGAGAAAGACACCAGTGACCCCTGCAGGACTGTTCAGGAAAAACATGCTAGACAGTCTTACCCTTTGATTTGGTTTTAGTTAAATTCGTTCACATTTTTCAGTTTGTGCTTTTTGTTTTTTTTCACACAAAGAGGAAATAACATAACTGTTAATTTGTATATTACACACACACACACACACACACACGTATATATATATATATATATATATATATATATATATTTAAAAAAAAATACTGTTCATCATATGTATACAGTGCTGCAGAAACTGCACCTCACGCCCCTTTCTTCTCCCTCATCTGAGTTGGAGATGCATTAGTACATCTGTATGACAACAAAGGTATTCTATTCTATTCTATTCTATTCTATTGGCAATGAATACATTTGCACTAAAATATGAACAATAAACATGAATATTTAGAGGAAGTGATGGTTTTCGGTAACATGGCAGCCGTATGTTCAAGACTGTGACCAAAGGAAAGCCGTGTTTACAAAGAGGGCCGCGGAACCCGGTGACTCCGGTCAACAGGTTTCGCAGTCTGCTTGAACGCGTCAAAACCTGCTTTCGTCATCACGCACAGTCACGTAACCCATTCGTCCAATCAGGTGAGAAGCTAAGAGAAGCTCAGGAAAGAAGCCGATGATATGGCAGCTTTGAGAGCGCCCAAGTAGAACTTGCTTCGTGTTATCACAACACTTTGAGTGGATATCAGGGCGCGTGCTCGACATGATTTACTTAATACTCGTTTCCGCGGTTTTCGGTGCAGTCGTTACGCTGATAGTACAGTTCCTGCTAATATACCGGAGAAGCCCTGAGCCCGTAGGCAGGACAGTGCAGTATGTCAAAGTAGTGCCCGGTAACGCGCTGAAGGATTACTTTAATAGCCATCATGCCGAAGCAGGCCAGCAGCAGGACAGCGCGACATGTACCGCATCTAAGCAGCCAGAGGCCGCCTCTACGCGGCAGCAGGAGGCAGCCGTCACCGGCGGCGGCCCGAAACAACAGCCGCCACCGCCTTCCCAAAGCGAGCCCATCGATGCAGGAAAAGCCGAAACGTGCCATTTCCTAAACGCTATCTTTCTGTTCCTATTCCGGGAGCTCAGAGACACTCCCGTCGTCAGACACTGGCTCACCAAAAAGATTAAGGTGGAGTTTGAGGAGCTGCTGCAGACCAAGACAGCTGGTCGGCTCCTGGAGGGACTCAGTCTGAAAGATTTCTCTCTCGGGAATTCGCTGCCGGTTTTTAAAACCGCCAAAGTCATGAAGCCGGTGCATCTGAACGAGGACGGGATGCCCGAAGAGCTCAACTTCGAGGTGGACATCGAGTACAATGGCGGCTTCCACCTCGCCATCGACGTCGAGCTGGTGTTCGGAAAGTCTGCTTACCTGTTCGTTAAGATGAGGCGCGTGGTGGGCAGGCTAAGGCTGCAGTTCACGCGCGTGCCCTTCTCCCACTGGTCCTTCTCCTTCCTCGAGGATCCACTGGTGGATTTTGAGGTGAAGTCCCAGTTTGAAGGGAGGCCACTGCCTCAGCTCACCTCCATCATAGTCAACCAGCTGAAACGGGTCATCAAGAAGAAACACACCTTACCCAACTACAAAATCAGGTACGGTCCAGAACCAGCGGGGTAAAGTGTGCTAAGCGTGTAAGCCATGAAATGTTAAAGAGGGACGACCAAACTAAGAAATAAAACACCTGGGAAGCGCCCCCAGACCCCAAACTCCCACAACAACAAAGAGCTGTTAAATGACCAAAAACACAAAGGGCTACGCAAAGACTCTGTTCTAGAGAGTGGTCACAAAACACACAAATGAACCCACTGAGACACAATATTATGACTTGAAAGATATAAAGTAATCAGGGAAACTCACAAAATGACAGTAAACATGCAGGTGGTCAGAGTCGTGTACGTGCTGTGGGTTACTCTCTGCACACCCGGGCAACAAGTCTAATAATCCGTCCGTGGCTCAGTTTTCACGGCCCGGGTAGCTTAAAAATGAAGACTTTTTGCTGGCAGAAGACCTTTCAGACTCTTGAAGAGTGTTAACTTTGTAGTATTCTTTATTTTCTGAGCTCTGCTCATGCTTTGAATGTTACTTTCTTTCCAGTTCTTCTTTTAAGCAGTGAGAAAGTTTCAGCTCTGTTCAAGAGAGGAACTGTTCCCCTTTTTCTTTCTTACGTGTAGCAAGTCAAGTTTTATATGCACTTTTCAAGAACAAAGGTTACAAAGTGCTTTATGATCCAAAAGTAGATAGAAAATAAAGCTTAATCAAAGCAAGCTTGCACAGGTGGGTCCCAAGCTTCTCTTTAAAGGTATCAGTTAGGCTGCCACAAACCAGTATTTTGATAGTCGACTAATCAGATCACGCGTCCAGCTTCTTGCACCAGCAGCATCTGCTCTAACTATCATTAGCTTACAGCTGGAAGTGTTTAAGGTGCTCACTAAAAATAAAGACAAGATGATAGTTTATTAAACTTTAATGAAATTTGCAGATTGTCTCGGTGGAGTTTAGTAAACTCAGCCGTCTGTTCTTTCTATGTCAAATACAACAGGACACTGGAGTAATTCTGTTTAATCAGTTTTCCGTTTGTGTAAAACTGTAACTTTAATCTCAGCCAAACCGATTCACTCAGGAACAAATCAAACCCTGAAAAGCCAAACAATAAGATTTTTAAGTTATCTAAGTGACTCATATATCATGTTTAACCTGAGTAGCAAAAAGACCGCAGCGATCTGAAAATGATGTGTCGGGAGTCCGCTGTTCTCGGCGGCTCGAGTGAGCCTCGAGCTCCCGGTCAGCTGTCGAGCTGGTGGGTAGCAGACGTCTCCGAAAACGTCGGAGCGCTTTCGCAAATATGCGATGTCTTGATAAACCGAGCAGATATTTGAAGTTTACTCAGCTACATTCACACCTGAAAATATCTTAAAGGTTTATTTTGTGACCCAGAAAGAATCATAAAAGTTACATTAAAACTAAGTAACTGCGTGACGTATATATCATGTTTAACCTGAGTAGCGAAAGACGGCGCTGGGTTTGAAAACGGTGTGACCTCAGAGACCCAATAGTTCTGACTTGCTCCCTCTCAAGAACAAAAGTAAACGTACAGCACACCTGAATATTTTACCTCAAACCTTGTACTTGGCGTGTGTGTCCGCGGCGTGTGTGTCCGCGGCGTGTGTGTCCGCGGCGTGTGTGTCCGCGGCGTGTGTGTCCGTGGCGTTCTGCTGTCTCAGCTCAGCTTCAGCGTGTAGAACAGAGGCAGGTTCCGTAACATCAGACATGCTGATGACAACTTGTTAGATTACTGTAAAGGTGTCTCAGATGTCCCCTCTCGCTCGTCCTCCACACATGACTTTTCCACAGTTTGCATTAATGACAGGACGTTAAACTGAACGTGTTTCCTGGAGAGGGCAGGCAGATGTGTCCGTAGTGCTGTCTCTGCGGGTGTTCACATTGACAGCTGACCAGGCTGTGATTGGAGCCCTAACTGAAGTAGTTTTTTTGTGGTAGATTTTTTAAACCATGTGCTGCTTTCTAGAAAAACTCAGACTATGTGTCACAGTAACAAAGTGAGGTGATCATCTTTTGAGGATATGGAGGTCCCTGCAGGCCAGTGTCTGTAGTTTTAGCATTGCTTCACTTTCATTGATATTTTCTATTGAGAGACTGCACTGACACTCTGGCCTCACTGAGCTAACGCTGCTCTTCTGCTATCACGTGCATATTGCTCCAAATTTCATTAATATAGGACTCGACGTCGATCATCTCGGGACACTTTGTGTTACGTTACTATATTAGCGGAAGTACTAATGCATGAACATCATGTGCACTGTTAACCAGAGTTTCTGACCCGAGAGTTTAGATCAGGGGTGGGGAGGTCCAGGCTCGAGAGCCACCGTCCTGCAGCTTCCTGGGTCAACACACCTGGATCACATGATGGGTTCATTACCAGGGGACACGCTGAGGAGGTCATTTAGCCATTTTAAGGAGCTGTGTTGGATCATCATCTAAAACCTGCAGGTCTCGAGGCCTGGAGCTCCCCATCCCGATTTAGACGGATCTGAATGTGGATCTTATCCTAGCCATTGTTACCATGGAAACATGAGACTTCCAGCCAGTTCTGAACTGGTTCCTTTTCAGCACCGGCCCATATTTCAGCTTCAGTTTGAGAAGCAGATGTTCTATATCGTCACATAGCAGCAGAGGAGGAGCAGTTTCTTCTTCTAATCATAGTCGCTGACTGTAAACGTACACGCAGCCAGTTCTATGTGAAGCTTAGCCTTTGTGTGAGTGAAGCTCCTGCATCTGGAGCTGAACTGCTGTCCCTCTTAAATGGTTTCCACTTGCATCTTGATCTGACGATAATGACCTTTCTGTTGCATGCACCGCTCCTGGGTGGAAGCATCTGCATTGGTTTGACACGTTTACTCGCATTTGGGAGCCAAATTCTTCGCTCGAAGTTTCTCCCACTACGTGAGTCACATTTCAGATCCCTTTCCTCCCACTTGGAGCTTCTATAACTTCTGTTTTCAGTGTTAATGATTCATGTTGTTTGTAAGGATGGTTTAATCGTCCTCATAAATGTTGGTACCAAACTCCAGACAAAGGATGCTGCTGTCGATTCTGTGACATCAAGTCATTTTCATTTTGACAACAGACATTTCCAAAATCCTAACTGCCCCCAGGTTCCACTTTTAACCTGATTTTATTATCTATAATTTGGCCTTACCTTCTGACACGAGCATTGTTAGGCCAAGGCTGTGAGTCTGTGCTTGGCCTCAGCTATGGGCAGCTTGCTGTCCTTCTCGGGCACAGCGAGGGAGTTGGCTGCTCGGCCTCCAGTGTCTTCCCCCATGGAGGGTACTGCTCCTGGCTTCGCTCGTCTTGCAGCTGAGCATCTGAGTGACTGCTGCCGTGGTGTTGGTTGGTTTCAGTGATGGTCGCAGTAGGTATTGTCTGTATTTACTACTACACCTTCAGAGGATGCTTCTGACCTTGGTAATGAGCCACAGAGGGTTCCAGCGTAGCTGTCATCCTGTCAAGATAATTCCCCGTATTTTAAATCTTAACATTAGCGTGAGAACGGGGAGGCTACAATCCTGCCTGTGATTTAACACAGAGCCACAGATTAGCTTTATTAGCCTGAGAGAAATGACAGCTCTGCATTATTAAAAATCATCATGGACACTTTGTCCTGATGAAACAGTGGAAGCTTTATACAGGTAAGCTTAACGGTGCATTTTTCGTTCTCATGTCAGTGTTTGTGTTGGGTGCATGGTAAGAGTCAGAGTGGGACACGCTCGGTCACGGAGGCTCTGTGCAACACAATTTAGTTTACGCAGTGACAGGAACAGAAGAAAGGGAAGCGGAGCGACTGTGTCATTGAGAGAGAAACTCGGGTCAGTGGTTCGTAATTTCACTGCGGTTTCTTATCAAGTCAGAGCAGACGTGGCAGGTAGCTGCTGCTGATGGGCGTGCCTACAGTCCAGCTGTCAGACTGACAAAATGAACCATGTCTGATGAAGGCGGAGCTTGTTCCACTCGGAGCGATGTGCTGGAGCGTAGCGGTGACTCTCACAGCAGCATGATTTCCTCTGTGCTCTCTTGGACCTACTTGACTCCTGTGAGTCCTTACAGGTGTGTGTGTGCGCGCGTGCGTGCGTGCGCTAACTTTGCTTACAGCTAGGGCTTGAATCAAGAATAAGGTCCTATTCATGCATGTATGTATCCAGTGTATTTAATAACACTGTGTAAAGGTTGCACAGTAGTGTTTGAGTACTTTGCAGCTATGGTGAGCTTGCAGTGATACCCATGAGGCATTTCTCCAGCAGCAGTCCCAGACAGTGGGCTGACCACGATGTCATTACAGCATCAGCCTGTGCATACAGTCCCGGCGTGTTTTACACCGCGTTACTTTCCCACAAGCATGGTTCATGGATTCCTTGGCTAAATGGAAAACATAAACAACAACCCCTCATTTCTCTTTTATTTTGGTTAATATGCCAGCACTCATTTTTTTCTTTCTGTGGGTTCGTTAGCCAAACTTCAGTAATAGCAGAGATCTTACAATAAAATGTTAACCTTTCCTCAGTGTTATTTGAAGATTTGTGTTGGGTCTGTGTTTCCACATGTCCCGCTACTGTAGAGACTTATTGTCGTGAAGGAAAAACAAAGCAACAGCGGTCGATCGATTTACTTGCACAAGGGAGGCCTCGTCGGTATCTCAGGAACGCACTTCGAATCCTACCACAAAATGACCCCGACTCCGGCCTCGCTCGCTGCCTTTTATTGGAAAACCTCGTTACAATAAACAATAGTTTACATAAGTACCTCCCCTCGTAAAACCCCCTTTGGTTACAAAGACAAGGCACTGTGTGTGTGTGTGTGTGTGTGTGTGCAAGAGTGTGTGTGTGTGTGTGTGCAAGAGTGTGTGTGTGTGTGTGTGTGTGTGTGCAAGAGTGTGTGTGTGTGTGTGTGTGTGTGTGTGTGTGTGCAAGAGTGTGTGTGTGTGTGTGTGTGCAAGAGTGTGTGTGTGTGTGTGTGTGTGCAAGAGTGTGTGTGTGTGTGTGTGCAAGAGTGTGTGTGTGTGTGTGTGCAAGAGTGTGTGTGTGTGTGTGTGTAAGAGTGTGTGTGTGTGTGTGTGTGTAAGCGTGTGTGTGTGTGTGTGTGTGTGCGTGTGTAAGCGTGTGTGTGTGCACGTGTGAGAGTGTGTGTGTGTGTGTGCGTGTAAGCGTGTGTGAGAGTGTGTGTGTGCGTGTGAGTGTGTGTGCGAGAGTGTGTGTGTGTGTGCGTGTGTATGTGCGAGTGTGTGTGTGTGTGTGTGTGTGTGTGCGTGTGTGTGTGAGTGTGTGTGTGTGTGTGTGTGAGTGTGTGTGTGTGTGTGTGTGTGTGTAAGCGTGTGTGCGAGAGTGTGTGTGTGTCATGGGGGTGCGTTTGTGTGACTTCCTGATCACAACTGTTTCTAACAACATCCTGGTCATACGGGGTAATCTCCCCCACACCCAGTGTGTGGTTCAATCCCTGGTTCACCAAACACAACACAGTGAAGCCCTAAAACGGGCAGGAAGCTTACCAAACATCAAACAAACCTTCACATGGGATGTGCTTGTGATAAAACACTTCAGCCCCCCACCCAGAACCTCGAGAGGCTGGGGAGGGGGACAAAGGAATGCCTTGATCACAGAGTTTGAAACAATGTAGAGATGGTAGTAGGGCTGCACGATTTTGCATGAAATGAGAATCACGATTTTTTGCTTAGAATTGAGATCACGATTCTCTCACGATTCTCTTTTCCAGTATAAATATTTATTGCACTTATTAACTGCACATCAACTTCGTAACAGTTGAGACTGAACATAAAAACAATAAATAAACATAAAAACAACAAATGTCTCACACTTTGTCGTTGCCGCAAAATGTTGTGCTGCTTGAAATTCCGTCTCCACCGTTGCTCGACGCTGCGTGTGTAGAGCAGGTAGTGCAACAATAGAAAAATAGTTGTGGGACGGCACTGCGTAGCGTTTGTCTAGGCTGTTGATCATTCTCCTAAATCCCTCGTTTTGCACAGTGTTGATGGAGCCATATCTTTGGTCAGGTGATAAGTGATGGCCTCCGTGATTTCTTTGTGCCTGCGGGAGTTCGACGGGTATGGGGAAGCGCTGTACAAGGTTCCCGTTATTGATGTTTGGGTGGTTGACCGGGACGGATTTTCTCCTGTCACTTTCTCGTCATCCCCGACGTGCTCGCCGTTGTTTTTCCCTGCTAATTTTAGCAGCCAGCTTCTGTATCACGTGGTATAAGACTCTGCCCTTGTCATTTGTTGAGCAGGAAGACTGAGCGCTTGTTTTCATGCAGATTACGTCCCGGATCAAAATGCGGTACAATCGTCGTCTTTTTTTTTTTTTTTTCTTTTTTTTTTAATCGTTGTCATTTGGAAATGAGATCGCACATAAGTATGAATCGAGATCGCGGTTTTCTAACGATTAATCGTGCAGCCCTAGATGGTAAGCATAAAAATGACAACATTTAACAATTTGCATACAAGGTTGTGCACCCCCCGAATACTCTGGTGAACATTAGGGAGGTCAAACAAATCATTACTGGAATATTAATCAATATTGATGAAAGAGTATCCATGCAGCAGGGCTGTCTTTGTGTCACACAGCACCGCAGACAGAACGGCCCACAGTGTGTGGAGGGAAAAAAGCAGCCAAATCAGATGGAGTTCAGGCCTGAAGAGCCAAGCTGAGGATGTGAGAGCTCCATCAGCATCTGTCACGCTTCCACCTCTGCAGTCTTTATGAACAGGTCTGTTTTAAAATGCAGGGGCTGACTAGTTCAGTATTTCACAGTGGACGGTCTGTTTTCTAGCATAACTACTTTGTCCATATTTCATGTTTAACGTTTCCATGAGTTATGATTTACTGTTGAGTTGTTTGCTTGACTCTAAAATCAATTCTGGCTTCATCATCTCTAATAAATGATCTAAATGAGGGTCATTCATTACATGAAGCACCTTTCAGCGCCTGTTGTGATTTGGCACAATATAAATAAAAGCAAACTGAATGAACTGAGCTTATGTAAACAACCAAGTATATGCACGGAGCCACGCAGCAGAACGTCACGTATCAGGAGATGCTGGGACGACTTTCCCTGTTTTCTCTGCAGAGCTGGGTGTGCTGGGTGTGCTGTGGTGGCATCAGAGATGTTCATGCTACACAGGTGTTAAAGTCTTCTCAGTGGGTCTTTGTTTCCTCTTTCACCTGCAAATGTAATTGAATTTGTTCAGCCGCTGACACACTGTGCTGAGTGCGGAGGAGAGTACTGCAGCTAAAGCATGCGAGCTTGCATCACCACAGTCGTGCAGAGCGCGTGTGATGAGATGATGTAATGAAGACTGGACTTTGGGATTTGCTGAGTAGCACAGATGGGAGCCAAATGTGTGCTGCAGCTTTAGCCCAGCCATCATACAGCTCTCCCTGCAAACTGTTATATCACTAATGCATTAAGCAGTGAATCAATAACTTTATTATAACTTTTATCGGCAATCATGGTGAAATGTGGTTTGAGGCTAACAGCTGCTTCTCCAAAGAGTCTGTCATTCTGCTGATGTGCAACCTGAGCCCGGCACATGGATCAGTTCTTCACCTGCTGGCTCTGGGTTGGTCTGTCAGCTCGCTGGAGAGCACAGAGCGTCTCTGTGCAGAGACACACGGCGGTTACAGCATCAGTGTGTTTGTTTTCATTCACCCAAAGCAGATTTAATCTGACGCTGTCACCGTTTTTAAAAAGCCTTCTAATACATAGAAACATATACAATCTAAAAACAATGTTTACTGTTTTCACTTGTGGTTTCAGTTGAGGACAAAGGTCAGCTCACCGAGGTCGGAGCAGCTGCGCTCTTCAACGGTTTCTTTTTCTCTTTTTTTGTTTGCTAGGAGACACGTTTGATTTTTAACTTATTGGTTGTTTGGTCGAGTGTGTCAGACAAACACTGGAACGGCCTGTAAACACGGTTAGAGTGGAAAAAAGAAGCCGGTTTCTCTCCGTTTCCCTCCCACCATGGTGGGTTTGATTTAAATAAAATGTTTTTTACTGAACACAGGCTGCTGCTGTTCTTTCTTTGAGTAAATGAATCGCTGCTGCATTTGCTTGCAGCTGAAGGAGGGGCCGTTAAAACAGTTATTTGACTGCTTCTGTTAGCTTCAAGTAGGGCTGCCACAAACCATTATTTTGACAGTCAGCTAGTCACCGATTATTTTTGCGTTTAGTCGACTAATCAGATCACGCGTCCAGCTTCTTGCACCAGCAGCATCTGCTCTAACTATCATTAGCTTACAGCTGGAAGTGTTTAAGGTGCTCACTAAAAATAAAGACAAGATGATAGTTTATTAAACTTTAATGAAATTTGCAGATTGTCTCGGTGGAGTTTAGTAAACTCAGCCGTCTGTTCTTTCTATGTCAAATACAACAGGACACTGGAGTAATTCTGTTTAATCAGTTTTCCGTTTGACGTTTGTGTAAAACTGTAACTTTAATCTCAGCCAAACTGATTTACTCAGGAACAAATCAAACCCTGAAAAGCCAAACAATAAGATTTTTAAGTTATCTAAGTGACTCATATATCATGTTTAACCTGAGTAGCAAAAAGACCGCAGCGATCTGAAAATGATGTGTCGGGAGTCCGCTGTTCTCGGCGGCTCGAGTGAGCCTCGAGCTCCCGGTCAGCTGTCGAGCTGGTGGGTAGCAGACGTCTCCGAAAACGTCGGAGCGCTTTTGCAAATATGCGATGTCTTGATAAACCGAGCAGATATTTGAAGTTTACTCAGCTACATTCACACCTGAAAATATGTTAAAGGTTTATTTTGTGACCCAGAAAGAATAATAAAAGTTACATTAAAACTAAGTAACTGCCACCATTGTTGGAAACTGCAGTTGTCTGGGCCGCGCTATGAATTCTGGGATATGGTGGGTCACGAAGGATACGCCCAACCCATCCTTCAAATCTGGGGAAATGAAGGACGCGTTTTTGTTGGCCGCATTTGGAGGAGTGTATAAATTTGGACAGCCTTCATCGCTGTAACGTAATCGGCCTACAAATGCAGCCTCAGAATTTGGACACAGATGTCACTACCCGATCCGTACACGTGCAGGTCGTCTTCTTCTGTTTCGTTTAATGGCAGTTTACTCCCCAGTGTACGAGGATACCGCCACCTGCTGACCGAGCGAATGAGCCCTATTGTAAACTGAACTTGCGTCATTACAAATCCTGCTTGTGTATGCGTGTTCAATTTGATGTAGTGATAGTCGAGCGTGTTTATGGAGATTTGGGAAGTGAAATGTTCTCAACACAAAATTGGTCCAAAAACCTCTCATGTTCAGCTGTTTTTTTTTGTAAAAAGATAACAATGTTAGCCTTTTCTGCAGCTATAGGGGATTTATGGTATCACTCTTGGCTGGAAGCAGTGCTTAAACAATGGAAAAACACAAACTTTGTCCAAAAACCTCTCATGTTTAGCTGTTTTCCATTTTTTCTTTGGTCATTTTAGCCTTTTTGGCCAGGGTGAAGGGAGCATCTGCCATCAAACAAGAAGACAGCCGCATGTAACTACAACGGTGTTTGCTAGTTCACCTTACATGCATTAATGTAATAACGTGGTTAGCCTACTCAACGTAAATTACACACGAACAACATTAAGCTACTCACGCAGAGAAGAACGGCTGCTGCTGCATCCTCATCATCATCATTTCTGCTACACTGGCAGGGCTAGGGGCCAGGACTCTCCTCTTCGGGTTTTTGGGGGATGTTGCTAACTCCGGGTCCGATAACAGGCACCACACCCGCAGTAGATGTGCTCGGTGTGAGGTCTCGCAGCAAGCCATCGAATACGGTGCATTTCTCGGCTTTTAAAAAAACGCTATGCGTCGCCAGGTGTTTCGTCAGATTTGAGGTGTTACCTCCTTTGCACAGTATCAGCTTAAAGCACTTGTTGCAGGCTGCTGAGTTTGCATCTTTTGCTGTGAAGTACAGCCAGACTTTGACCGCTTCGCTTTGGGCATTTTTAATCTGTAGCTCTGCTCTAAAAGAACGTACGTACCTGGACCCGCCTACTATCCTCGGAAACGTAAAATGATTGGCTAGAATTCAAAGTGTATCACAGCTCAGGAAAAAAAAGCACCGAAATAAAGCACCGAAATGTGCGCTGCTTTTCGGTCTGGTTACTACCGTTTACGTCAGAACCGATACCGGTACCCATCCCTACTCTTCAGCCATGAATATAATGCTTCCAGATGTATTTACAGTCACTGTGATGTGGGCGTGCCTCAGACAGGCTGTCTGTCCGGGGTGGGAATAAAAAGTAACTGTACATGTTGGAAACGAAGCCAAAGGTTCCTGCGGTGTTATAACCTTACTTCCAATGAAATGACTCTCATATCCTCTGTACATGACCTGCAGCTAACAGGTAACCGGTGGACCATTTAGGAGTGTTAAAGCTACACGTTTCCCTGGGGCTGGAGGGAAAACAGTCATGGCCAATCTGGGACTTGCATTTGTTGGGTGGATGTAAATTCTTTGCTTTGTCTGTCATGTTTGGTAGTTGTGCACGCTGTTTTAGGTATGTAGCATCATTTATATGCATGTCAGTTTTATTTTGAAACTTCCATCTGGTGTTTCTGTACAAGCCAGCTATGGGGTCTGGTAGTTACTGCTGATGTCCTGCTGTTGCTGGACTTACTGTAAATCTGTAGTCTTTGACTGCATCTGGTAGGGCTGTGCGACATGACCAAAATCTCCCGATATAAGACATTTATCTTCCCATTAACGATATGAATCACAAAACAGTGCATTTTCTGTAAATCCTGTGACTCTCGAGCGACTCGACTCGAAGTGTTTTCAGCTGGCCGTCGAGTGTTTTCACCGATGCATGAAACGATGCATTTTTGTCTCAACAACATTAACATGAATGCAACACATGGGAAAAAATTGCCACCATAAAATATTGATATTTTGTTTTTAGATTAGATTACGTAGGCTCCACGGAGTCTGCCTCGTCCTTCTGGATGTTAATCCTCTACCTCTGTAGGAAGCGTGAACATGAACAAATCTGGGGTTGTAGTCGGGAATCAGATGTTTTAGCTGGTTTCTTTCCAGGTGAAGGACAGTTCCCCTCGGTGTCGTTCTTGTGTCAAAACCTGCTGTTGTCTTACTCGATAAGCTTGTTATAAAACAGGCTCCCTCAAGCTTAAAGTGATCAATGACTTTTAACAGCATCCACTCAAAATGAACTTGTACTCCTCAGTGAGCATATGTCATCAATGCTGAGCTGATGACCCAAGCATGAGACTGTACACTGTGCTTGCTGCCTCTGAAGCAGTACAGTCCTTTCAGCGGCGCTCTCTGTCTGTCGCTAGCAAAGTTGACCCAGACAGTAAAGCTAGTTTTCGGCTACGAGCCCGACAGGAACCCGGCGTGTTAGCCAGAGGTCCCTTTAGCACGGCTCGGAGCCGCGGACCAGGCCGAGGTCTGAGCACAAACATGCTGAGGCTGTGTTAGTTCAGTGACACAAGCTCACGTGTACACTTATGTCTGCATTTTGTTTTGTTAAAGCCGAACACAGTGATAGCAGCAGTGCTGCCACGTGTCTGCACAGACTGAGAGGCCAATGTGTTCGTTCAATGCAGGGCTTCAGTTAAGATTGAGAGAATCTGCGTTCACGTTTGCAGTCTCATCAGACAATATTTTAAATAAAGAAAAACACTTCATTTTTGGAAATATTTGTGGATGTTTCTTTTTTGGGGTTTTTTGGTACTACTTGGATACTTAAGCCGGCCAAGTAAGTTGAGACTGAGTCTGTTTGCTCCATCTTTTCTTTGGTGCGTTTCAGCGGACACACCAATGAGCTGGCCGTTGGTTTGCACACCAATCGATGTGGCGTTGCTATATTTGCTCTTCAGTTACTTTGTTTCTAATATGATCGTATGTAGAAGCTCCAAGAACCTGCGGCAGATATTTATTAGTGCATTTAAAATAAGACTCGTAGGAACACTTCTCATAACTGCAAACTCCTTTTATCCCTACGCTGCAACCTTTCACACCATTCAAGTTGTTGTGGTATGCATTTAGCTAGTGTAGTGGTTACACTGCTCTGGAGGTGCACGTCGGGTTACGCTGTAGGGTTGAAATAAGTTTGCAGTTACAGTGTGGACGTAGATTTCCTGCAGAATTCACTCAGCAAAGGGAAAAATCCTGCTGTATAGCCGTACTGATATGGACTGGGTAATGTGTAAGGAAGGCAAGGATGGATCTATCAAACTACAGAGGGCTGAATTCAAAGACAGCACAATAATCAGGTCAGTTCATTTTGCTGACATTTCATTGCAACAGCTCACAATGGTACTCGGCAGTTTGTACGGCGCCCACATGTATGCTCCAGAGGTGTTCTGTTGGATTCATGACAGGCGAGCGTGGGCGCAAGTCGGCGAACCCAAAACCTTCATACTCTCGCCACATGAGGCTGGGCGTTGTCGTGCACCAGGAGGAACCCCGGATGGAGACGGAGGATCCAAGGATTTCATACCGATAAGAGTTACTCCATTACAGAGTAGCAGGCGCCAGTTTGTGGAAGCTGCCACAGTGAGATGGACATTCTGCCTAACCACGCTGTATGTCTGGGGAATGGCGGTGTGTAGGACTTAAAAGATGGAGGAGAAGCAAACTCGTAGGTGTTCACATGCCAGACATGCAGACCCAGTCTATGTTTTATCATCTGCGAACACTTTCCCCCTAACCACAGAAGCAACAAAGCAAAGGGAACCAACATGTCTAACACATCATCAGCTGCTGACACGGCAGAAACATAAGAGCTGACCAGCAGAAAGCTTAGAAGTATCCTCAACAACTCACCTCAGTATCATAGACAGGTGAGCTGCACTGACTCACCGACTTGTATCGGGCTTCTTTTACGAAGTTTTACAGCCTCGTCCACAGAAAATCGATGTGGACGCTCACTGAGAGCCAACGCTCACCACAGAGGAACGGTGGCTACAGCTGTTTGTCCTGCAGCAGCCACCGTAGCTAGGATTACACACTGCAATCTGCAGATCTACTGACATCCTGCAGTGAGACTGTGCACATTGTAACTAAGCGTTTGTACAGCGTGCTTAGCCTGCAGTACACTTTCATTTCAGAGCCTTGTTTGTGTGCGCAATGTCTGCAGAGGAAAGGGAGAGGCCAAAATAGGTGCTGATATTTACAACCAGATGTCATTATCATTACTCATGTTGTGTTTCTACATTTTGTTACACTTTAAAAACACAGTATCGTACAAAAATCCCTGATACATATTTATGTGTAAGCTACAGCAGGCCTACCCACCGACTGTCCACGTTGGAGTACGAGTCGAGGACAGGAAGCCTGCGGTGGTGCACATGCTGAACATCTGCTCCATTTGTCTTTGCACAGCCCCTCCCAGATGTGAACAGACTTCTAACAAGTATTACCGAGCAGCTTAGACCAACGCTGTATCATAACTGGTGTCACACTAAAATCTCGTTGTGGTCTTTCCTGTCATAACAATATGAACGACCAGATTGAGCATTCTCTGTTCACGGAGTGGTAGCTGAAACATGCTTGGCACTACTTTAAGGTAACCCATTAAAGTTCGCGTCTAAGGAGGATGGGAACGTGTGTCCTCTGTCAGGATGCAGCTAACTGAACGTATGCTGTTTTTGTTCCAGGTACAAGCCCTTCTTTCCTTTCCAAGTGCAGCCTCTGCACGGTTCAGCCTGTGATTTGGATCTGTCAGTGCACGACAGCCGGCTGGTAGAAGGACGGCTCAAAGTCAGCCTCATTGAATGCAGCAGGTGAGACACTTCATCTCTGTTTGTAGCTTGTCACACAGCAACTTTGATCTATAGTTGTATAACTGGGTCCCTGTACAAAAGTACATTAACATACTGAGACATGAAATGAATCACAACAGAACTTAAATACATGTTGGTAACTTTTCAACGTGGCCATTCTTGTCATGTTAGTAACACCGGCGTGCATGAAAATCTTTAGCTGATTTTATGATTTTGATTATTAAAAAGGGGAGCAGGGTGGAGCAGGGTGGAGCCGTGATTAGCGCTGGAGCCTGAGTTTGAGTCCACCACCAGGCTGGGGTGTTCTCCCTATGTTTGCGTGGGCTTCCTCCCGCAGTCTAAAGACGTGCACGTAGTGGGGTTAATAGTTGTCTGCGTTAATACAGCACCACAGGTGTGGATCAGGTCATGTCGGACAGTTATTCTGTCTAAAGACTGTGCCAGCCCACATGTGAGTGTTCTCTTACTGGCTGCAGTAGAGTGTGTACTGTAGCTGGTGCTGAATAGCATCATCTCTGCTACAGTGGCAGCTGCCTTCGCATCTTCAGACTCTTTAACAATGGCAGCATGGTGGTGCAGTTGCCTCCTGGGTTTGAATCCACCATTTGTTGGGACTCTGTGGGGAGTTTGCATGCCCTCCACGGGGTTCTTCCCGGGGGTTCTCCGGCATCCTCCCACCATACAAAGACGTGCCCTTAGTGCGGTTAGATTAAATGGTTGTTTCTGTGACAGTCCGGTAGGGCTGCCACAAACAATTACTTTGATAGTCGACTACTCACTGATTATTTTTGCGATTAGTCACTAATCAGATCATCATCCATTGGACGTAAAACGTACAGCTTATTGCACCAGCAGCATCTGCTCTTATATAACTATCATTAGCTTACAGCTTTAAGTGTTTAAGGTCTGTGCTAACTAAAAATAAAGACAAGATGATAGTTTATTAAAGTTTAATGAAGTTTGCAGATTGTTTCGGTGAAGTTTAATAAACTCCTTGCTATCTAAAATATAACAGGACACCGGAGTAAATTCTCGAGCATCTCACACTTCTGATAATCAGCTGTCTGCTTGACGTTTATTCAGCTGTGTAAAAACTATAACTTTAATCTCAGCCAAACAGATTTACTCAGGAACAAATAAAATACTGAAAAAAGACAAACAATAACATTTCTAAGTTATCTAAGTGACTTATATATATGTTTAACCTGAGTAGCGAAAGACGGCGGTGGGTTTGAAAACGATTTGCCGGGAGTCCGGTGTTCTCACGGCTCTAGTGACCTTGCCCCCGGCTCGCTATCGAGCTAGTGGGTAACAGACGTCTCCGAAAACGTCGGAGCGCTTTTGAAAATATGTGGTGTCTTGATAAACTGAGCAGATATTTGAGGTTTACACAGCTACATTCTTGCCTGAAAATATGTTAAACGTTTATTTTGTGACCCAGAAAGAATAATAAGAGTAATATTAAAACTAACTAGCTGCTGCCATTGTTGGAAACTGAGCTGGGCCGCGCTATGAATTCTGGGACAGCTTCTTCTTCTTCGGGGTTTAACGGCAGCTGGCATCCTTGTACATGCAGTGCTGCCATCTTCTGTTTCAGTCCGTTATTACACTCTTAAATCCTACTACTTATTCCTGCGTCTTTCAGGATCTTACAAAGCTTCAAACGACGCCTCGACTATTAAACTAGTCGTTGACGATTTTGATAGTCGACGTAATCGTGACTAGTCGACTAATCGTGGCAGCCCTACAGTATGGCGACCTATCCACGGCGTGACCCCGTGGAAGTGGGAGAGAAGAGTTTTTCTTTTTTTCCAGATGACCCTACTTGCTAAGGTCACGTAATCAAAGAGCTACATATTGTTATGCTATCGAAATAAAAACGATAGATTTAATGCTATGTTGGCCCACACCCTACCCACCATCACTGTGTGCACACTGGGAATGTGTTATTCCAAAGGGAAGCACTACACCTGCTTGTTATGGTGTCATATTTTGCCTGTGTGTACTTTAGCTTGTACATTAGTCCATGATGTTGGACAGAGGAGTCTCCTTTCAGAGACAAACACGCCCTCCTCTGTCCAAGGTTGGTACGTGTATATTGGAGCTGTTAGCCTCGGCTGGCTCTGACTGACAGCTCTGTCCTTTGTTAGCTCGTGTCGTCGATGTATGTGTGTTTCTTTCATACTTTGTGTTTCACAGGCCACCAAATGACTGGATCTTATTACTAAATCACATTTTAAATGTGTAGTGTCTCTCCCTTTCTGTACTACAAAGTGCATCTGACTGAATATCAGATGGTTAAGAAAGCTGTCCAGTGGAGCTAAGCATCCACTGGTTTACCATTCGTGCGTCTGTTAAGTCCAGACTGGGTCTGCAGAGGGTCTTGGTGACTTGGTTTACTGGAACATAAGATGTGATTTTTCTGCATGCTGTGAAGCAGTGATGTGTTTGTCTTTCTCTGCTTCAACTGTTTTATTTTGTTACAGACTTTAAAGACACAAAGATTTGTATAAACTTGGGATGTAACAGTTGCTTTACAGCCACAGAGTGATACTCCTCTGGGGTAGAGCAGGTACTGATGCAAAGGTTGGTGGTTCCACCACCCCAGTCTGCCTGCCAAATATTGCTGGGCAACATGTTAACCCCAGGTTGCTCTCTGATATGAATGTGTGTGAAAGCTAGTTAGTGAGTACTTAACAGCATAGAAGACAGTGAATGTGGCATGTTGTATAGAGCGCTTTGTGGGAGCGCTCTATGAGAGTGAGTCCATTTACCATTCCCTCTGTCCTTTTCACAAAGAGGCTTACTGGCAAAGTGGGAGGAGCTGCTTGTAGACTAGGAATGTTTACAGTCGGTGGTGAGAAGTCAGATGATGATGATGATGATGATGATGTGTTTGCTGGTTTTGCTAAAACACACGAGTGACTGGCTCTCAAACATAAAACCACGAATCAACCATATTCCCACTGACATGCAGGTCTGAACCTGCAAGGAAACCAGACTGCTTTTTTAAATATGTCTGATCTAAACCAGTCGAGTCACTGGCGTCCCAGAAGCCCCTGCAGCGGGGCCAGTCTGGCCCATTGGATGGCTTTGCATTGTGTTTGGCACCAGAAACCATTTAGATTCCACTTTGATTAAGATGTCAACTTCTTCACAGGACTGCACGGCACTGATCAAGAACAGGTCCCTGTGCTGATGATAACATGCCGTATGTTACAGTAAATGTTCTCAGATACTTCATGACTGAGTGTTTGGCTGTGACAGTAAAGCACATCACATGAGCCTTCACGTTGTCCTGCAGCTCACCTGTGCTGACCACACACTGACCTCTGACCCACAGGCAGTCCAATGGAGTGCTAGCTCAGGAACTTTAAGGCGACACAGAGGATGTGTAAACGCTACACTCAGAAATGTCGTGTTGTGTAGTTTCTTTACATATTTGGGCCCAAACTCTGTCTTTTCCAGTATGGTGAGCTACAAACACTCTGGCCAATGGATAGATTTGACTTCACTGCTATCTCTGAATGTAGTTCCCGTCTGTGTTTTTGTTGGGGCTCTTCAGACTGTTCATCCTGGGCTCCTATGACAGAGAAACCTACGTCCATTGCACCCTGGAGCTGAGCAGCCACCAGTGGAAGGAGAAGGCTCGCAGTTCCATCAAAAAGGTAAAGGAAGCTCGTTTCATAACTTTATTCTCCATTTCTGTCAGACATCGATGTTATAATACAGGACAGTGGTATCAGTAATATATACAGTGGTCAAAGTAAGGACTGAACACAGGACCAACTTTCTAAATATGCTGTTGATATAAAATTCTCACCAGGTGTCAGTAACAACTAGGGCTGCCACGATTAGTCAACTAGTCACGATTACGTCGACTATCAAAATCGTCGACGACTAATTTAATAGTCGACGCGTCGTTTGAAGCTTTGTTTTTTTTTTTTTTTTTTAAATTAAACTTTATTTACAAACAACAGTATAACATACAAGGCACCGTCATTAATCCGATTATGTTACATCCTCGGTTGAGCATTATAGCAAAACAAACAAACAAACAAACAAACAAACAAACAAACAAACAAACAAAACGAACAAAAAAAAAAAAAACAACAATAAGCACAAAGCTAAAAGAGTTAGCACAAAAAGAAAGAACAGTCACTGAAGGATTTGAACCAAAGGCAAAGTTTGAAGCTTTGTAAGATCCTGAAAGACGCAGGAATAAGTAGTAGGATTTAAGAGTGTAATAACGGACTGAAACAGAAGATGGCAGCACTGCATGTACAAGGATGCCGGCTGCCGTTAAACCCCGAAGAAGAAGAAGCTGTGTCCCAGAATTCATAGCGCAGCCCAGCTTAGTTGTCAACAATGGCGGCAGCTAGTTAGTTTTAATATTACTCTTATTATTCTTTCTGGGTCACAAAATAAACGTTTAACATATTTTCAGGCGAGAATGTAGCTGTGTAAACCTCAAATATCGGCTCAGTTTATCAAGACACCACATATTTTCAAAAGCGCTCCGACGTTTTCGGAGACGTCTGTTACCCACTAGCTCGATAGCTAGCTGGGGTTACAATCTCACCAGAGCCGTGAGAACACCGGACTCCCGGCACATCGTTTTCAAACCCACCGCCGTCTTTCGCTACTCAGGTTAAACATGATATATAAGTCACTTAGATAACTTAAAAATGTTGTTGTTTGGCCTTTTTTAGTATTTTATTTGTTCCTGAGTAAATCGGTTTGGCTGAGATTAAAGTTATAGTTTTTACACAGCTGAATAAATGTCAAGCAGACAGCTGATTATCAGAAGTGTGAGATGCTGGAGAATTTACTCCGGTGTCCTGTTATATTTTAGATAGCAAGGAGTTTATTAAACTTCACCGAAACAATCTGCAAATTTCATTAAACTTTAATAAACTATCATCTTGTCTTTATTGTTAGTTAGCACATACCTTGAACACTTAGAGCTGTAAGCTAATGATCGTTATATAAGAGCAAATGCTGCTGGTGCAATAAGCTGTATGGATGCATGATCTGATTAGTCGACTAATCGCAAAAATAATCGGTGACTAGTCGACTATCAAAATAATGGTTTGTGGCAGCCCTAATTGACTATGTGCACGTTAGCATAATAGAAAAGGGATTCAAATGTTATATTTCTCAGCTGTCCCTCGTTTATCGCGGGTGTTATGTTCTAAAAATAACCAGCGATAGGTGAAATCAAGTAGCCAATTTTATTTTTTGACGGTGCAAAACGTTTCGTGGACATACAGTACTGCACTTCAGAGTCACACTGCTAGGATCGATGCAGCGATTCTGTACTGTACAGGAGAGACGTCACGGAGGAGATTCTCTGCAGCGATCAGGACGCAGGACACAATGTGACGTAAAAAAAGCATGCAAACTTGCACTAAAAAATTCGCGAAACAGCGAGGTGAAAGGTGAACCGCGTTATAGCGAGGGACCGCTGTAATTTTGAAGGTAAGTCACAACATACCCTTCGTAAATACTAATGTATAGAAACCGTTACCAGCAATCATTCATTTTTGTGTGGCTTTTTTCACGGTTTGTTAACATGCTGTGTAGGTGTGTACTTGACTAGCTGATATCGACATAACGGGGAAACATCTGGTTTGACTATTGTTCACCTGTAGTTTGAATGCTGAACATTTTCCTGTTTAAATCATGAGACCAGTCACTATACAGAGATGTGCTTCTGAATGTGGACGATGTGTCTTCTGCTGCAGTGATGCAGTTCTGCTTGTGTTGAGTGATGTAAACAACTGATCGATCTAAACTCTTTAAACGTCAAAATTGATCATTCGATTTTTTTATGACACAACAGCGGTGAGCGTTCCCACCTTCTGCTCTTTGTAACTTAACGCGATCTTTCCGTTTTCGAGTTTTGGACATGATTTTGGAGGATATCTTCACAGTAGCGATTGACTGCAAAGTAAAGCTACCGGAAATGCACAACCCCACATCTGGTCTCAAACCAGGAAGTTAGCATTGTCTCGTGCACATAGTCAATAACAACCCACCCAGTCCACACATCAAACCACAGACGTGTAATACTGAGAAACGGCGCGGTGTCCTGTGCCTCCTCTTCACATCCCCACTTCTGATTGGTCCTGGTTATTCCCAATGACAGGACAGGTCGAGGTCGTTTCTAACACACAAAGTTTCTCTGGATGGAATTTGGCCCTCTCTGGTGTCTTTCCATCAACGTTTTAGAAAATTCAACAGTGCCTCATCCGAACCAGGAGAGGGCGCTGCTGCACAGCTCTACATGAGCACAGTCAGCAGGCCATATCGAGGCTGTTTTGATGAACTGTGTTGCTGTGTTGGGCCCTTCAAAGATAATATCCAGGTTTTTGCTCACATAAGTAGTTATATTTGCATTGGTAACAATCCAGTGTGATTGCTGAGGCCGTCAGCTGAGTTTCAGAAGGACACTTTTCAATTAGACTGATAGGTAATGCACAGATTATTTAGCAGGTGCTGCTTATTGGACACCTTGTCATAGTGACAGTAATGCAGGCTTATTTTGATTTTGGCTGATGAGATTGTCCCATTGTTGACATTTTACACGGCAAAGAAAATGTTCAGGTCCCCGCGGCAAACCTTTTCTAATTGCTGCAATTTAGAGATATTACAGTTATCACATCCGGCTTGTTTGACTAATGAGCATTTTTAGAGGGAAATGTCAGACTTAATTTGTGGCTCTGGCTCCAGCCTGATGCCCGTATACTTGCCACACACTCCTGGATGACATTTGCGATGCCTCAAAAGATGATTTCTATTGTGGTGAACAGTAATTGGCCTGTACTGTTTTCTCATGTGGTGTTTAATGACTTTGGGAGAGTTGCATTGTCGTCCAGCAGGGGGCATTAAAATATCAGCACCAAGCGTTTCTTTTATTCAGCGTTTACACGACACGATCAGAGCATCAGGTTTGTGCCGCTGAAGTTCAGCTTTTTTGTCTCTCTGTGAAATCTAACATGACGTGTGTGTCTTCATGGTTATAAGTAACAGTAAAAAGACTTTTACTCACCAAAGCTGGACTTCACACGTCTTAGATGGTCTGTATGGACTACACAGTACGCCATTATTTCTAAGATGATTACAGCAGAAGCTCGTCAGCGCCACAAACACAATCAACAGGTTGAATGTGTACGCTCGGATACGTGAAGACGAGGCCTAGCAAACAGAAATGTGCTCCACCAGCACCTGTATCAGTATCTGAATATCAGTGATTCAAAGACTCAACAAAGGAATAAAAAAGGCTGTAAAGCTGCTTTGTAGAGGACAGTTAGATGTTGTGTTTTCCTGCTGCTGCCTTTAGGGGACGCCACAGCAGATCATCTGCTTCCGCCTCACACTAGCGCAGCATCCTGTCACACATTCATGTCTGCCTTCACTGTATCCATGAATGTTCTGTGGTCTCCATCTATTGCTCCTGCCTGGCAGCTCCATCCAACACTCTTTGTCCAGTGTTTGTGTGCGCTGTCCCTCCATGAACGTGTGTTTATGGCTGCATGAGGCTGAACTTTGTCCTTCTGATGCACTCGTTTCTAATCTGGTCCTTCCTGCTCGCACCAAATCAAAACCTTCTCGTCTTCAACTGTGCCGCCTCCAGCTCTGCCTCTCCCTACCATACATCATAGCAGGTCTCCATCTTGTAAACCTGCACATTCACTCTGCTTCACTCTGCTATCCTTCTGTCACAGCTAGACCCGGTGCCCGTCGAGCCCAGTGCCCGTCGAGCCCGTGCCCGTCGAGCCCAGTGCCCGTCGAGCCCAGTGCCCGGCGAGCCCAGTGCCCGGCGAGCCCAGTGCCCGGCGAGCCCAGTGCCCGGCGAGCCCGTGGTCTACTCTGCCTGCACTCACTACTTCACCTCTCTTGTTTTCTGTCCACTGCTTTAGGTGTTTGACTCGAGATATTTAAACGTGCTTACCTTCACTATCTGTAGTTCATGTGCGCTCTGTTTCATACCTACATTCATCTTTTCTCCACAGCATGCCTCCTCTCCTGGCTCTCCTCCACCCACTCTCTAAGGTCACTGCAGATCATGGTGTCGTCTGCAAACATCGTAGTCCACAGAGACTCCCGCGTGGCTCGTTCTGTCAGCCTGTCAATCACCTTTGCAAACATAAGGGGCTCTGAGCAGACCCCCGTTGTAATGCCACCCCCACCTCGCACCCATCTGTCACTCGTACCACACACCTCACTGTGTCGCTGCTCTCATGTTGTTAGTGCCTCTGTCTCCCTACCATATGCATGTCCTGCACTAGCTTCGAATACCTCTGCTGTTCTTCGTCCTTATAACGGCCCTCACTTTACTAACGCTCTGCGTATTCTCCACATTCAGACTGGTTGAGATGGGTTCCAGTCCCACCGTGACCCCGACCTGAATAAGGGTAACCGTGGATGGATGGATGAGGGAACAGACACTGTAATTGTCATGATACAATCATTGTTTATAACGTTTAGAGCAATTTCACAGAAAGGTGGCACAAAGTGAAGGCGCTGTGTGACTCCAGCCTTGCTCAGTGGAAAGTGTAGAATTGCAGTAATGCATGAACAGGTCCACACTCGACGAGCATCGCCACGAGCACAGGCCTCTCCAAGTGGACCCACTTCAAAGCACTCGTGTCCCTTTTTTGTTAATGAACACATACAAATGCAGATTCACGGTGGCATTTGAGCCTAATTTATCAGACGTCTCCAGTCTGCATGTCCCCAGCAGGACTCTGTAGTAAGGATTAAAGGCTATACCATCTGGAAAAGGTCAAACCGCCATCTTTCTCTCCCTTTCCCTCTGTTGATTGCCAGATATGACCGTTGCCTGTCCTGTGTTAATAGCTTTTTATGCCTCATTTTGCCCAGTGTGAGCTGCTGCGATTCACCGCACTGTGTGTCTGCCGTCACGTAGGGGGGCCTTCTCTATTCAGTCAGATCCCTGACAGTCTGTGTGACATGCTTATGTGATGCCATATCTGTGCGTTTCCTCGTCCATACAAACAATGGAAAGTGTCCATACGTGAACGAGACGTGCTGCGTTTTAATTAGATCTCTATTTGCTCTGTCTCCTTTTCAGTTGCAGAATACGGTTTATTCACCGTTACGATAAACTGGTGCTGATAGCTTTGACATTTGGCTCGGTGCTTCTTAGTGTTTGCTTAATGATTCGTGTTAACCAGCTCTCTGTCCACATCCACACCTGAGCGTGTCTGACATGAGTATTTAGTACAAACTGAGACTTGCTGTGCAGACGTGGTGCTGCTGGGGATGTTATTCTGTTTATAACCTGCTGTCACTGATGGTTAGCTTCATGCCATAAGCTGCAGACGGCTATTTTTATATTTGCTGTAAGTGAACTGGATTTAATAGGACGCCAGGATTCACAGGTTTCTCAGCATGAACCCATTCCTCATAAAATGGGTTTGAAATATCTTCAGATCCCCTCGCAGCAGACGGGCTGGTTGGCGGTCTAACTGCTACGTTGTCTTTATCGTGAAATGTCACGTTTTACAAACTGCCACTTATTGGTTATTCATCACTTAAACTAACAGCAGGGAATGTTGGCGTAGAGCTTATTACATGTAATAACTTGCATAGTGTAGTATCACAAACGCACACATGTGCATGCAAAGCGTGTTCGTGCTAAAGGTGAAGGGGGATGGCAGTAGGCGGCTTCGTGTCTGTTGGGCGTGTTTGTACATCTGGCCTGCTCATCGGGCCTCAGCTGATGCTTGCTGACAGCTTGACCAAAGAGACATGCGATGTGTGTATGAACGCACGTCAGGTGATCTACGCGGTCGGTGGCTTTGTTGTGTGTGTGATGTTGTCTATGGCCAAGCTTCCTAAATCTGAAGCAGAAACAGGAGTGAGTGCTGGCCAATGAGCCACACGTGTGCAGGCAGCCCTGATCCAATGATTCCTCTGTAAACGAAGCCGCGAACGTGATCGAGTCAGGCTTCATGTAAGAACTGTAGACGTGGACCTTTATTGACCGCGTGGCTCATTATAAATGGACTGATTCTTAAATAGTGCTTTAATGCAGCGTGCCTCATTCAGCCTTACATACATGAGCACTGCATAGTAGTAGTATTAAGAAGAGGTTCGTGTGTGGATGATTAAAAACTCCTTGTTTTAGCAACAGCTTTAGCTTCAAAAATCAAACTTTGTGCATAAGTTCAGTCTGCAGCGGAGTCAGGTTAGTACTGGGACTCTTGCTGAAACGCATGCAGAATATTCAGTATTGTCGTACTGAAATGAACAATACTTACCATCTGTATGCCATCATATATTGCTGCAAAGCAGCAATGTACATCATTGCGTGTATATCATTCAGCATGTTGCCTTCACAGATGCTTCGTTTACCCACTAATGCATTGCTGGAGCCGGTCCCAGCTCCCACATCTTGAAAACATTTGAGAGCCTTGTCTGCAGCTGTCACCTGCTCCTCAAGACACAATATCTGATCCTTTTCCACTGTCTGTTTTTCAGGCTTCTCACATTGCAGTCAATACTCACTGTGTGAATATTGACTGCGCACACACACACACACACACACACACACACACACACACACACACACACACACTCCTCGTGCCTATGATATGACAACTTTTCTCCGTGCTCCTGGTACACTGCTCAGCAGCACTTTGCCACACACACACACACACACACACACACACACACACACACACACACACACACACACCCACCTTTCTCACCTCCTGCACCATTAGAGTGGTTGTTTGATGTTCCAGTGTGGCTGTCTTTGTGTCTTTAATCTGCTGCAGACACCTGATGAAAGGTTGATGAGCAGTACAGACACACACACACACACAAAGACACACACGCACACACACACGCACGCACACAGCCTACAACAATGACTCATCTAGTACTTCACTTCCTATTCAGCATTGTTTTTGGGGTACAAATGATACGTCTATAGCAGAACATAAGAATGCAGTAACACCTTTTCAAAGGGCGATGACTTTGTCGGTCTTAACAGGATTAAGATTCAAACGTTAAACTTCAGAAAAGTAGTAGAAGTCCTACACACACCTACTAGCCTGAGGTATATGATGAGGACCTGCCTATAGTTTTGTATGTGCACTTTTTGCTGCATCCAGTAGTAATGACAGTGCAAAGAACTGATAACTAGTAGTTTAGCTTTTTAAACTGACCTTTAAACACATAAACACATTCATTCGTAAGTAAACAGAGTTCATGCAGAAGAGTTTAGTGCCAGAGAACATCGAGATCATGTGTTTGCCAGGATTGTATCTCAGGCGCTGTGAGTGCACAACATTTATTATTATGTGGTTCACTAATAAACACAAGTCCATGTTTACTCTGCTGTTTAAGCTCCTCAGCAGGAGGCTGTGTGTGTCTGTGTGTGTGTGTCTGTGTGTGTGTCTGTGTCTGTCTGTGTGTGTGTGTGTGTGTGTGTGTGTGTGTGTGTGTCTGTGTGTGTGTCTGTGTGTGTGTGTGTGTGTGTGTGTGTGTGTGTGTGTGTGTGTGTGTGTGTGTCTGTGTCTTCTCTCTTGTCACATAACTCTGAGCAGGCCTCTCCTCGGTGGTGTCAGCTGTTGTGCGACTTGTTGGTCCTCTTGTGCTGCTGTGATGATGAATTTAAAACTGATCCTTTGGCTCGTTGATGTGCAGTAAACACACATGTAAATGCTACGTAGGATCCACTCTATATGTCCCAGCCTGAGTATAAGATTCTCCAAACAACTGTCAGGTTATTCTGCATGTGCTGTCATGTGTATCGCTCCGATGCAGGTCTTTAAATCTGGAAACCAGACAATGTAATGATATGTTCTCTCTTCTCAAAAATGCACAAAGGCCGGAGAAGAACCAAATTGTGTGCCGTGTCTAAATGCACAGCCATTAGATATTCAAAGGGCAGCTGAGGGAGCCCGTCACATCTGTGTCACACACACAGGTGATGCATTCATCAACCATTTCCACATCTCAATTAAATGGCCAGTTCTAATTCTATTTGACAACGGCTGCATGTTGCAAAAGGCTGATTAAAGACATGAGCGATTGGTCTCACAAGCTGTTTGTTACTTATCGCTTTTCCACTGATACATTTACCTTGCAAGAAACTCAATAGACCAGTCAATATGTGCATGACACAAAGAGCCGCAGCCATATTACAGATGTGTTGATATTACTCTTTACAATGATTTTGTTCTGATCCTGGAGGTCTTTCAATAGCAAAGAAATGAGCTGTTAGTGGGTCATGACTCTTAAAATTGGCAGCCGTCACTACAGATAATTCATGTCCTAACAGGTGTTTCTCACCACAAACACCAAATACAGAATTTGACATGTGATAAAGATGTTGTCTGAATTAGTAGTTTGGTCTCCTTTTGGATCTGAAGCCTGTAAATTGATGACGTAGGAAAAAAGGATTTATCTGTTAGGACATTTTCCCTTCCTGCCATGTAATTACATAAATGTCCTAGATTTGGCTTTAAGTGGTTGGCTCACCGAGGAGAAACAGCATGTGTTTAAAACGATACAGCCCATATCAGCATGGCCGGCGGGAAAATATCAGGACATGGCTGATTTTTCCTGTGCATATGTGCATCTGCAGGTTTCTGCAAAAACTGGTGACCATTAGTTTAGACCGCCGTGTAACCTATACCACACTTCATGTTGGTATAACTGCAAACAGTCCGGAGGGTTGATGTATGGAATAGCCTTCCATCGACAAAGACATGTCAACTGCTGTGACGTAGGCTAGTCTGTTTTTCCTCTGCTGTGTAAGTGTTATTTAGAGCGATGGTAACCACTAAGTATATTTATGGTTTCTACTTCTTACCAAAAATGACATTATGTAGGGTGCATTTATGCAGCAGACCCAGATAAAACTAACATATTTATTGTGCTCTTCCTCCCCAAACCACTGTGTTTGTGGAAGTCGCTAGCTTTAAGTAGCTGTTTTCAGAGGGCCGGCAGCGAGGGACACTAAGGATTGTTCCCTTTTTTTGCTCGTGGACAGAAAGTGAGAAAATGTGCAAATGCAAAAACATGACCAGTAAATGTTACGTGGCCAGTCGGTCAGATTGGCCCTCACAGATGCAAGGAGCAAAATGACATTTGAGCAGTCGTTTGAAGCAGACCGAGGAGAGCGGTTCAGTGGCAGCACCGAGCATCAGCACTTAAAGGAAAGGAAGGACTGAAATGCCAGTTTGATAATGAGGGAAGTGGTGTCTTAATCCTTTCTGAGCCAGAGTAGGTTTGAATTTTGTTGTCATTTATTCAACTAGCATGATGTAGCAGTCTTGATAGATCATTATTTTTCAATGCCAGGACAAAGACTGTGCTACAAAAAGAAACTGCGTGGGCGACCACACCACTGTTTCTCTCCATACAAGTGCAAATTAGGCAAAACACCTTTTTGTTTCCCCCTGTCTCCATAACAACTGCTTTGTTCTTTAAGCTTTTGAAACTGGCTTCCTATGAAAAAAACGGCAACTTGAAAATTCATATCGAGGCGCCCGGCACGTGCATATCACTAAAGTTTACAGCGATCACATAAGACTGGAGAAAAATTAATATCTACCCAATACTCTGTCAACACCATATATGTGCAAAACAGTTTATTTAGGTTGTGGGGTTGGTTGATACGGTGAGTGGACTCAGTCAACCGTGAACGGATAAAAGAACCACCTTCAGCATAGAAGCTGAATCAGAAACAGAATCAGGTGATACATTATTTTAACTTTGAATACAGCTTTGTTTCCAATGCTGACCATGTGTGAGGTCAGTGTATTTAAGGATTGAAGATGAGGCTTTATTGGGAAATGTGTGCGTTACCACAGCTCAGGCACAGGCGGCAGAAGAATACAAACACTATAACATGTGTACAGTGGTAGCTGAGGTTCTGTGCACATGCACACCCAGTATGTGTTCTGCATAGAGGGTTGTGTAAATTTGCATAGCATACATATGTACATGCACACACGTACAATTTCACATACACCATTAACCTCCTAAGACCTGAACTCTTCCACTGCAGCATTTTTATTTCTCTTTGATATTTGGGCTGATTGGGACCTGATGAATGTAAAAACAAAGAATTACCAGATTTTTTTTTTTTTTTTAAACCCGATTTTTGTTTCTAAGAAAAATCAGAGCCACGCATGAGGATCTTTGTTTAAAATTTCGATAGACCAGTAGCAGTATAATGTCCTCGTAAGTGGATATCAGGCCCTTTGGTCTAAATAACCCAAAATGTGATGTCCACATATGTGGATGCCAGGTCCTAGGAGGTTAAACGAAATATTCTCACTAAATGTACATACATACAAATGCTTTGAAAAACAATCCAGGTTCATCTAAGCACCTCTTGGTGCATCAGCTAACCCTTTAAAAAAGTCCCCACAGGTTCATGGCCCTTATCTTAGAGAGAGTATGTTTAGTGGTCCTTAGACTGTAACCTACCACTTGCCTGTGTGACTGTGTCTGAGAACACGTACTACAGAATATGCGTCACAGTTAAAAATCCTAATGGGTACCCACGTAAACACCTGAGCAGCTATTGGCCATGCAGCCTGGTCCTCAGCCCACTCCACCTTCGTCACCATCGGGGCTGCTAATTTGATGTGGCAGGGAATTGCTGCGTACTTGCCTCGCAGCGACTTGTACCCTATAACCATACACAAAACGATCTGACATGTGGTATTAGATTAAATTACCAAGCAGTGCACTGACAAGGAAAAGGATTTGCTCAACCCCCACATCTCCATCTCACACACACCCTCCCAGACATGCTGGAGACCAAAGAGACGTTCAGCTAGGCGACAGGAGGTGCTGCCTCAGTCTAACTTATCCATTATGTCTGCAACCGGCTGTTTCTTCTTATAGATCCTTATAAATATAGTCCTTCACTTTAGTGTTTGCATGACTCCATTCAGGTTTTCTGTTTTATTTTGGATTGAATTTTCAGACTTCTTTGTATATTCAAAGTGGATCAGCAAATGATTTTTAGTTTTTGAGTATCCTTATGAATTTGCACAATATGAATGACACTTAATGCAGAGGTTAAATCTCAAAGAGTCTGACAGCCCAAAGCAGCAACTCCTTGTGGGAATTTCTTCAATAGTAAAGGTCTGTGGCAGTGCTGACACTTTTTTTCTTCATATTTGAAATAAAAAACAAACATTTTGATAATTCCCTTTCAAAATAAAATAGATATTTTGTTAAAGTGCATTCAACAGAGTTAAAAAAGACCAATGAACCCTATCAGTGCACAAATCCACAGCAGTAACACACATGAATGCAACATTTACTGTTGCACGCTGAGAGCACAGCTTTGTGCACTTGTAATTAGGTATGGCTTCAGTCCATATTATGTTGATATCTAGGCTACAGTTACCCGGACATCATTAATGCGACAACTGACAGTTTTTTTTGGGTTTTTTTGTTTTGTTTTGTTTTTGGTTGGTTGTGTTTTGGTTTGGTTTGGTTGGTTGTGTTTTGGTTTGTTTTGTTTTGGTTGGTTGTGTTTTGGGTTGGTTGTGTTTTGGTTTGTTTTGTTTTGGTTGGTTGTGTTTTGGTTTTTTTGGTTTGTTTTGTTTTGGTTGGTTGTGTTTTGTTTTGGTTGGTTGTGTTTTGTTTTGTTTTGGTTGGTTGTGTTTTGTTTTGTTTTGGTTGGTTGTGTTTTGTTTTGGTTTGGTTGGTTGTGTTTTGGTTTGTTTTGGTTTGGTTGGTTGTGTTTTGGTTTGTTTTGGTTTGGTTGGTTGTGTTTTGGTTTGTTTTGGTTTGGTTGGTTGTGTTTTGGTTTGTTTTGGTTTGGTTGGTTGTGTTTTGGTTTGTTTTGGTTGGTTGTGTTTTGGTTTTTTTGTTTTGGTTTGTTTTGGTTGGTTGTGTTTTGGTTTGTTTTGGTTGGTTGTGTTTTGGTTTTTTTGTTTTGGTTGGTTGTGTTTTGGTTTTTTTGTTTTGGTTGGTTGTGTTTTGGTTTTTTTGTTTTGATTTGTTTTGGTTGGTTGTGTTTAGTTTTTTTTGTTTTGTTTTGGTTGGTTGTGTTTTCGTTGGTTTTGGCAATCCGAAGGCAGCGGTGAAGCGTGTTGTCAGTCGGTGAGCAACGAGAGCTGCTTTTCATTGAGTGAAAAGCTTGATTCACATGTGCACGCTGACCCAAACACACTGAGGATGACGACGGCTACATTCTTAACGTTAAGACGCTGGTGTGTATTGACATTAGTCCAGAACTTTACTGGTCCGTTAGTGCGAAGATCCTGTGCCATGGCTACAAGTTGGAGAATGAACTTCCCCTCGTCAATGGAAGGACCGCTTCCTTTGCTCTGACCGATAAGTCCCCTTCTGCTGAAGGGGTCATTCAGGTGTTTGAATGTGTCGCTCAGAAAGCCGACACTGGCCATGAAGCTGTTGTATGCGATTCAAGCGTGTTTGTTTTTTTTGCCTGCTGTTGCAGAGGAAAGTTGTGATCTCCTCTTTGAGGTCACAGAAACGCTCCAGCCTTTGGACACCACCTGACATCATTGTGCAGTAGCAGGTCACGGTGCTCAGCAGACGTTTCTGAGAGCAGCATGCGGAATAAGTGGTGCTGGAGGCTCCGCCTTAACCAATCGCGCTGCCCGTTTTGAGCACCGTGCTTACTTACACAATGCCGTCTGATGCACAATGCAGTGTAAGGTTATCATTTGAGGTGCAACAACCAACCACGGTGCTGCCAAACTGCTCACTTCACTGCCATGGGTTGAGCTCCATCCGTCACAAGCATACTTCATATCCAGACCTCTGTCCTCGAAAAAAGCTGAAATTTTCTCAAACAGTTGTGTGTCCCGCTAACGGCAGTAAGCCATGAAAAACACGACCATCTATTCACAACTGTGCATTATCAGTTGTGTCTGTGGACTCGTCTACTGCTACAGACTTTACATCAGTTTTCTTCAGGTTATCCATCAGCATTTCAAACACGTCTGACGCCACAGTTTTAACCCTGTGAATATTTGAACTGTCTTTAATAGCAGACGTCACGCTCACTTATATATCTTCATCATTTATCCCCTCATCCACCATGGCCAGCATGCAGCCTTTCACTGTTTCAGAGTCTGACAAAGGCTGGATCTTCTTCGCAAACACAGCAGGACGCGCTGTCTGAGCTGCACATGACCTCGCCGTGGTAGTGCACCTCTGGTTGTAGATGCAGGGAAACTCTGTACTTTTGCAGGAAGCTGTTTGTCATTGTGGTGCCTTTGTAAGTTGTGATCTTTAGGAACCATCAGCATCGATCTGTGTGTAGTAGATGGTGCACTGTGGGTTGAATATTGCTAGGCTACTAGGTGTGTTGCGTCTACACTATGCTGTTTCTGCCAGGGCCACAGGCAGACGTTGCTCCTGGGCCGCCATTTGAATGGGCTGCTTGTAGGGGCTTTGCTTTGCATGAACCTTTGAAATGGACTGGTTCTTATATAACGCTTTCTACTGTCAAAGCGCTTTATACAACTCGTGCATCCACCCAATTGTACCCATTCACACAAGCACTTTATCTAAGGTGCTTCTATCTAACATTCACTCGCATTCACGCTCCGATGGATGCATCGGAGAGCAACATGGGGTTAGTATCTTTCCCAAGGATATTTGGCATGTAGACTGGAGGAGCCTGGGATCGAAGATGTGAGTAGGTGATCCGCTCTACCACCTGAGCTACGGCCACCCTATATTTTAGGATATAGTTATTCTATAGTTTGGGCTCTCTAATTTTATCCATATAACATTTAATGAGCTAAATATAAATACTTTTGTAGGGAAAAAGGAAATATCTAAGCATGGAAACCTACTCTCATAGCATGTTTTCATTTTACTCTTTTGTAATTTAAAATGTAGCCTTTTATAAAAATAAAAAATCCAATTTATTTGTATGGACTCTTTGTTGCAGAAGGCCTATGATATACACCATTGTGTAATAGATGTCTTATCAAAGTGAGTGTTTTATTCAGAAGATCAAAGTAAGACTTGTCTGGGTTTCTGTCCTGCAGGTAAAGGAGGCGACTTTAAAGCAGTGAAAGCTGCCATTTGAACATATTAACCTTTCATTTGTTCTCTGTGGCAGTGTAGATAAAAGAGGCAGGATTTGCTAGAATAGATGGTGAATTGCTCCATTTACATGTATCCAGCTGAGGGTTGTGATGTTCTTTGTTTGTCTTTCCTGCTCAGAGACAAGAAACCGGGAGCTACTTGTTGTCTTAGTCGATGTTAACAAGGTTAGTTTAGACACTGCTGCTCAGCCCTCAGAGCAACTACCTCTGCACAGCAATTAAACTCTGAAATTTACAGAAGATACCTTCTATCAGAAGTCAGAGGAGAAAGCATCCATATATTACTTTTTATTGAACTTTGTTCACCCCGTAATTGTCAAGAATTTTATTGAAATCAACAATTTACATGGATGGATGCTTTAAATTGTACTGAGAGCTAAGGTTACTTCAGCCCTCACACCAGCATCTCTGCCCTCAAGCGACAGGCTAATTGGCCCATTGATATTTGTAATGCATTGCTTGTTTTTAAGTAGAATTTTTGCGACTGAACCAAGTGTTGTTCTGGTCCAGTGAGTGACTCGACCTGCCTGCTTCTATATTGAGCAGTGACTTACTGAGGGCGTCAATGTTTTCTCTTGAAAAGTAAAGACGACACAGAAACGATGACGGTGCGTCTGATGTCCACAGTGGGGCTGCAGGGTATGACCAAAATCTGATATCCTGATTTTAGGGCATTTAATATCATATCTATCACAATACGGTGCATTGTCTCTAAATGCAGTTAATATTTCTTATATTCATCACACAGAGGTTTTTTTCATTTAAATGAATTAATCGAAAATGAAATCAACGTGGGCCGTATGTGGCTTCATGTGCAGTGACTCTGGCTTTCATTACTGCTCCTGTATGTTGTCAGGAAACTGGCCTGCAGACGATGAGTGTGGTGTCTCCAGTCTGAGTTGCATTGTTAGGGTAGTACAGGGTTGTTGTGTGGCTTGTACTCATGAAACGAATGAAGTAAATTTACCTGTGTGAAGTGTTTTCGGTTGGCTGTTGTATACCTGGAGCAGAGTGTTTGACCAATGCACCCAACTCTATATTTATAGAGCTGAAGTGTAACTGTGAGGCGCGGTATGAAGAAGAAAAAAAGCAAAGCAGAAATGAAGCATCGCCAAATATGTTTCCAAACCAAGCCAAACACTAGAACATATGATGAAGCATATCCTGCATTTGGCTTCACCTGCACAAGTGCCAAGGTAGGCCTCCCCGACAGAATTAGCTTCCCCTGCATCGGGAGCAGCGCTGGGCTCTCCAAACCACGGACAAACAGGATCCCACAGTCTTGATTTTTAGTTCACAAACACTTGTAATGACTAACTACTCCTGACATTTTGGAGATGTTAGCTCCCCATACAGTAAAGTTACTGTGGGATACAAATAACATCAGGCTGATCCTGACACAGTTGTTCCCCCGGTTCAAATCAGGGACGGGCAGGCAAAGATTTTCTTGTAAAACAAAGGGGGCTTAGCAAAAAAACCACTGGTGTAATATGAAACAACAGACGTTTTAATATCCCCATCTGATATATTTTATCATATCACTCAGGTCTAGTCCACATCTGGGTAATTCTAAGAGACAGTTAAAGGCTTTGGGCTGGATATTTGAGCATGTTGACACTGCGTCTGTAACTGGCAGGTGTCTGCTGGGCTTCAGCTCTGCTGATTTGAGCTCTTGACTGTGTGGTTTTTATTATGCACCAGGTTCATAGAGCAGTCAGGTCCCCCTAAGATGTCCCAACTTAGCATGTAAGTTGGGACATCGTACACTGATGGACACAGCAACGTGCCTGGGATATTGTGTGGGAATATCTGTGCCAAATATGGACTAGAGCAGGGGTGGGCAACTCCAGGCCTGAAGGGCCGGTGTCCTGCAGGTTTTAGATCTCGCCCTGGGTCACGACACCTGAATCAAATGATTAGTTCATTACCAGGCCTCTGGAGAACTTCAGGACATGTTGAGGAGGTGATTTAGCCATTCAAATCAGATGTGTTGGATCAAGGACACATCTAAAACCTGCAGGACTCCGGCCCTCGAGGCCTGGAGTTGGACACCCCTGGGCTAGTGGTTCCCAAGTTTGACTTCCAGATAGTAAGCTCGATAGTAGTAAGTAATACCTAGTAAGATAGTAAGCATGGGCTGGCCCACCAAAAACATATGAGTGGTTGACGAGGAGTAGAAGACCACAGCTGTGATAGAAAGATGGCAGCAAAATCAGAAAACGGAGAAATGCTCCCAGTGTTACTAGCTCACTGCAGTGATGTACACCTTAAACAAATAGTGGAGTACTTTCAGGGTAAATGAAATACATGCCCTTTTTAAAAGTGTTTCTATGACATACAATACTAAGATTATTGGTCCGTAGTGTGTTGATGGCCGAGGCCGTGAACCATGTTTATAAGACCATGAATCCTTCACATTTTAAATGTGGCTGACTTTGCAGTAAACTTACTCTTATGTTCATATATTCAATTTCTCCTTCTACACTTGGTCACTGTATTTAAATACAAACTAATAGAACAGGTTTAGGAGGGTTTTGTTTTTTAAACAAATGAAACTGCAGATTTATGTCTTGAAAACGAGCTAATATTAGCACTGGGCCTTTGTGTGTGCTGCCATATAATTGGGTGCATATGAGTGACTGTGACTGCGCATATATTGGTTTATGTGTGTGTGTGTGTGTGTGTGTGTGTGTGTGTGTGTGTGTGTGTGTCTATTTGCACTTGAGCAGGATGGACTTGTGTTCTCCTCTGCAAATCTATTGTAGGCATTGGTACAGCAGCTGTATACACACAGCTACAAGGCTGCTCCTCATCACCTACTCTCACCTTTCAGAACCTGAAGTCCCGCCCCCTCCCCGCCGTATGCCAGTGTATCATGCAGCAGATAATAAATAAAGCAGTCAGCCACTGTGTTTGCAGAGTTGTTAGTTAATACCTTAGTGATATAGAAATGTTGTCTTACACAGTCTAAATTAAGTGAAATTATTTTATCATTCATAGACACACATTACAACTACCATATTTTCTTATACGTAAGGCGCATTAAACAAAACAGTCAGATAAGTCAAACTTTATTCAACTGCTTCCTCCACTTCTGTACCATTGATTCATTAATGCTGTATTCTCTCGCAGCTGTTCTGTTCCCATGTCGTTGCAGTATATTAATGACTAACCTGGTATTGTGGATGGATTATCTCAGTTGTTCTCCTGACTGCAGTCTGGTCCGTTTACAGCATCCTGCCATGCGATTGCATTTGTCTCTAACCATCAGGAACCTTCACGTTAACTTTTATCGAGTGGAAAAAAGTTAGCGTTCATCCTCCAGCTTCACTGTGTTTATGCTAACATAGCTGTGTCGCTAGCGATCACGTAGCACATCGTTATATAGCAGCTAGCCCAACTTCAGTAACCCTACAAACGTCACTGCTGTTTAGTTTTCTGTCTTCATTTATGTTGGAAGTGACAGCAGAGCTGTACGTTTGAATTTGTTTCAGAAATCTCTCAGTCAGAACATGCTATATCATGTTTATGTGGAAGCTAGCGAGCTAACTTCCTGCTAACCTCTAACTCTGTTAAATGTAATAAATTCTGTTTTCATGGATGCCTGGATGTTAAACTTAATTGTTACACCTGGTAAAGCAGCAACGCTGATCGTTTTATTAAAGATGAAAGAATTTAGACAGTTTTTAACTCTCAGTGATGCTGCAGTGTTTGTTTGACTTTGGGACCTGAAGCGGGCGGAGTTTAGGACCCAGATTCCTCCGCAAGGCTCCAGACAATCCATCAAGCGGTGCGGCTTCGTAGCTTACCAAAGTCATACTAAAACATTTCTGAGCGCCGTGTAGCACATAAAATCGGTTGAGGTCAGTAAGCACAACCAGAATTCATACATAAGGAGCACTGTCGATTTTTGAGAAAATTAAAGGATTTTAAGTGCGCCTTATAGTGCAGAAAATACGGTAGACTTCAGGCATAATTGACCTGCCAAACCACAATCAGTAACCATTTCAGTTCTGATGTCTCTGCAGTGTCCATTTCGCCCATCAGCCTATCAACAAATGAGATTCACAGTGGCTGATATTTGTGTTTTTCCAATCCATTTCTGCATTTGTATCTACAGACCAGTTTTATAACTTTGCACAGCTGGTAATGTGTTTATTAAAACATACTCTTCATAAGAGTGTAGAAAACCAAAAGTAAACAAGCCTGTATTCATATAAACATCAGTCATTGAATCGTTTTGTAATTCTCATTAGTATGAGCTTGACTCACAGTTGCACACTTAGTGCATTTTTGATCATGTGTTATGCAGTAGGTGCCTGTAGGATGTGCTGGGTTAACGTCTTCATTTTGGCCTGCAGCAACCTGTTGACTCTGCAGTGTTATAGTCTTCAACATGGCCAGATCAGATTAAATCTTGAGACACACACTCAATCTTTTTTTAATCATTTCAGAGAACATTATATTAACTTACCTTCATTTCCTGGAGACCAGATCGTGTCCACTACTTACCCTTCTCCACGATTCACTTCGCCGGGAACCTCTTTTTCTCCCCAAATGGAACTCTATTGTACCCAACATATCAGTAATACAACTACACACACAGGAAGCAAGTGGTGACGCTGTTTGTGAGGCAGACGAGAAAGGAAACCAGTGAGCCCATTAATGGCAGCAGAGCACAATGAAGACTCTCACACTGAGCTGAAATATTCCCAGCCCCATGCATGGCTGGAGTCCTGCTCCAGATTTTATCAATGTGCGACACAATGGTGCAGGCAAATATGCACACACTCACAGCTACACGCTAACATGTCGCTCTTTATTCTGTTTAAACACACTGTACTGTATGTTGGGTAGATCATTTAGAAACACCAGTTCGTGTAACTGAGGGGAAGCAGAGTACTTGGAGGACACCCACCCAGGCAGGGGACCATGCTGACTCCTGCAGTACGGTCTGCTGGATGGTGCTGGGAAGCATCAGTGCTGACTGTGCTTCCCGCAGTTGTGTGATGAATGAAAATGGAGAGGTTTAAAATGTCAAACTTACTTATCCCGTATAATGAGAAATTTTAAAATAAGTAAGAAACATTTGACATAAAGAGAATGGATCAGTTTTTATAAACAGTATATAATGTGATGTTTGACTACATGTGCACCTTAACCAACTGTGCAGACTATATAGATCAAATGCTTATTCATGGACAGCACCAACTCACTCACTGCCTTCCAGCAGAACTGTAACAAATCCACAGCAGGGAAATTACAGTCGTTTGTCTCAGTCTGCTCACATCGTGTCAGCCCCCCTTTATTGTGCTCTGTAAACCAGACATGGGTCTCTTCATGTGTTTTCCACCTGTTCTTTCTACCTGGAACATCCAGTTAGGTCACAAAATATCATACAGCTTTTTTCTACCATCGGTTCTGTACATTACCACAATCAATTTTCAATAAAACAACTAGGATGCAGTTGAAGTGCAGACTTTCAGCTTTAATTTAGTGGGTTGAACAAAAAGATTGATTAAAAATGAATGAAGAAGAAACACCCAGTGCATCATGGGAATCCCCCAGCAGCCTAAGCTTCAGAGATCCAGCCCTAACTATATGCTTTAGCAAAAAGGAAAGTTTTAAACCTGATCTTAAAACACGTGGGGGCACCTGCTGTGCTCAACAGTGCTCGGTTTAGGTGCCCATCAGGTCTCAAAGATGGGGTCTGATTATTCAAGACGCTGTATGTGACCGTTTCAAACACAGTAACCTGCTAACTCGGACTCATTGGAAGGAGCTTAAAAAAACAGAAACTAATTCATTTTTGCAATATTTTTTATTTCTCAGACCTAATTATTTACACTTTCTTCCAAAACAGCGTATGATTAGATTACATTAAACCTCTCTCACACCGCATTACTACTCGTATACAAAGTTAAAGGATCGTACATTTGTAAACGTGTGTGACTTTTAACCACTAGTCGGTGGTCGTCTTAATTGTGCTTTTTTTCTTCTTTCTCTCGTTGCATCAGACGGAGATTATCAAGGGGACATGTGGCAGCGTGGGGATGACGTTCAGGCACGTCACTGCCAGTGAGGGCGATGCAGTGCATGTTTGCATCGAGACAGTTTTGCCCAACTCCCCAGCAGCTTTGGCAGAGCTGCAAAAGGGTGATCGTCTCATTGAAATTGGAGGTCCGAGGTGTTTGTGTTACTTTCTAACATGAAAACGTCATTCGTTTCTTTGCACTTCTAATTTGAAACTTGCATGATCTCATTCTTCTTTTCTCGTTAACAGGTGTTAAAGTGACGTCCTCGGTTCAGGTACCAAAACTGTTAAAGCAGGCCGGAGAAAAGGTGTTGGTACTTTACGAGAGACCAGTACGTCATCAGACTCCCTCTTTGGGAAACCAGGCAGCTCTGCAGGAAGGACTTGCTCAGCTAGAAGAAATTGGTTTCATGTCCCAGCAAGCAGGTTATGAGGAAGAGCCAGCCCCCATCAGCACCCTTTCTGACCTGTCTGACAGCAAGGACATAGACTCTGAGTTTGAAGAGTTGATTGTGGAATCCAAGTCTAGCGGTGGCACTGCTGGGCAAAATAGCAGTGCCACAATTATCAGTGAGACCAAGGAGGATTTCTTACTTACAGTAAACCAAAGCCCCAAAAGGACTGTAGCCAACCTGGCTTCTAAGCCTCTTGGTACTATATCACCCATCCTCAACCGCAAGTTAAACCTGGTGGGTCTCCAGTCACCACTAAAGCCCCAGCCCAAAGAATCACCAAAGCCCTCCCCACAAAAGACCAGCAGTGATCCAGGGGAGGTTCTGCAACGCCCTACTGTCCCTCCCCCACCTCCCCCTTCCCGCCCTCCAGTTCCACCACGACCGCAGATAAGGTTGACGTCGGCATCCTCCGAAACGAGCCTTTTGGAAAGTGTGGATTCTGCAGCTGCTAACGTCACCGCTGCTCCTTCCATTACTAAGACGACCAGTGCTTCAGAAAAGTCTCCAGAAAAGGTTCAGCGCGCTGGACCCGGTGAGGACAAGTCTGCCACTGAGAAGGCATGTGTCAAACAAATGGAGGCGAAACAGTCCAGCAAGGCAACGGACACGAGTGAGGAGGTGCTTCCATCAACTGTGACCAGCAGCAGCAAGGCCGATCAAGCAAAGGACAAAGCATCAGAGAGCTCCTCCAGTACACGGGACAGTGTAGAGGACCACTCCCTCTGGGAATCCACAGAAACCATGTTTCGTAACCAAACGGCACACTGGTCCAAGGCGTCTGTGGTGTTTGAGGTAGAGAGCAACCATAAATACCTTAATGTGGCCCTGTGGTGCAAAGATCCCTTTAAACTGGGCAGTCTGATATGCCTGGGTCATGTGAGCCTCCAGTTGGAGCACATAGCTCTGGAATGTATGGCCACATCTTCAGGAGAGTACCAGAGCACCTTCAGGTTGGGGGCTCCAGAGCCCAGAGCTAACGTCAGTCGCACTGCATTACGCAGCCTCAGCACCCACAAAGGTTTCAATGAGAAGCTGTGTTATGGAGATGTTACTTTAAACTTCTGTTACTTAGCTGAGGGGGAGCTGGACTATCCAGTTGGGCTGGTGGAAAGAGAAACAGAGGGCAGTGTTCAGGAGGAGGACCTGAGGGAGAGGGAGCCCGTCCCTGCAGCACCACGCGAGGACTTGACCTACAGCGCTCTGCAGTTGCAGGAGGTCCGTCATAACTTCCAGGACACACAGTTCCAGAACCCCACCTGGTGTGAGTACTGCAAGAAAAAGGTTTGGACCAAGGCAGCCTCTCAGTGTATGGTCTGCGCCTATGTTTGCCACAAAAAGTGCCAGGAGAAGTGCCTCACTGAAAATCCTTTTTGTGTGGCCACAGCCGAACGCCGTGGAGCTGACCTCGAAGCCAAATCCACCATAAACCGCGCCACCACGGGTCTAACTCGCCACATTATCAACACCAGCTCCCGTCTGCTTAACCTTCGCCAGGTGCCCAAGGCTCGGTTTACCGAACAGGTAGCCGACGTGGTGCCGGGAGCGGTGGAGCCCTCGCCTAAACATACCCCCAACACATCTGACAATGAAAGCAGCGATACTGAAACGTACACTAGTGGTGCCAGCCCCTCAAAGCAGCCAGCTGGAAGCGGTGGGAGCAGTAAACTGGTACGTAAGGAGGGCGGGCTGGACGACAGTGTGTTCATAGCTGTGAAGGAGATAGGTCGCGACCTTTACCGGGGGCTGCCCACAGACGAGCGCTCCCAGAAGTTGGAGTTGATGCTGGACAAACTGCAACAGGAAATTGACCAGGAGCTGGAGCACAATAACACCCTTCTGCTGGAGGAGAGGGAAGCCACAGATGCACGCCGCAAGGCCCTTATCAGCACTGCCCTGGCCAAGTCAGGGGAGAGACTCCAGGCCCTCACCCTGCTAATGATTCACTACCGCGCAGGGATCGAGGACTTGGAGTCGGTGGAAAGCACTTCTCCTTCAGAGCAGCGAGGCTTTAAGGGCAAAGAAGAAGGTCTGGAGGAGGAGGCCCTCCTGGGGACTGAGGTCTACGACAGCGATATGTGCAGCCCCGTAGATGTGCCGCTGCTGGACGACATTACCGAAGAGCAGATCTGTGTGGAGGCTCTGCACTAAAATAAGACTGTGCATTTAAAATACGGGGATGTGGGCGTCGAGCGTCACCTGTAATTTGTGTTTGTTTCCTTTTTCATGTCAAAATGAAAATTGTTTCAAGGCCGGTAAAGCCGTTATTGATCTACTGATTTCCATGCGTGAGGTTTTTAAAGGGAAGAATGAAAGTTGCACGTGAGTTATCGAACGCCAGCTACACATCGATCCCTTTGGTTTCCTGCGACCTGAGAATGTCACTGTATGCATTTAATGCAGGTTGCTGTCTTACCTTTATTTTGGAGAACAGTTATGAAATATGAAGAGCAACAAGGGTTTGTATTTTGTTGGCCGAAGGATCCTGCGAGCAGTCTTGATTTTTCTTTTGTCAAATGTTTGAATGAGTTAGCGATCGTTGGGGTTTCACTTCTGCACATGGTGTCGTTTATATATTGTTTTCCTCAGTGTTTTGATTGGTTGGTCTGTATTCAGACAATCTGTTGTTTTTATTTTATTGTTCTTTAAACGTCCCTGGGTGCAAGACGATCCCATCGAGTTATGAATATTTCTGTAAATGTTATATTTCGTTGAGAACATTCCTCCGGTGTGAACAGCGGTTCTGCGGCACGTTGTTGGTAAGTGTGAGAGAGACATGATCTCTGAATGTGAGCCGGGAGCCTGTGTGATGTTGAAACCGCTTTAGCACCTGTGTTTTTAATCCACACCTGGTTTGATCCTGATTGTTTGCCTTTAAGTTGTTTCCAAATGAATGTCTGTTCTTTTCCACGTTGTGTCTGCACACAGCTGTTTGGCACCACCCTCCCTCCGTCCGTCCTTTAAAATGCCGAGCATTAAGTCTGTTTGACTGTGTCAAAAAACAGCTATAGCTCCCAAAGCGCCATGATCTTCATTCACTGTTTACAGCTGCTAAGAACAAGAAGACATCTGCGTGTTGGGGAAATCTGCCCTTAACCCTGAACACAGTCTGTCGTTGGCTTCGCCCTTTGTTTGTTTTTCTGTTTAGCGTCACAGCGCGTACGGGAAGCAGCTCTGTGTGCGTGTCATGTGATGCTAAAGAAGGAGATGTACTGTATGAAACGCTCGAATAGAAGAAGCCTTTTGTTGTTAAATAGACTTCATGTGTAAGTAATGAGGAGCTACAACACTGCAGTGAATGAAGTACAACAGCAGCAGGTGTAAAGGCAAACCTCTTCATTGTTGTGACTATGAGAATGTCTCCTCTTTGCTGACAGCAGTTAGTCTCTGATGTTATTCACCTGTGACTCGCTCGGTGTCCTTGTGGCTTCTGGTTGAACGTCACTTTGTCAGTGGACAGCAGGTGTGAATGGGTGAAGTCAGTGAAGCTGACCTATTCAAAAGCCACGAGTGAAGATCTGCATAGACGAGCCTACAATCTGCTCTTCGCACTCCAGTGTTACCGACTGAAGGTTCAACAAGATCAGAAACGTTCCTGTCTGCTGTGGTTAATCTGTTGCTTATGTGCTGTGGATATTGACACACTGGTTGCTATAGCTGTCTTTTGATCTTTGTGCAATATTTGTTTTATAAAGCACTTCTGCTGCTGCTGCATTTCCTCGTCCACTGAACCCATACTCACACGCTTCTGCCCCCACTCACAGCCCTCACCTTGGAAACTCCACAGTGAGTAAAAGCTCCGCCCACTGCTTTGACCACTGCTTTGAGCAGATTAAGATGGTGTGTTTTTTGTGTGTATGTATGACGGATGTTGTTTTTTGAGAAAGCCTCGTGTGATGAAGCTTTATTGTACATACGCTAAATAAACAAAATCACATGAACTCCCATTGGTTCATCGTGTTGTTGCTTCTCTGCTTGAGCGCTAAAAAAACGCTCTTTACTACCAGTTTCATTCACACAGACATTCAAAACGCTTTTTCTCTGCCCAAGTTATTTCGAACCAGCACTTATTGATTAATGCGTCGGGAGAAACTCGGGGCTTATGTCAGTAACTTTGATGCAAGTCTTCACATGATGATTGGCACACCATCGTTCAGCCTTTGTAGTGAACTCAGCGTCGCAAAAAGCTTTATTTTACTATCAAGAAATTCCACTTGGAAGGCCAAAACCAAAAGTTAGCTGTGACACTAGAAAGCACGGTGTATTCAGATTGAATTTGGAAACGTAGTGGCTTAAAGCCAACACCATATTTTCCACAGAAACCAGGACCATCTATGGATGGGAAAGCTGCTCAGTTGGGCCTGTTTTCATGAGAGGTGCACCTATAACGCTACATGCAAAGACCAGTGTGAATATGTATGATGACAACATTGTACAGTTTGACTTCTGTGCTAAAATTGCCACACAGTAGGAAAAGTGCATGTATGTATTTATGTGCATCAAAACCTCAGCCTTTACGTTGCTCTAAGTGCTCAGTTTCAGATCGATTGTTCTACTGTTGGCTCAGTGTGAGGTCAAAGAAAGGGAACATATAAGAGGGTGTTGTAGGAAGAGCTAAGCTACATTTACCAATCGGGACCAATGGCAGTGTGAAAGGCTGTTTTAAAGCAGTTCCATTCTCAATATCGCTTGTCGAACTTTCCTTTCGATTCTCATCGGGCTCTCGTTGGCGCCACATTGGGAGTGACCACCATTGCCAAAAAGCATTTGTTACTTAATTACTCCCAGGAGCATGTCATTTGTTACACTACTTGTTACATTACTTTTGCATTTCTCTGTAAAATGACCTGAAACACATTCTTACATAATTACCCGTTAACACTATAAACCTGTAGGCTGCAGGCCCACACACTAACACAAATCCCTATCCTAACGAGGACACGCGTGTCTGTCTCAGTATTTAGGCATGAACACAAAGCAAAACCCGCACAGAGACTTTAAAGATTACAACAGTGACTGTGCTTTAGAAACAGAGACTGACTACTCATCACTGCTCTTTGTGTTGAAGTTTGGGCTCTGACTGCTGCTACGCTGAAAGAGTTCATGGAGACAGAAATAAGGTCCCCTTCTCTTCGCTGCAGTAGTTTCCTCTGGAAGTTTTTTGGAAGTTGTTCTTTGAAACCTAAGAAAGTTTTTAAGTTCCAAGTGCAAGCCTTTCATTTACCGTATACGAGTGGCCTGACGCCATGTCTCAGTACCTTTGCTGTATTCTTTGGTTGCACTAGGTTAACCCCCAAAATAACCTACCCGTTAATGTCTTAAACAATTCTTTAAAACCTCTAAAAGGTTTTTCAAATTATCCTTTTTTTAAGTTTAGAATTTGAGTTTAAATGTCTTCATTTTGCCTTTAAGTCACTTATTTTTAATTAATTCATTAAAATTTTCATTGAACTGAGTCACAAAGATAACTTGACAGTTTTAAGTGATTGACAGTAAGAAACAGAGTCTGATTAAACATTTGCAAACGATGCTTGAATGACTGGAAAACAGTCTAATAACAAAGTGCAATGGCTTGAACCTAGTGTGAAATTAGCAGAGGCTGTAGACTCGTTTCCAATCAAATACATCGATAACTTCTCATCTCTGCTATTTTTTAACACATTAAGGATTTTGTTTTGCATTACCATTGAAAATGATAATCATCACAGCAGAGACGGCACCGCTGCTAGTGTCATTGAATGATGATCTTTGATGGCATGTCCCCAGCTCCTCATTGAAGGCTGTGTAGTGTACCATTTGTAAGGCCATAGCCCCGCCCCCTTCAGAAATTGTGAAACTAATTGGTAAAATAGTTGCACACAGAAATGTAATATTACATAGAAAGCTCTGCTTCACCTACACTGCTGCAAGAACAAGTGTTTCAGGCTTCAGTGAAGAGGGAAAGGAGGTATCGTGTGAGCATCTGCAAAGTAATTGAAGGCCAGTGTTGAGATGGACAGTCTGATTACAGAGTGTCTGCTCCCACATTCCCCCGTCATGACAACCCATCTGCTGTCTTCAAGCACTCGGCACGACCAATCAACATGAGGATTTCTGGGACCTGTTAAAGTGCTACGTGTTAGCCACACGCATGTTATTTTTGTGTGCATTCTGAGGTATCATGTGGATGATATGAAGCCTCAGCTCGACCAACATTTGGTCTGAATGCTCAGTGTTTTAAATTCACCAAAGGTTAATTGTGCAGAAAACCCTGCCGTCCAGATATTTAGAGGTGTCATCTTTACGGAGAAAACTGCTTTTTCACAGTATACAACATTTAATAGAGCATATGGTGTTCCCACAAGTATGAAAAACAATCCAGTCAAATACATATAAGACTGACAGAGTGACATATTTTCAATAGATTCTGACCAAAACCACAAAACGTGCACAAAAATACCCAGAAACGACTCGCAGATTGGTCGTTAGAATTCAGAGAGGAGTGTCGGGCGTGTTGATCCCAGCTCAGTCCAGCGAGGCCCGTTCTGGATAAACAAGTCTAGATAGTTTATATTAATGGTAGTATTTTACTCTTGCTTAAATCTAGTACAGGTTTTCACAGTTCATCAGAAAGAGGAAAAAGAAAAAGCATATGGCACAAGATTCAGTACATTATAAACACCATAAACATTACATGAACCTTTTTTTAAGAAACAAGGTCATCAAAATGTAACAACTAATTAGTTTGTAGTTTTACAAACATTTTGACAAACAGCGCTATACTACAAAGAAACAAAAAATGATCTGTCATCTATCTTAAGACATAATCTCATGATGGTTCAAAGGTTACGGGGCAGAGCCAAAAACTGCACTGAATCAAGCTTGCATTCAATAATCATTTGTTGCACAAGCTAGTTATCCTGTAAGCTCAGCTACGCTGTCATGATACAGACATTTCTCTGTTTTTGCTTTCAGTTGGAATGAATTAAGCTTGTAATAGAAGGTCAGTCCAGTTCTGCACTTTCAATATAACATTCACACCATTGCTCCATAGTGTAGTGGTTAACACATCGAGGTTCAAGAGTGTGAGGGGATACCTGTCACTGGCAAGACTGTCTGCGTCAGATCAAACGGTCCATCCGTTGTGCATCAGCAGCTGAAGGTAGCTTATGTTCTTGACCCGTTATATTACTGTATGATGTGCACGCTGTGCACTCGACACAGCGTGCACATCATACACGCTATCGTATGTTTGAAACTTTCTTTCCCTCTGTGAACACGCTCTGATTTACCTCATGTCTAAATAGAGCTGTACAAATAAATTTGACTTGAAGTGACCCTGTGCATGTGTTTTTATTTTCTATCAAACAATTTAATTAATGATTCATTATTATCATTACAAACTCAGATGTTTCTGGGGTCACCTATAAACGAATGATTATGAATGACGCCCAGTCACACTGCGTCATGAGTCACATTCTGTACCTGATTTAAATGTGGCCACGCCCTCTTGACTCACGCTGTCATTGTCACTGCTACACATGAAGCTCTGCTTACAATCTTACAATCCTGACTCATGGATGCTTGTATTTGCTAGTTCTTGTTGCAGATGCACTTCATACATACAAGCCAACAGAATGCAGGAGCACATCGCTGCAATCGCAAGTGTTTCTAGGTTAGCAGTATAGCACACAGCTGCTGCCAGCTCCACATTCTAACATATCAAAGCCAACAATAAACATGTTCTCTAGTATGCTGACCTACTCCTCCGCTCTGGTGGAGCTCGTTGTGATTGTACTAAACAGATACAGCTTCTCAACGCAGACTTCTTGTCTTTTCCATAACAGATATTTTGACACAGCACAGGAAGCACAGATGTAAGAAACAACATTAATGATGGCTCAGAAAGGCTCAGGGCAAGGTCACCAGGAAACAACCCTACCCCATACTCAACCACAGCTGGTTACACGCTTCTAACTGTCAATCAAAATGCTGCTGCTTCCACTATTGGCCACAATAAAAATCAGTGCAGAAACTGCATGCTGTTGTGTTGTCCAATAGGATCTGTATGCTTCATCTGGTTCCCTTCAGAAATGAATGAATTAAAGTTTTATTTTAAATCAATTTCCTTCTGTCTGTTTTGAATTTTTGTTCTAATAAATATATTCCAGTACACATAAAACTCTGCGCCCAACAAAGTCTTGCAATTATGCATTTTTACACTATTTTAGAAAGTGAAGAGCTTACGGTTAAAGTCAGGATTGCGTCAGTGTTTATGAAGTCATTCAGCTCATAGTCCCAGTATGCACTGAGCCAGTACTTTAGAAGGAGCCCAGACCTGAGTCCAGTTAACATTACAAACCAAACTGTGTCCAAACGGACGTTGGTGCTCTTCGTGAGCCAAAACTATGACATATAAGGAGCACTTCTCAGATGCCAGTCAGACTGGAACATTTAAAGCAACAGTAATTAGTCCAAATCTTTTGCTGCAGACACAACTGATTTATTAATCAGTATGAAACTACACTGGCAGTTTTGAGGCAATAGAAAGCATAAAGGTCCAATGTGTCTTCTTACAACTCTGCTCTTCTGCCTACAGCAACACAGCCTTCATGATGCCATTGTTATTTTCCCGACTCACACGTAGAGGTTTGCTGTTTTGGAGCCATATGGACAAAAGTATTGGAATGCAGGTGTTTTCAGTGACAATGCCACAGGCGTATAAACTCAAACGTCTCCCCTCCAGAGTTAAGAGTCGCTATGGTTACAGCGGCTCAGCCACAGTGTAACAGGTGAAGTTACAGTCGGGGTCACTGAATGCTACTGTGTAAAAATCAACACTGCTGACTCAGTAACTGGTTTCCATGGCTGAGCACAGTATGCAGGGGTAATGTGTCAGCAACACAGTACTTTTGTCCATATGAGTGAAATCAGTGCTAGCTAGAGTGGTTAGCAAGTTGCATCCATAAACCATATAAACTGTTTAACAGGCTTTGAAGGTAGTGCAGAACCCAGAGATTGGTTTCCGTCATAGCAGACAAATGCTTCACCAGCAGCATGAACAGGACCTGTGTTGGCTCGCCTTTCATCAAAGCATTCACACAATAATGTGTACATTATTTAAAAAGTACCTCATACATTTGTTGTGAATGAGGAAAATAGTTGTAAAGACTTTTTGTAACATGTTTATTTCTATTAGTAAGCCGACCATTGCAGACCAGAGCCCCAAGACGGGGTCCATGCTGTTGTGCTAAAGTATGCGTGTGACTAAGCTGTGGTATATGCTGGTAGCACTGGTGTAATCTGGACATGGGCTTTATTCTAATTGACTTTTACCATTGAAGGTTTCAGAGATTCTAAAAACATACAGTCTCTGTTCTTGCTAGAAGGATAAACATGTATTGATAATGTGTTTAAGAATACATTCCTCATCTAAGTGTGGTAACTTCCTGACACAGGTCATCTACAGCAGCGGTGCGGGGGAGGCCTTTCATGGAAATATCAAAAGAAATCGTCTGACAAATCCTCCTGGATTTTGACAAACTTGACTTATCGCACAAATCCCCATTTTTAATGCCAGGTTACACACCTAAATCTGACACTAATACCCAGGGCTGTTATGTTAAAACTGAATGTCCAGTACATGGATGAAGACAGCTCAGCAAACTGCACCTAAAAGGTGTTTTGCTCCCATCGAATAAGGCTGTTGGCTAAACAAAATACGTGCAACACAATGCGCTTGAGACCACAGATAAAGGACAACTTTGGTTTGCTCCAGTACAACTGCTAAGAAGACAGTGAACAGTGACGATTGAATGCAGGACATTCACGTGGAAATATCTTGGCTGTTTCGTTTCATTTGCTGTGATTTTCTTCTATTCCTTCTTTTTGTACAACAAAATAGATCCTCTGAAGGGTTACCCTGCATGGCTGGGGTCCTGTTAATCATAATCGTCATATTCTGGATCCATGTCTTCACCCTGGTAGTATGCCCCCTGAGTAGAGTACGATCTCGTCTTCATTGAACAGTTTGTGTCCATTAAAATCGCCTGAAATGACAGTTGTTGAAAAGTGTTTCAGTGACTGCGCGTCAGAGTTACTTGAATCAAACATCGGGGTGCTCTTGGTTGTTTTTTTTAACTGTGCATGATTTTGAAAACTTTCTGACAGAACCTGAATTTTGAAATTCACATATTGTACTCAAGTTGTGTAACATAATCACAGCATTTCTGGTGTTAGCTCAGGAGCATTTCTCTGTATTTATTGCTTGAGTTTGTCCTTGTGCTTTGTCACGTGTTCCCTCATGGCTGTGTGCTTCTCTGATCTGATTTTTCTAGTTTTCTCTCTCAGGTAACAGCATTAAAACTGCTTTTTGAATTCATTCCTGTCTCCCGAATCGTTGGCTCTGCCCTTGGACTACCACACAGCTGTTTTGTGACAAATGTAGCAGCTGGCTGACTGTATTTAGGTGTATTTGGACTCTTACAATTTTCTCTTCTTGTCCTGGTGGGTTCCTCAGAAAGATGCAGAGAGGAGCAAATATTATATCCACTATTCCGATGATGGTCATCAGCCAAGGGAAGCCAATACTTTCAGCAATGGAACCTCCAATAGATGGACCTGCATCAGGAGAAAACGGACCACTTACTGGTTTAGTCTGTTGGTTTGGTGGAGTTCATCACCTTGCAGAGCAGCTAAGCGGTCAGATTTTATGTGGCCTGCCACTTTGTGTCTGAGTTGCTTTCGTCTCCAAATGCTTCCACTTTGTTGTCTGTGAAGGTTCTCAGTCATCCAGGTCATCGTAGTCTAAGGAGCTTGGAAAGAAAAGCGTCTGGACTTCTTTAAGTTGCTTGAAGACGTTTCACCTCTCATCCGAGAAGCTTCTTCAGTTCTAAGAGTCAAACGGTGGAAAGTCCCAGATTTAAACCCAGTGGGAGTTTCCCCCCAAAGAGGGACAAAGGACCCCTGATGATCCTCTACCTAATCACATGAGCCAAGGTGTGAAGACGGGTGTGGCAGACAGTCGCCTTAACGCCCACTCACACCCTGGGCCATCTGACCTCAGGAAATCACATGATAGGGTGGGGCCAGGTTTCACAGCTCACCCGAAACCCTGGCTGATTGTGACCCACACCTGCTTTCACACCTTGGCTCATGTGATTAGGTAGAGGATCATCAGGGGGTCCTTTTGTCCCTCTTTGGGGGGAAACTCCCACTGGGTTTAAATCTGGGACTCTCCACCATTTGACCTTAGAACTGAAGAAGCTTCTCGGATGAGAGGTGAAACGTCTTCAAGCAACTTAAAGAAGTCCAGACGCTTTTCTTTCCAAGCTCCTTAGACCTTCCACTTTGTTATAATACCACTAACAGTCGTGCAGAATATTTAGTAGTGAGGAAATTTCACGAGTGGAGCTGTTGCACAGGTGGAACACTATCATGGTACCATGCTTGAATTACCGAGTTCCTGAGAATGACCCATTCTATCACAGATGTTTGTAGAATACCTGTGTCCATGGAAGTGAATGCAACTCCTCAAAACAATGAGTTGATTGGGTGGGTGAGTATGTTTTTTGGAATATGTTATACAATGCTTCCACACTTAAATGTGAACAGCTCAAAGAAATCATAAAAATGAAATAGCTATGGCATTCATGTCCTCGATGTATGCATGAATGCCATGGCAATGACTGTAGCTGTAAATCATTTCCCCTCCGTGTGTCTCTAGCCAAGGATTAGTTCTCCACCATTACACAAGCAAGATGACCAAAGGTTTCCAGGAACTGATACTGCTATTTTAGCCTGAGGTTAAAACATATGGATGTTTTATGGCGTTTGCTCTTGCTTACCTATTGCAAATCCCAAGCAGAAAGCTACATCAGCAATCGCATACACACTTCCATAAACAGACACGTGCCGCAGGTCCACCAAGTAACCCATTATAGGCATCATAGAGGAATCCACCATGCCTGTAACACAATCATAATGCTCTTACATGATCAAAGTCTGCACACATTCATAGGTGGAATTAGTACACGTAGTAATCTTACCGATGGCAAAACCAACACCAAAGTTAGGAAGAATCAGACCATAGATGTCTCTAGCAAAGGGAACCTAGAACAAACAAATTATCATTTTAATGAATAATATAAAATATATAATAATCAGCAATTTTAACAACAGTGAAAAAAGACAGTTGCTTTTAGATTTGATCATGGAAACCATTGAGAAGTCAGACTCCCATTAGCAGAACTGGATTTGCAGAGTAATGTGAAACAGGAAATCTGTGTTGTTTATCAGGCACATACAGAGCTGTGACTCTTGCTCCAGCATTTTTTAGCTTTTCTAAATATAAAAATCATTATCTGGTTTAACACACACATAAGGCACTACATACTGCAGTGAACATTTAATGGATATAAAGTTACATTTATACCAGCTGGCTTACATGATGCATGCGTTGTTTACATTTAAAGAACAATGTTTCAGGTCCATTTCAAACTTTTTACTCAACAGGGCTCGTAACATTTCCCATAGGTGACCTTTGAAGTTATTCTAGTGATGTAGCTGACTGTCACATACTTACACATATTACACTGATCCCAACCACAACCATTCCAATAAGAGCACAAAGCCATCTGTGAGGGAGACAAGAAGTAGTCAGTTTTACTCCACTCCTTACTACCACACTGAGGAAGATTTCCTTTCATGAGAATATAAAATGTATTTTCCAGGCTAAACAGAACCTCATCTGTACTTCCTCTTTCTTAAACAGACTCATGTAAGCCCAAACCAAACAATATCAAACAATGTCAAAGAATAATCATTGCAACCTCTAAGCCAGCGGTCTCCAACCTTTTTTGTGCCACGGACCGGTTTATGCCCGACAATATTTTCACGGACCGGCCTTTAAGGTGTCGCGGATAAATACAACAAAATAAAACTAGTACTGGTACCGAACAAAAGAAGATTTATTCATAACACACGTGAAAAGACCCAGGAAAACAGAGTTAACGATCAAAACGATAACAAAATAACGCTGAAAACCGATAAAAACCCTGAAAACCATACATTTCACACCTGAGCCTCAACTCTCGCGGCCCGGTACCAAACGACTCACGGACCGGTACCGGTCCGAGGCCCGGGGGCTGGGGACCGCTGCTCTAAGCAATATCGATGCATGCTCAGTCTTCCATGCAAGGAAATCAGAGAACTTTGTTTTTCCTGGAGGACTCGATCCTTGGGGCAGGCCACAGTGATATGGTGTACACTACCAGTCAGATGTTTGGACATGGTTAATGGTTTGTCTTTATTTTACTACTTTCTACGTTGTAGATCCAAACTGAAGACATCAAATATTCATTAAGCAAGATATATGGAATTATGAACGTCATAATGGTAAATATCTCTAAACATTTCTGAAAGTAGCCACCCACGGCTGCAAACCCTCGGCCTTCTCTCAGTGAGCTTCATGATGTAGTCAGCTGACATGGTTTCACCTCACAGGTGAGCCTGTCAGGGTTCATTTGTTGAGTTTCTTGCCTTCTTAATGGGGTTGGCACCATCAGTTGTGTTGTACAGAAGTCAGGGTGGTACACAGCTGACAGCTCTATTTGACAACTGTTAGAGTTCATATTATGGCAAGAACCAATCAGCTGAGTAAAGAGACACGACAGTTCATCATTACTGTAAGAAGTGAAGGTCAGTCAGTCTGGAAAACTGCTAATGTGTCCCCAAGTGCAGTCGCAAAAACCATCAAGCGCTACAATGAAACTGTCTGACATGAGGACGCCCCGGGAAAGGAAGACCAAGAGTCCCTCTGCTGCTGAGGATGAATCCATCCGAGTCACCAGCCTCAGAAATCAGAAGGAACCTGTTAAAGAGCTGAAGGTAGCTAGATAAAAATCCTGCAGTGCCTGCAAGGTCCCCCTTCTCAAGAAGACACATGTTCAAGCCTGTCTTGAATTTGCCAGTGGACATCTAAAAGATGTTCAGAGGAGTCTTGGGAGAAAGTGCTGTGGTCAGATGAAACCAAAACTGAGCCATGGACTGGAAAGTCTTAGATGAGAACCTCATTGCCTCAACCAAAAGGCAAGATGGGTCGTGGGTCTTTCTTTAAAGGACATTCTGGCAAAATCACACCTGGTGACCAAGAGATGTCTTACTGCTGTGTTTGGCTACAAGGGTTATGCTTGGAGATCAAGTTTAGATTGAAAAAAAAAAAAATCAAATTTCAGGTTTATTTATGTTTCGTCTTAGAGTCTCTAGTCACTGGTTTCAGTGTTATTTACGGTTCTTAGGCTTCCTGTTTCTGCCTCTGTCTTCCATGTTTGCTCTGTCTGCCCTGTCAAGGCTGCATCTCTGTGTTGTTTCCTGTTTTACTTTGACAGTCCGTGTCCTATGTTATGTTTTCAGTTTTGCCTCTTGTCATGTTTAATTACTCCCAGCTGTGCTCTCCTCCTGTGTCCCATTCCCTCGTTCTCCCTGTGTATTTAAGCCCTGTGTCGTCCTCTGTTTGTTACTGCCTGCGCGCCCCACCCTGCCTGTTTATGTTTATTCGGGCTAATGTGTAACATTAAATTGTGTCGTCAGAGGATCAACATGTTGTAAATGTTCACAAAACTCATTGAGATGCTGCTGAAGGCAACACTGTCTGTTTAAGCACCACACTTGTAACTATGTAGTGTGACATATTCAGACTGTGTCCAGAGTAAGATCTACAAACCTCCAATAAAAATCAATATTTTCACTTCCACATAATCTAAAAGTTGTGAATAACAGCCACATGAATGACAGTCATGTCATCAAACCAGTTCTAAGGATTACACAGCTGGGTTGAAAACATTCAAAGAAATCATGTTCATAGTAGAACAGATTGGGGGAAGAAGACAAGCGATCCCTTGGGCAGATATTGTTTTGTTCGTTTTTGAGCAGTCTTCTGTTGAAGGGCAGCGAGGGGGGTGGCTGTAGCTCAGGAGGTAGAGCAGGTCTGCATGCCAAGTGTTGGGGGAGAGTTGCTATGTGACGCATCCATTGTAGTATAAATGTGTGATAATGTTTGAAAGCACATATGTGCTTGTGTGAATGGGTGAACGAGGCAAAAAAGTGTATTGAGTGTTCAGGTAGAGTAGAAAAGTGGTGTATAACAACCAGTACAAAGTATTCTTGTGAACAGACAACCCAATAAGAACATTTTTGGCACATATGCAGATACCCAGAGGTGGACCTAGTAGCTCCTATGAAGACTCATAAAAAGTACAATACCTGCTAAGTAACATAGCTGTTTTAACAATAAAATTGCAAGATGTGTTCAGTTTTCGGGGTGTATTCTTTGATTGTGCTTTGGCACACTAGTCACCTCTGACATATAATACATGTTAAATATTGTGAAAAAGACTGTTTAAACCTCTTTTAGTGTTGCAACATGAGCTAACCCCAAGAATTCAAGACACGAGCTGCAGTCTTGTTGGGCACAGTTCTCTAATTTCTCAATGTGTACGCCCCTTATTCAAAAGTCAAAAAACTCAAGAACGATTAAATGTGTTGGATGCCAAGTAAAGAAAGACTAAAAAAAGTATGTAACACGTAAGATTTTTACGTTTTAAAAAAACAACATTATACATAAACATCACTTGTCTGGCAGTCTCTGTAGTGGTGAAGTTAGTAAACTGAACAGGTGATGTTCCGACTTGGGTTATGGTAGTACTGAAAACAGTTCTGGTGACTGGCATTAGCAACAGCCTTAAAAGAATACAGCACTCGGGTCATAGACAGATAGAAACGATAGATTCCCTGTATCGTCAAGGCTTCAATAAAGCCAGTCTCAGAAACACTCAAAACGCTGAAAACTCATTTAGAGGAGCGGAAACAGATATGACAAAGCCACCAGGAGAGAGAGAGAGAGAGAAGGAGATAAAAGTAATTTCCCTTCCTACCTCCCCATTTTGTGTGCAAACGTGCCAAAGATGTTGGTTCCAATAAGGTAGGAGATGGATGCTGGTAAGAAAGCAACGCCTGTGCCAGAAACAGACACACAGAGACATGAGAGGCTGAAGGTGTAGCCAGGATTCCCAGAGATAAGCAGATCTCTATCAATGCCTCATCACTGAGCTGCTGTACATCTTCTATTGTCCGTAATGAAGACCTGTGCTTTCCACCTGCCAGCATCTGACACCCTAATATCCTGTTCCCCCTCATCCTTTTTATCTGACCTAGACTTCATATAAAGCTGGCTGCAGGAAGAAGCTAATAACAGCACAGTCTACAGGAAGTCTTGGTATGGAAACTATCTGGCATGATGGCGAAGTGGCACTTTTACACGACATCACTATATATAAAATATAAATGTAGTATATAAATGAAATGAAAGTTTAGTTATGTAGTGCCCAATCACAACAACATTCGCCTCAGGAAGCTTTGTGTAAAGCTACAGGTAAGGACCCTGTGATATAGAGACAGTCCTCTATAAGAAAGCCCTTGGCGACAGCGGGAAGGAAGAACTCCCTTTTAGCCGGAGGAGATCTGTAGAAGAACGGCTCTTCTGAAACAGGAAGCAGGTGACCATACATGCATGCAGTGTGAAACTGTGCAGATATTTACTGTGAAACAGCTGAGTGGTGTTCACACAGCAGTGCAAGGACACTTCTGTCTCTTTTCTCTGCCTCCATGATATTTGTATGAAAATACTACCTAATTATAATCATTGTATACGAGCTGTAATGACTCTGTAAACAGTGGTTGACTGTGCTGTTAAACAAAAATGATCATTCTGTTTGTGTAATTATAATACAACAGACCTAATAGACATTATCACGGACGTGTTAATTACATTTACTTGGGCGAGGATGCTCTACAACAACAGAAGCAGCCCCAGTTTGGGTTGTAATCATAAACTTCACCTGCAACACAAACTCAGCATTTACACCTTTCCAAGCTCAGTGGTACATGTGTGCTGTTAAACTGCATTAGGATGCTCAGCAGTGCCTTTTATAAAGGTGCTGTAACAACATGTGTTTTTGTGTGCAGAGCAGAGCTTTGTAAATACCTAGCTGCCATTTCCTGGCACACATGGTCTCCATCATCCAGATTGGCACAGTTGGCTCCATCATGCCAATAGCCATATTTCCGAAACAAATGGCACCTGGGGATGAAGATTGAAGATAAGTGTGGCGTCAATTATCGTCTGTTTTTAACCTGACGTTTTCCCCCAGCTCCGACGTCTACACACGGACGAGCGTGCAAGCAAAGCCTGCTTTCATTCTTCCCATGTTGCCACATAATTGACATGCAGGGACATATGACATATGACATTTCACAGACACGAGGGGCAAACAAAGGCCTTACAGTGACAGATGGACCAGGCTGAGTATGATCCATCACACAGGTCTGCAAAAACAAAACGAGTGCGTGGGGGATTTTTGGTCAATTTGATCTTTTTTGGGTCCTGAATCCAAAAATGATCTCCCTCCATCATGAAGTTATTTTTTTGCAAAACATGAAGAGTTTACATTAAAAAAAAGCACAACAGCAATGAAAATCAATATTTTAGTACAACGAGCTATGCATCATTGTTGTGATTTCTTACCTTTGGCTATGAACAAAATAAACCTGGTTGGATTTGATCGTCTGAGCTCCTCACACCATCAAACCCACCGCACCCTCCCCCTCGTTTCCTCCCATTTTCTATTTGTGTTTCTCTCGAGTCTCGCTCGTAGGAATATTACATTAATGTAAGAAATCTTTATGGGATATGGGTTTTGACTCAAGTACAGGATATCAGATTTCAGTTTAAAAAGGGAAATTGTACGCTTAACTACACTAAAAACATGAGTTTTGCAAGAAAACTGAACCAGATGGAAAATCTATAAGAAACAGTGATTTACCCCCATGCAGCTTTGTGGTTGCAGACCTGTGTTATGAATGGAAATCACCCACAACAGTGTGTAAAAGGCCAACCTCAGAGTTTGGTTGGCTTTCCTTCGGCAGAGATCATATCTGAGGAAAAGTCCACGGTATACGAAGGACCAGAATGACATTTTAAGGTAAATTAATAAATCAAGGCAAATGTATTTCCTGTGTATATCTTCTGCTTCTACATGTACCTGGAAAATTTGCCTTTGCTAAAGAAATAACTGCTGCTATAATCAACCCATTTGTGATGTTATTATGACTATTGTAGCAGACTATCTGACTATCGAGACAGTTCTCGTCATAAAGAGCACTATGCAAAAGGCAAAGCTCTCAATCCAACACTCCGAGCTCTAATGCTGCCTGAGGATGAGTGGGCCAGCAAAGATAATCCATGTCAGGGACCGTGGTGGATTCTGAACTCCCTGGATGCCCGAACTGTATAAATGTACGCATGTACCATTTGTACTACAAACATTTCTACATCTCGACAGGGACATTATAAACCTATAAAAGCCAGAGGAAGTGGCACAGCTGTTTACTATGAGCAGCTGCATTTGCGATAAGGTCACAGTGTTTATTTTGGTGGATTGATTGTGGAGCACTCACCTCACAACACAATTTGGAGCCATATTCTTTTCTGTGTGACCAACAAAGCAATTGCTGGCTCTCTGTTTGGCTGCTCTTTCCTTCTGTTCTCTTCCCAGTGCCATCAAAAACACAATATCTCACTGACATGATGTTTGTCACATCTACTGTGTACTGTGTACTACCACTCCCTTACCTGCTGCTATTATTATATATGGATCCTTCATCAGTGTCAGCAGTGGGGTTCCCTTCTGACTCTGTGAGGAGGAGAGCATAACCACAGAGTGTATGCAGAAAGCTTGTAGAGCCGCTGCCAACACAGCTGATCATTTTAGTAAACACAATCCTGATTCTTTGTTATACAAGTTTACACAGTTAACTTAATTATATTGATATAGCTCCAAATCCCACCAACACTCATCTCTAGGTGCTTTGTAATGTACGTAATAGTGACTTCAGTTATGCAGTGCAACAGTTAGGACAAACGTTACCAACCACTGTGCCTAAAAAGTCTGTAATCAGACAGAGAATACTGCAATCATGCATCATGCTGCAGTCATGACAAACACTTAAAAATAAGGTGAATAATATAAAATGAATAAATGTAGTGAGCCTAAGTAGCTGGCTTCAGTCTGAATAACCAGTCCATAAATTACTACTTGGGCCCAGTGGAAGCAGTGGGGTTATTCTGCCTCGCTGCAAGTCTCCGTGGAGCCTTAGTGACATGTCTAAAGATGTCCCTGAACATTTTAGGAGCAGCTAAGGTGACGCTTAGGAAAAGAATTCACTAATGAACTCAAGAAGATTCCACTGCTTTGCTTCCAATACTAGTTGTCTAGTTGGTTGCTATCTTCATTAATATTTTAGAACGTGTGTCATCCTGAAACGAACCAAAGTACCGTTCTCTCTTTGTTTCCTGAATGAGTCGTTGTTCAGTGTCCGATGAGTCTTTAACCTCTTAAACTCCACAACTACAAACTATGTGTGAACAATCTTGGAGTCAAAATAAAGCCAATACTTCTGATTTCATCACAGCTGTAAATATTGCAGGAGATGATGGAACATTGAAAAATAAGATTTTTCTATAATGTTGCAGAAGAAGCTGATAACCTCAAATAAAGTGAAAACGTCACATTCCTGTTTGATCCCCACATTTCCCAGCATAACGTGCAGTATGATCCCAGTATGATCCCTGTATGATCCCTGTATGAATCCCTGTATGAATCCCTGTATGAATCCCTGTATGATCCCTGTATGATCCCAGTATGATCCCTGTATGATCCCTGTATGAATCCCTGTATGATCCCTGTAAGAATCCCTGTATGATCCCTGTATGATCCCTGTATGATCCCAGTATGATCCCTGTATGATCCCTGTATGAATCCCTGTATGATCCCTGTATGATCCCTGTATGATCCCTGTATGATCCCCTGTATGATCCCTGTATGATCCCTGTATGATCCCTGTATGATCCCTGTATGAATCCCTGTATGATCCCTGTAAGAATCCCTGTATGATCCCTGTATGATCCCTGTATGATCCCAGTATGATCCCTGTATGATCCCTGTATGAATCCCTGTATGATCCCTGTAAGAATCCCTGTATGATCCCTGTATGATCCCTGTATGATCCCAGTATGATCCCTGTATGATCCCTGTATGAATCCCTGTATGAATCCCTGTATGATCCCTGTATGATCCCTGTATGATCCCTGTATGATCCCAGTATGATCCCTGTATGATCCCTGTATGAATCCCTGTATGAATCCCTGTATGATCCCTGTATGATCCCTGTATGATCCCTGTATGAATCCCTGTATGAATCCCTGTATGATCCCTGTATGATCCCTGTATGATCCCAGTATGATCCCTGTATGATCCCTGTATGAATCCCTGTATGATCCCTGTATGAATCCCTGTATGATCCCTGTATGATCCCAGTATGATCCCAGTATGATCCCTGTATGAATCCCTGTATGATCCCTGTATGAATCCCTGTATGATCCCTGTATGATCCCTGTATGAATCCCTGTATGAATCCCTGTATGATCCCAGTATGATCCCTGTATGAATCCCTGTATGATCCCTGTATGATCCCAGTATGATCCCTGTATGAATCCCTGTATGATCCCTGTATGAATCCCTGTATGAATCCCTGTATGATCCCTGTATGATCCCAGTATGATCCCAGTATGATCCCTGTATGATCCCTGTATGAATCCCTGTATGATCCCTGTATGAATCCCTGTATGATCCCAGTATGATCCCTGTATGATCCCTGTATGATCCCAGTATGATCCCTGTATGATCACTGTATGATCCCTGTATGAATCCCTGTATGAATCCCTGTATGAATCCCTGTATGATCCCTGTATGATCCCAGTATGATCCCTGTATGATCCCTGTATGATCACTGTATGAATCCCTGTATGATCCCTGTATGAATCCCTGTATGAATCCCTGTATGATCCCTGTATGATCCCAGTATGATCCCTGTATGATCCCAGTATGATCCCTGTATGATCCCTGTATGATCCCTGTATGATCCCTGTATGATCCCAGTATGATCCCTGTATGAATCCCTGTATGATTCCCTGTATGATCCCTGTATGAATCCCTGTATGATCCCTGTATGATCCCAGTATGATCCCTGTATGAATCCCTGTATGATTCCCTGTATGATCCCTGTATGAATCCCTGTATGATCCCTGTATGATCCCAGTATGATCCCTGTATGAATCCCTGTATGATCCCTGTATGATCCCAGTATGATCCCTGTATGAATCCCTGTATGATTCCCTGTATGATCCCTGTATGATCCCTGTATGATCCCTGTATCAATCCCTGTATGATCCCTGTATGATTCTCTGTATGATCCCTGTATGAATCCCTTTATGAATCCCTGTATGATCCCTGTATCAATCCCTGTATGATCCCTGTATGATCCCTGTATGAATCCCTTTATGAATCCCTGTATGAATCCCTGTATGATCCCTGTATCAATCCCTGTATGATCCCTGTATCAATCCCTGTATGATCCCTGTATGAATCCCTGTATGATCCCAGTATGAGCCCCTGTATGAATCCCTGTATGATCCCAGTATGAGCCCCTGTATGATCCCTGTATGATTCTCTGTATGATCCCTGTATGATCCCTGTATGATCCCTGTATGAATCCCTGTATGAATCCCTGTATGATCCCAGTATGAGCCCCTGTATGATCCCTGTATGATTCTCTGTATGATCCCTGTATGAATCCCTGTATGATCCCTGTATGAATCCCTGTATGAATCCCTGTATGATCCCAGTATGAGCCCCTGTATGAATCCCTGTATGATCCCTGTATGAATCCCTGTATGAATCCCTGTATGATCCCAGTATGAGCCCCTGTATGATCCCTGTATGATCCCTGTATGAATCCCTGTATGAATCCCTGTATGATCCCTGTATGAATCCCTGTATGATCCCAGTATGAGCCCCTGTATGAATCCCTGTATGATCCCAGTATGAGCCCCTGTATGAATCCCTGTATGATCCCTGTATGAATCCCTGTATGAATCCCTGTATGATCCCTGTATGATCCCTGTATGAATCCCTGTATGAATCCCTGTATGATCCCTGTATGATCCCTGTATGAATCCCTGTATGATCCCTGTATGATCCTCTGTATGATCCCTGTATGAATCCCTGTATGATCCCTGTATGATCCCTGTATGAATCCCTGTATGATCCCTGTATGATCCTCTGTATGATCCCTGTATCAATCCCTGTATGATCCCAGTATGATCCCCTGTATGAATCCCTGTATGATCCCCTGTATGAATCCCTATATGAATCCCTGTATGATCCCCTGTATGATCCCCTGTATGATCCCCTGTATGAATCCCTGTATGAATCCCTGTATGAATCCCTGTATGATCCCTGTATGAATCCCTGTATGATCCCAGTATGAGCCCCTGTATGAATCCCTGTATGATCCCAGTATGAGCCCCTGTATGAATCCCTGTATGATCCCTGTATGAATCCCTGTATGAATCCCTGTATGATCCCAGTATGAGCCCCTGTATGATCCCTGTATGATCCCTGTATGAATCCCTGTATGAATCCCTGTATGATCCCTGTATGAATCCCTGTATGAATCCCTGTATGATCCCTGTATGATCCCTGTATGAATCCCTGTATGATCCCTGTATGATCCTCTGTATGATCCCTGTATGAATCCCTGTATGATCCCTGTATGATCCCTGTATGAATCCCTGTATGATCCCTGTATGATCCTCTGTATGATCCCCTGTATCAATCCCTGTATGATCCCAGTATGAGCCCCTGTATGATCCCTGTATGATCCCTGTATGAATCCCTGTATGAATCCCTGTATGATCCCTGTATGAATCCCTGTATGATCCCTGTATGATCCCTGTATGAATCCCTGTATGAATCCCTGTATGAATCCCTGTATGATCCCTGTATGAATCCCTGTATGATCCCTGTATGATCCTCTGTATGATCCCTGTATGAATCCCTGTATGAATCCCTGTATGATCCCTGTATGAATCCCTGTATGATCCCTGTATGATCCTCTGTATGATCCCTGTATGAATCCCTGTATGATCCCTGTATGATCCCTGTATGAATCCCTGTATGATCCCCTGTATGAATCCCTGTATGAATCCCTGTATGATCCCCTGTATCAATCCCTGTATGATCCCAGTATGATCCCTGTATGAATCCCTGTATGATCCCCTGTATGAATCCCTGTATGAATCCCTGTATAAATCCCTGTATGATCCCCTGTATGATCCCCTGTATGATCCCCTGTATCAATCCCTGTATGAATCCCTGTATGATCCCCTGTATCAATCCCTGTATGATCCCAGTATGATCCCTGTATGAATCCCTGTATGATCCCCTGTATGAATCCCTGTATGAATCCCTGTATGATCCCCTGTATCAATCCCTGTATGATCCCAGTATGATCCCTGTATGAATCCCTGTATGATCCCCTGTATGAATCCCTGTATGAATCCCTGTATGAATCCCTGTATGATCCCTGTATGATCCCCTGTATGAATCCCTGTATGAATCCCTGTATGAATCCCTGTATGAATCCCTGTATGATCCCCTGTATCAATCCCTGTATGAATCCCTGTATGAATCCCTGTATGATCCCCTGTATCAATCCCTGTATGATCCCAGTATGATCCCTGTATGAATCCCTGTATGATCCCTGTATGATCCCCTGTATGAATCCCTGTATGAATCCCTGTATGAATCCCTGTATGAATCCCTGTATGAATCCCTGTATGATCCCCTGTATCAATCCCTGTATGAATCCCTGTATGAATCCCTGTATGATCCCCTGTATCAATCCCTGTATGATCCCAGTATGATCCCTGTATGAATCCCTGTATGATCCCCTGTATCAATCCCTGTATGATCCCAGTATGATCCCCTGTATGAATCCCTGTATGAATCCCTGTATGATCCCTGTATGATCCCTGTATGATCCCCTGTATGAATCCCTGTATGAATCCCTGTATGATCCCTGTATGATCCCCTGTATGATCCCCTGTATGAATCCCTGTATGATCCCCTGTATGATCCCCTGTATGAATCCCTGTATGATCCCCTGTATCAATCCCTGTATGATCCCAGTATGATCCCCTGTATGAATCCCTGTATGAATCCCTGTATGATCCCTGTATGATCCCTGTATGATCCCCTGTATGAATCCCTGTATGAATCCCTGTATGATCCCTGTATGATCCCCTGTATGATCCCCTGTATGATCCCCTGTATGATCCCCTGTATGATCCCCTGTATGAATCCCTGTATGATCCCAGTATGATCCCCTGTATGAATCCCTGTATGAATCCCTGTATGAATCCCTGTATGATCCCTGTATGATCCCCTGTATGAATCCCTGTATGAATCCCTGTATGATCCCTGTATGATCCCCTGTATGATCCCCTGTATGAATCCCTGTATGATCCCTGTATGAATCCCTGTATGATCCCTGTATGATCCCCAGTATGAATCCCTGTATGATCCCCTGTATGATCCCCTGTATGAATCCCTGTATGATCCCTGTATGATCCCCTGTATGAATCCCTGTATGATCCCCAGTATGAATCCCTGTATGATCCCCTGTATGAATCCCTGTATGAATCCCTGTATGAATCCCTGTATGATCCCTGTATGATCCCCAGTATGAATCCCTGTATGATCCCCTGTATGAATCCCTGTATGAATCCCTGTATGATCCCTGTATGATCCCCTGTATGAATCCCTGTATGATCCCCTGTATGAACCCCTGTATGAATCCCTGTATGATCCCCTGTATGAATCCCTGTATGATCCCTGTATGAATCCCTGTATGATCCCTGTATGATCCCTGTATGAATCCCTGTATGATCCCCTGTATGAATCCCTGTATGATCCCCTGTATCAATCCCTGTATGATCCCAGTATGATCCCTGTATGAATCCCTGTATGATCCCCTGTATCAATCCCTGTATGATCCCAGTATGATCCCTGTATGAATCCCTGTATGATCCCCTGTATGATCCCCTGTATGAATCCCTGTATGAATCCCTGTATGAATCCCTGTATGAATCCCTGTATGATCCCTGTATGATCCCCTGTATGAATCCCTGTATGAATCCCTGTATGATCCCCTGTATGAATCCCTGTATGAATCCCTGTATGATCCCTGTATGATCCCCTGTATGAATCCCTGTATGAATCCCTGTATGATCCCTGTATGATCCCCTGTATGATCCCCTGTATGAATCCCTGTATGAATCCCTGTATGAATCCCTGTATGAATCCCTGTATGATCCCCTGTATGAATCCCTGTATGAATCCCTGTATGAATCCCTGTATGAATCCCTGTATGAATCCCTGTATGATCCCCTGTATGAATCCCTGTATGAATCCCTGTATGAATCCCTGTATGAATCCCTGTATGATCCCCTGTATGAATCCCTGTATGAATCCCTGTATGATCCCCTGTATGAATCCCTGTATGATCCCCTGTATGAATCCCTGTATGAATCCCTGTATGATCCCCTGTATGAATCCCTGTATGATCCCTGTATGAATCCCTGTATGATCCCCTGTATGAATCCCTGTATGAATCCCTGTATGAATCCCTGTATGAATCCCTGTATGATCCCTGTATGAATCCCTGTATGAATCCCTGTATGATCCCCTGTATGATCCCCTGTATGATCCCTGTATGAATCCCTGTATGATCCCCTGTATGATCCCCTGTATGAATCCCTGTATGATCCCCTGTATGATCCCCTGTATGAATCCCTGTATGATCCCCTGTATGATCCCCTGTATGAATCCCTGTATGAATCCCTGTATGAATCCCTGTATGATCCCTGTATGATCCCCTGTATGAATCCCTGTATGATCCCTGTATGATCCCCTGTATGAATCCCTGTATGATCCCCTGTATGATCCCCAGTATGAATCCCTGTATGAATCCCTGTATGATCCCTGTATGATCCCCTGTATGATCCCCTGTATGAATCCCTGTATGAATCCCTGTATGATCCCCTGTATGAATCCCTGTATGATCCCCTGTATGAATCCCTGTATGATCCCTGTATGATCCCCTGTATGAATCCCTGTATGAATCCCTGTATGATCCCCTGTATGATCCCCAGTATGAATCCCTGTATGAATCCCTGTATGATCCCTGTATGATCCCCTGTATGATCCCCAGTATGAATCCCTGTATGAATCCCTGTATGAATCCCTGTATGATCCCCTGTATGAATCCCTGTATGATCCCCTGTATGAATCCCTGTATGATCCCTGTATGATCCCCTGTATGAATCCCTGTATGAATCCCTGTATGATCCCTGTATGATCCCCTGTATGAATCCCTGTATGATCCCCTGTATGATTCCCTGTATGATCCCCTGTATGATCCCCTGTATGATCCCTGTATGAATCCCTGTATGATCCCCTGTATGATTCCCTGTATGATCCCCTGTATGATCCCCTGTATGATCCCTGTATGAATCCCTGTGTGATCCCCTGTATGATTCCCTGTATGAATCCCTGTATGATCCCCTGTATGATTCCCTGTATGATCCCCTGTATGAATCCCTGTATGAATCCCTGTATGAATCCCTGTATGAATCCCTGTATGAATCCCTGTATGATTCCCTGTATGATCCCCTGTATGAATCCCTGTATGATCCCCTGTATGAATCCCTGTATGAATCCCTGTATGATTCCCTGTATGATCCCTCTATGAATCCCTGTATGAATCCCTGTATGATTCCCTGTATGATCCCCTGTATGAATCCCTGTATGATCCCCTGTATGAATCCCTGTATGAATCCCTGTATGAATCCCTGTATGAATCCCTGTATGATCCCCTGTATGATCCCCTGTATGAATCCCTGTATGATCCCCTGTATCAATCCCTGTAAGATCTCAGTATGATCCCCTGTATTATCCCCTGTATGAATCCCTGTATGATCCCTGTATGATCCCCTGTATGATCCCAGTATGATCCCCTGTATGATCCCCTGTATGAATCCCTGTATGATCCCCTGTATCAATCCCTGTATGAATCCCTGTATGATCCCTGTATGATTCCCTGTATGATCCCCTGTATGAATCCCTGTATGATCCCCTGTATGATCCCCTGTATGATCCCTGTATGAATCCCTGTATGATCCCCTGTATGATCCCCTGTATCAATCCCTGTATGATCCCAGTATGATCCCCTGTATGATCCCCTGTATGATCCCCTGTATGATCCCTGTATGAATCCCTGTATGATCCCCTGTATGATCCCCTGTATGATCCCCTGTATCAATCCCTGTATGAATCCCTGTATGATCCCTGTATGATTCCCTGTATGATCCCCTGTATGAATCCCTGTATGAATCCCTGTATGATCCCTGTATGATCCCCTGTATGAATCCCTGTATGATCCCTGTATGATCCCCTGTATGAATCCCTGTATGATCCCCTGTATGAATCGCCGTATGATCCCTGTATGAATCCCTGTATGAATCCCTGTATGATCCCTGTATGATCCCTGTATGATTCCCTGTATGATCTCTGTATGAATCCCTGTATGATCCCCTGTATGAAACCCTGTATGAATCCCTGTATGAATCCCTGTATGATCCCCTGTATGAATCCCTGTATGATCCCCTGTATGATCCCCTGTATGAATCCCTGTATGAATCCCTGTATTAATCCCTGTATGATCCCTGTATGAATCCCTGTATGATCCCAGTATGAGCCCCTGTATGAATCCCTGTATGATCCCAGTATGAGCCCCTGTATGAATCCCTGTATGATCCCTGTATGAATCCCTGTATGAATCCCTGTATGATCCCAGTATGAGCCCCTGTATGATCCCTGTATGATCCCTGTATGAATCCCTGTATGAATCCCTGTATGATCCCTGTATGAATCCCTGTATGAATCCCTGTATGATCCCTGTATGATCCCTGTATGAATCCCTGTATGATCCCTGTATGATCCTCTGTATGATCCCTGTATGAATCCCTGTATGATCCCTGTATGATCCCTGTATGAATCCCTGTATGATCCCTGTATGATCCTCTGTATGATCCCCTGTATCAATCCCTGTATGATCCCAGTATGAGCCCCTGTATGATCCCTGTATGATCCCTGTATGAATCCCTGTATGAATCCCTGTATGATCCCTGTATGAATCCCTGTATGATCCCTGTATGATCCCTGTATGAATCCCTGTATGAATCCCTGTATGATCCCAGTATGAGCCCCTGTATGATCCCTGTATGATCCCTGTATGAATCCCTGTATGAATCCCTGTATGATCCCTGTATGAATCCCTGTATGATCCCTGTATGATCCTCTGTATGATCCCTGTATGATCCCTGTATGATCCCTGTATGATCCCTGTATGATCCCTGTATGATCCCTGTATGAATCCCTGTATGATCCCTGTATGATCCCTGTATGATCCCTGTATGATCCCTGTATGAATCCCTGTATGATCCCTGTATGATCCTCTGTATGATCCCTGTATGATCCCTGTATGATCCCTGTATGATCCCTGTATGATCCCTGTATGAATCCCTGTATGAATCCCTGTATGATCCCTGTATGAATCCCTGTATGATCCCTGTATGATCCTCTGTATGATCCCTGTATGAATCCCTGTATGATCCCTGTATGATCCCTGTATGAATCCCTGTATGATCCCCTGTATGAATCCCTGTATGATCCCCTGTATGAATCCCTGTATGATCCCCTGTATGAATCCCTGTATGAATCCCTGTATGAATCCCTGTATGATCCCCTGTATCAATCCCTGTATGATCCCAGTATGATCCCTGTATGAATCCCTGTATGATCCCCTGTATGAATCCCTGTATGAATCCCTGTATCAATCCCTGTATGATCCCCTGTATGATCCCCTGTATGATCCCCTGTATCAATCCCTGTATGAATCCCTGTATGAATCCCTGTATGAATCCCTGTATGAATCCCTGTATGATCCCTGTATGAATCCCTGTATGAATCCCTGTATGAATCCCTGTATGATCCCCTGTATGATCCCCTGTATCAATCCCTGTATGAATCCCTGTATGAATCCCTGTATGATCCCCTGTATGAATCCCTGTATGAATCCCTGTATGAATCCCTGTATGAATCCCTGTATGAATCCCTGTATGATCCCCTGTATCAATCCCTGTATGAATCCCTGTATGAATCCCTGTATGATCCCCTGTATCAATCCCTGTATGATCCCAGTATGATCCCTGTATGAATCCCTGTATGATCCCTGTATGATCCCCTGTATGAATCCCTGTATGAATCCCTGTATGAATCCCTGTATGAATCCCTGTATGATCCCCTGTATCAATCCCTGTATGATCCCAGTATGATCCCTGTATGAATCCCTGTATGATCCCCTGTATCAATCCCTGTATGATCCCAGTATGATCCCCTGTATGATCCCCTGTATGAATCCCTGTATGAATCCCTGTATGAATCCCTGTATGAATCCCTGTATGATCCCTGTATGATCCCCTGTATGAATCCCTGTATGAATCCCTGTATGAATCCCTGTATGATCCCTGTATGATCCCCTGTATGAATCCCTGTATGAATCCCTGTATGAATCCCTGTATGAATCCCTGTATGATCCCCTGTATCAATCCCTGTATGAATCCCTGTATGAATCCCTGTATGATCCCCTGTATCAATCCCTGTATGATCCCAGTATGATCCCTGTATGAATCCCTGTATGATCCCTGTATGATCCCCTGTATGAATCCCTGTATGAATCCCTGTATGAATCCCTGTATGAATCCCTGTATGAATCCCTGTATGATCCCCTGTATCAATCCCTGTATGAATCCCTGTATGAATCCCTGTATGATCCCCTGTATCAATCCCTGTATGATCCCAGTATGATCCCTGTATGAATCCCTGTATGATCCCCTGTATCAATCCCTGTATGATCCCAGTATGATCCCCTGTATGAATCCCTGTATGAATCCCTGTATGATCCCTGTATGATCCCTGTATGATCCCCTGTATGAATCCCTGTATGAATCCCTGTATGATCCCTGTATGATCCCCTGTATGATCCCCTGTATGAATCCCTGTATGATCCCCTGTATGATCCCCTGTATGAATCCCTGTATGATCCCCTGTATCAATCCCTGTATGATCCCAGTATGATCCCCTGTATGAATCCCTGTATGAATCCCTGTATGATCCCTGTATGATCCCTGTATGATCCCCTGTATGAATCCCTGTATGAATCCCTGTATGATCCCTGTATGATCCCCTGTATGATCCCCTGTATGATCCCCTGTATGATCCCCTGTATGATCCCCTGTATGAATCCCTGTATGATCCCAGTATGATCCCCTGTATGAATCCCTGTATGAATCCCTGTATGAATCCCTGTATGATCCCTGTATGATCCCCTGTATGAATCCCTGTATGAATCCCTGTATGATCCCTGTATGATCCCCTGTATGATCCCCTGTATGAATCCCTGTATGATCCCTGTATGAATCCCTGTATGATCCCTGTATGATCCCCAGTATGAATCCCTGTATGATCCCCTGTATGATCCCCTGTATGAATCCCTGTATGATCCCTGTATGATCCCCTGTATGAATCCCTGTATGATCCCCAGTATGAATCCCTGTATGATCCCCTGTATGAATCCCTGTATGAATCCCTGTATGAATCCCTGTATGATCCCTGTATGATCCCCAGTATGAATCCCTGTATGATCCCCTGTATGAATCCCTGTATGAATCCCTGTATGATCCCTGTATGATCCCCTGTATGAATCCCTGTATGATCCCCTGTATGAACCCCTGTATGAATCCCTGTATGATCCCCTGTATGAATCCCTGTATGATCCCTGTATGAATCCCTGTATGATCCCTGTATGATCCCTGTATGAATCCCTGTATGATCCCCTGTATGAATCCCTGTATGATCCCCTGTATCAATCCCTGTATGATCCCAGTATGATCCCTGTATGAATCCCTGTATGATCCCCTGTATCAATCCCTGTATGATCCCAGTATGATCCCTGTATGAATCCCTGTATGATCCCCTGTATGATCCCCTGTATGAATCCCTGTATGAATCCCTGTATGAATCCCTGTATGAATCCCTGTATGATCCCTGTATGATCCCCTGTATGAATCCCTGTATGAATCCCTGTATGATCCCCTGTATGAATCCCTGTATGAATCCCTGTATGATCCCTGTATGATCCCCTGTATGAATCCCTGTATGAATCCCTGTATGATCCCTGTATGATCCCCTGTATGATCCCCTGTATGAATCCCTGTATGAATCCCTGTATGAATCCCTGTATGAATCCCTGTATGATCCCCTGTATGAATCCCTGTATGAATCCCTGTATGAATCCCTGTATGAATCCCTGTATGAATCCCTGTATGATCCCCTGTATGAATCCCTGTATGAATCCCTGTATGAATCCCTGTATGATCCCCTGTATGAATCCCTGTATGAATCCCTGTATGATCCCCTGTATGAATCCCTGTATGATCCCTGTATGATCCCCTGTATGAATCCCTGTATGAATCCCTGTATGATCCCCTGTATGAATCCCTGTATGATCCCTGTATGATCCCCTGTATGAATCCCTGTATGAATCCCTGTATGATCCCCTGTATGAATCCCTGTATGATCCCTGTATGAATCCCTGTATGATCCCCTGTATGAATCCCTGTATGAATCCCTGTATGAATCCCTGTATGAATCCCTGTATGATCCCTGTATGAATCCCTGTATGAATCCCTGTATGATCCCCTGTATGATCCCCTGTATGATCCCTGTATGAATCCCTGTATGATCCCCTGTATGATCCCCTGTATGAATCCCTGTATGATCCCCTGTATGATCCCCTGTATGAATCCCTGTATGATCCCCTGTATGATCCCCTGTATGAATCCCTGTATGAATCCCTGTATGAATCCCTGTATGATCCCTGTATGATCCCCTGTATGAATCCCTGTATGATCCCTGTATGATCCCCTGTATGAATCCCTGTATGATCCCCTGTATGATCCCCAGTATGAATCCCTGTATGAATCCCTGTATGATCCCTGTATGATCCCCTGTATGATCCCCTGTATGAATCCCTGTATGAATCCCTGTATGATCCCCTGTATGAATCCCTGTATGATCCCCTGTATGAATCCCTGTATGATCCCTGTATGATCCCCTGTATGAATCCCTGTATGAATCCCTGTATGATCCCCTGTATGATCCCCAGTATGAATCCCTGTATGAATCCCTGTATGATCCCTGTATGATCCCCTGTATGATCCCCAGTATGAATCCCTGTATGAATCCCTGTATGAATCCCTGTATGATCCCCTGTATGAATCCCTGTATGATCCCCTGTATGAATCCCTGTATGATCCCTGTATGATCCCCTGTATGAATCCCTGTATGAATCCCTGTATGATCCCTGTATGATCCCCTGTATGAATCCCTGTATGATCCCCTGTATGATTCCCTGTATGATCCCCTGTATGATCCCCTGTATGATCCCTGTATGAATCCCTGTATGATCCCCTGTATGATTCCCTGTATGATCCCCTGTATGATCCCCTGTATGATCCCTGTATGAATCCCTGTGTGATCCCCTGTATGATTCCCTGTATGAATCCCTGTATGATCCCCTGTATGATTCCCTGTATGATCCCCTGTATGAATCCCTGTATGAATCCCTGTATGAATCCCTGTATGAATCCCTGTATGAATCCCTGTATGATTCCCTGTATGATCCCCTGTATGAATCCCTGTATGATCCCCTGTATGAATCCCTGTATGAATCCCTGTATGATTCCCTGTATGATCCCTCTATGAATCCCTGTATGAATCCCTGTATGATTCCCTGTATGATCCCCTGTATGAATCCCTGTATGATCCCCTGTATGAATCCCTGTATGAATCCCTGTATGAATCCCTGTATGAATCCCTGTATGATCCCCTGTATGATCCCCTGTATGAATCCCTGTATGATCCCCTGTATCAATCCCTGTAAGATCTCAGTATGATCCCCTGTATTATCCCCTGTATGAATCCCTGTATGATCCCTGTATGATCCCCTGTATGATCCCAGTATGATCCCCTGTATGATCCCCTGTATGAATCCCTGTATGATCCCCTGTATCAATCCCTGTATGAATCCCTGTATGATCCCTGTATGATTCCCTGTATGATCCCCTGTATGAATCCCTGTATGATCCCCTGTATGATCCCCTGTATGATCCCTGTATGAATCCCTGTATGATCCCCTGTATGAATCCCTGTATGATCCCTGTATGATCCCTGTATGATTCCCTGTATGATCCCCTGTATGAATCCCTGTATGAATCCCTGTATGATCCCTGTATGATCCCCTGTATGAATCCCTGTATGATCCCTGTATGATCCCCTGTATGAATCCCTGTATGATCCCCTGTATGAATCGCCGTATGATCCCTGTATGAATCCCTGTATGAATCCCTGTATGATCCCTGTATGATCCCTGTATGATTCCCTGTATGATCTCTGTATGAATCCCTGTATGATCCCCTGTATGAAACCCTGTATGAATCCCTGTATGAATCCCTGTATGATCCCCTGTATGAATCCCTGTATGATCCCCTGTATGATCCCCTGTATGAATCCCTGTATGAATCCCTGTATTAATCCCTGTATGATCCCTGTATGAATCCCTGTATGATCCCAGTATGAGCCCCTGTATGAATCCCTGTATGATCCCAGTATGAGCCCCTGTATGAATCCCTGTATGATCCCTGTATGAATCCCTGTATGAATCCCTGTATGATCCCAGTATGAGCCCCTGTATGATCCCTGTATGATCCCTGTATGAATCCCTGTATGAATCCCTGTATGATCCCTGTATGAATCCCTGTATGAATCCCTGTATGATCCCTGTATGATCCCTGTATGAATCCCTGTATGATCCCTGTATGATCCTCTGTATGATCCCTGTATGAATCCCTGTATGATCCCTGTATGATCCCTGTATGAATCCCTGTATGATCCCTGTATGATCCTCTGTATGATCCCCTGTATCAATCCCTGTATGATCCCAGTATGAGCCCCTGTATGATCCCTGTATGATCCCTGTATGAATCCCTGTATGAATCCCTGTATGATCCCTGTATGAATCCCTGTATGATCCCTGTATGATCCCTGTATGAATCCCTGTATGAATCCCTGTATGATCCCAGTATGAGCCCCTGTATGATCCCTGTATGATCCCTGTATGAATCCCTGTATGAATCCCTGTATGATCCCTGTATGAATCCCTGTATGATCCCTGTATGATCCTCTGTATGATCCCTGTATGATCCCTGTATGATCCCTGTATGATCCCTGTATGATCCCTGTATGATCCCTGTATGAATCCCTGTATGATCCCTGTATGATCCCTGTATGATCCCTGTATGATCCCTGTATGAATCCCTGTATGATCCCTGTATGATCCTCTGTATGATCCCTGTATGAATCCCTGTATGATCCCTGTATGATCCCTGTATGATCCCTGTATGATCCCTGTATGATCCCTGTATGAATCCCTGTATGAATCCCTGTATGATCCCTGTATGAATCCCTGTATGATCCCTGTATGATCCTCTGTATGATCCCTGTATGAATCCCTGTATGATCCCTGTATGATCCCTGTATGAATCCCTGTATGATCCCCTGTATGAATCCCTGTATGATCCCCTGTATGAATCCCTGTATGATCCCCTGTATGAATCCCTGTATGAATCCCTGTATGAATCCCTGTATGATCCCCTGTATCAATCCCTGTATGATCCCAGTATGATCCCTGTATGAATCCCTGTATGATCCCCTGTATGAATCCCTGTATGAATCCCTGTATCAATCCCTGTATGATCCCCTGTATGATCCCCTGTATGATCCCCTGTATCAATCCCTGTATGAATCCCTGTATGAATCCCTGTATGAATCCCTGTATGAATCCCTGTATGATCCCTGTATGAATCCCTGTATGAATCCCTGTATGAATCCCTGTATGATCCCCTGTATGATCCCCTGTATCAATCCCTGTATGAATCCCTGTATGAATCCCTGTATGATCCCCTGTATGAATCCCTGTATGAATCCCTGTATGAATCCCTGTATGAATCCCTGTATGAATCCCTGTATGATCCCCTGTATCAATCCCTGTATGAATCCCTGTATGAATCCCTGTATGATCCCCTGTATCAATCCCTGTATGATCCCAGTATGATCCCTGTATGAATCCCTGTATGATCCCTGTATGATCCCCTGTATGAATCCCTGTATGAATCCCTGTATGAATCCCTGTATGAATCCCTGTATGATCCCCTGTATCAATCCCTGTATGATCCCAGTATGATCCCTGTATGAATCCCTGTATGATCCCCTGTATCAATCCCTGTATGATCCCAGTATGATCCCCTGTATGATCCCCTGTATGAATCCCTGTATGAATCCCTGTATGAATCCCTGTATGAATCCCTGTATGATCCCTGTATGATCCCCTGTATGAATCCCTGTATGAATCCCTGTATGATCCCTGTATGATCCCCTGTATGATCCCCTGTATGAATCCCTGTATGATCCCTGTATGAATCCCTGTATGAATCCCTGTATGAATCCCTGTATGATCCCTGTATGATCCCCAGTATGAATCCCTGTATGATCCCCAGTATGAATCCCTGTATGATCCCCTGTATGATCCCCTGTATGAATCCCTGTATGATCCCTGTATGATCCCCTGTATGAATCCCTGTATGATCCCCTGTATGAATCCCTGTATGAATCCCTGTATGATCCCTGTATGATCCCCTGTATGATCCCCTGTATGAATCCCTGTATGATCCCTGTATGAATCCCTGTATGAATCCCTGTATGAATCCCTGTATGATCCCTGTATGATCCCCAGTATGAATCCCTGTATGATCCCCAGTATGAATCCCTGTATGATCCCCTGTATGATCCCCTGTATGAATCCCTGTATGATCCCTGTATGATCCCCAGTATGAATCCCTGTATGATCCCCTGTATGAATCCCTGTATGAATCCCTGTATGATCCCTGTATGATCCCCTGTATGAATCCCTGTATGATCCCCTGTATGAACCCCTGTATGAATCCCTGTATGATCCCCTGTATGAATCCCTGTATGATCCCTGTATGAATCCCTGTATGATCCCTGTATGATCCCTGTATGAATCCCTGTATGATCCCCTGTATGAATCCCTGTATGATCCCCTGTATCAATCCCTGTATGATCCCAGTATGATCCCTGTATGAATCCCTGTATGATCCCCTGTATCAATCCCTGTATGATCCCAGTATGATCCCTGTATGAATCCCTGTATGATCCCCTGTATGATCCCCTGTATGAATCCCTGTATGAATCCCTGTATGAATCCCTGTATGAATCCCTGTATGATCCCTGTATGATCCCCTGTATGAATCCCTGTATGAATCCCTGTATGATCCCTGTATGATCCCCTGTATGAATCCCTGTATGAATCCCTGTATGATCCCCTGTATGAATCCCTGTATGAATCCCTGTATGAATCCCTGTATGATCCCCTGTATGAATCCCTGTATGAATCCCTGTATGAATCCCTGTATGAATCCCTGTATGAATCCCTGTATGAATCCCTGTATGATCCCTGTATGATCCCCTGTATGAATCCCTGTATGAATCCCTGTATGATCCCCTGTATGAATCCCTGTATGAATCCCTGTATGAATCCCTGTATGAATCCCTGTATGATCCCCTGTATGAATCCCTGTATGAATCCCTGTATGAATCCCTGTATGAATCCCTGTATGAATCCCTGTATGATCCCCTGTATGAATCCCTGTATGAATCCCTGTATGATCCCCTGTATGAATCCCTGTATGATCCCCTGTATGAATCCCTGTATGAATCCCTGTATGATCCCCTGTATGAATCCCTGTATGATCCCTGTATGAATCCCTGTATGATCCCCTGTATGAATCCCTGTATGAATCCCTGTATGAATCCCTGTATGAATCCCTGTATGATCCCCTGTATGAATCCCTGTATGAATCCCTGTATGAATCCCTGTATGATCCCTGTATGATCCCCTGTATGAATCCCTGTATGAATCCCTGTATGATCCCCTGTATGAATCCCTGTATGATCCCCTGTATGAATCCCTGTATGAATCCCTGTATGAATCCCTGTATGATCCCTGTATGATCCCCTGTATGAATCCCTGTATGATCCCTGTATGAATCCCTGTATGATCCCTGTATGATCCCCTGTATGAATCCCTGTATGAATCCCTGTATGATCCCCTGTATGAATCCCTGTATGATCCCCTGTATGAATCCCTGTATGAATCCCTGTATGAATCCCTGTATGATCCCTGTATGATCCCCTGTATGAATCCCTGTATGATCCCTGTATGATCCCCTGTATGAATCCCTGTATGATCCCTGTATGAATCCCTGTATGATCCCTGTATGATCCCCTGTATGAATCCCTGTATGAATCCCTGTATGATCCCCTGTATGAATCCCTGTATGAATCCCTGTATGAATCCCTGTATGAATCCCTGTATGAATCCCTGTATGATCCCTGTATGATCCCTGTATGAATCCCTGTATGATCCCTGTATGAATCCCTGTATGATCCCCTGTATGATCCCCTGTATGAATCCCTGTATGAATCCCTGTATGAATCCCTGTATGAATCCCTGTATGATCCCCTGTATGAATCCCTGTATGATCCCTGTATGATCCCCTGTATGAATCCCTGTATGATCCCCTGTATGATCCCCAGTATGAATCCCTGTATGAATCCCTGTATGATCCCTGTATGATCCCCTGTATGATCCCCTGTATGAATCCCTGTATGAATCCCTGTATGATCCCTGTATGATCCCCTGTATGAATCCCTGTATGATCCCCTGTATGATCCCCTGTATGAATCCCTGTATGAATCCCTGTATGATCCCTGTATGATCCCCTGTATGAATCCCTGTATGAATCCCTGTATGATCCCCTGTATGATTCCCTGTATGATCCCCTGTATGATCCCCTGTATGATCCCTGTATGAATCCCTGTATGATCCCCTGTATGATTCCCTGTATGATCCCCTGTATGATCCCCTGTATGATCCCTGTATGAATCCCTGTATGATCCCCTGTATGATTCCCTGTATGAATCCCTGTATGATCCCCTGTATGATTCCCTGTATGATCCCCTGTATGAATCCCTGTATGAATCCCTGTATGAATCCCTGTATGAATCCCTGTATGATTCCCTGTATGATCCCCTGTATGAATCCCTGTATGATCCCCTGTATGAATCCCTGTATGAATCCCTGTATGAATCCCTGTATGAATCCCTGTATGATCCCTGTATGATCCCTGTATGAATCCCTGTATGATCCCTGTATGAATCCCTGTATGATCCCCTGTATGATCCCCTGTATGAATCCCTGTATGAATCCCTGTATGAATCCCTGTATGAATCCCTGTATGATCCCCTGTATGAATCCCTGTATGATCCCTGTATGATCCCCTGTATGAATCCCTGTATGATCCCCTGTATGATCCCCAGTATGAATCCCTGTATGAATCCCTGTATGATCCCTGTATGATCCCCTGTATGATCCCCTGTATGAATCCCTGTATGAATCCCTGTATGATCCCTGTATGATCCCCTGTATGAATCCCTGTATGATCCCTGTATGATCCCCTGTATGAATCCCTGTATGAATCCCTGTATGATCCCTGTATGATCCCCTGTATGAATCCCTGTATGAATCCCTGTATGATCCCCTGTATGATTCCCTGTATGATCCCCTGTATGATCCCCTGTATGATCCCTGTATGAATCCCTGTATGATCCCCTGTATGATTCCCTGTATGATCCCCTGTATGATCCCCTGTATGATCCCTGTATGAATCCCTGTATGATCCCCTGTATGATTCCCTGTATGAATCCCTGTATGATCCCCTGTATGATTCCCTGTATGATCCCCTGTATGAATCCCTGTATGAATCCCTGTATGAATCCCTGTATGAATCCCTGTATGATTCCCTGTATGATCCCCTGTATGAATCCCTGTATGATCCCCTGTATGAATCCCTGTATGAATCCCTGTATGATTCCCTGTATGATCCCTGTATGAATCCCTGTATGAATCCCTGTATGATTCCCTGTATGATCCCCTGTATGAATCCCTGTATGATCCCCTGTATGAATCCCTGTATGAATCCCTGTATGAATCCCTGTATGATCCCCTGTATGATCCCCTGTATGAATCCCTGTATGATCCCCTGTATCAATCCCTGTATGATCTCAGTATGATCCCCTGTATGATCCCCTGTATGAATCCCTGTATGATCCCTGTATGATCCCCTGTATGATCCCAGTATGATCCCCTGTATGATCCCCTGTATGAATCCCTGTATGATCCCCTGTATCAATCCCTGTGTGAATCCCTGTATGATCCCTGTATGATTCCCTGTATGATCCCCTGTATGAATCCCTGTATGATCCCCTGTATGATCCCCTGTATCAGTCCCTGTATGATCCCAGTATGATCCCCTGTATGATCCCCTGTATGATCCCCTGTATGATCCCTGTATGAATCCCTGTATGATCCCCTGTATGATCCCCTGTATGATCCCCTGTATGAATCCCTGTATGATCCCCTGTATGATCCCCTGTATGATCCCTGTATGAATCCCTGTATGATCCCCTGTATGATCCCTGTATGAATCCCTGTATGATCCCCTGTATGATCCCCTGTATCAATCCCTGTATGATCCCAGTATGATCCCCTGTATGATCCCCTGTATGATCCCCTGTATGATCCCTGTATGAATCCCTGTATGATCCCCTGTATGATCCCCTGTATGATCCCCTGTATGAATCCCTGTATGATCCCCTGTATGATCCCCTGTATGATCCCTGTATGAATCCCTGTATGATCCCCTGTATGATCCCCTGTATCAATCCCTGTATGATCCCAGTATGATCCCCTGTATGATCCCCTGTATGATCCCTGTATGAATCCCTGTATGAATCCCTGTATGATCCCTGTATGATTCCCTGTATGATCCCCTGTATCAATCCCTGTATGAATCCCTGTATGAATCCCTGTATGATCCCCTGTATCAATCCCTGTATGAATCCCTGTATGAATCCCTGTATGAATCTCTGTATGATCCCCTGTATCAATCCCTGTATGATCCCAGTATGATCCCTGTATGAATCCCTGTATGATCCCCTGTATCAATCCCTGTATGATCCCAGTATGATCCCCTGTATGATCCCCTGTATGAATCCCTGTATGAATCCCTGTATGAATCCCTGTATGAATCCCTGTATGATCCCTGTATGATCCCCTGTATGAATCCCTGTATGAATCCCTGTATGATCCCTGTATGATCCCCTGTATGATCCCCTGTATGAATCCCTGTATGATCCCTGTATGAATCCCTGTATGAATCCCTGTATGAATCCCTGTATGATCCCTGTATGATCCCCAGTATGAATCCCTGTATGATCCCCAGTATGAATCCCTGTATGATCCCCTGTATGATCCCCTGTATGAATCCCTGTATGATCCCTGTATGATCCCCTGTATGAATCCCTGTATGATCCCCAGTATGAATCCCTGTATGATCCCCTGTATGAATCCCTGTATGAATCCCTGTATGAATCCCTGTATGATCCCTGTATGATCCCCAGTATGAATCCCTGTATGATCCCCTGTATGAATCCCTGTATGAATCCCTGTATGATCCCTGTATGATCCCCTGTATGAATCCCTGTATGATCCCCTGTATGAACCCCTGTATGAATCCCTGTATGATCCCCTGTATGAATCCCTGTATGATCCCTGTATGAATCCCTGTATGATCCCTGTATGATCCCTGTATGAATCCCTGTATGATCCCCTGTATGAATCCCTGTATGATCCCCTGTATCAATCCCTGTATGATCCCAGTATGATCCCTGTATGAATCCCTGTATGATCCCCTGTATCAATCCCTGTATGATCCCAGTATGATCCCTGTATGAATCCCTGTATGATCCCCTGTATGATCCCCTGTATGAATCCCTGTATGAATCCCTGTATGAATCCCTGTATGAATCCCTGTATGATCCCTGTATGATCCCCTGTATGAATCCCTGTATGATCCCCTGTATGAATCCCTGTATGAATCCCTGTATGAATCCCTGTATGATCCCTGTATGATCCCCTGTATGAATCCCTGTATGAATCCCTGTATGAATCCGTGTATGAATCCCTGTATGAATCCCTGTATGATCCCTGTATGATCCCTGTATGAATCCCTGTATGATCCCTGTATGAATCCCTGTATGATCCCCTGTATGATCCCCTGTATGAATCCCTGTATGAATCCCTGTATGAATCCCTGTATGAATCCCTGTATGATCCCCTGTATGAATCCCTGTATGATCCCTGTATGATCCCCTGTATGAATCCCTGTATGATCCCCTGTATGATCCCCAGTATGAATCCCTGTATGAATCCCTGTATGATCCCCTGTATGATCCCCTGTATGAATCCCTGTATGAATCCCTGTATGATCCCTGTATGATCCCCTGTATGAATCCCTGTATGATCCCTGTATGATCCCCTGTATGAATCCCTGTATGAATCCCTGTATGATCCCTGTATGATCCCCTGTATGAATCCCTGTATGAATCCCTGTATGATCCCCTGTATGATTCCCTGTATGATCCCCTGTATGATCCCCTGTATGATCCCTGTATGAATCCCTGTATGATCCCCTGTATGATTCCCTGTATGATCCCCTGTATGATCCCCTGTATGATCCCTGTATGAATCCCTGTATGATCCCCTGTATGATTCCCTGTATGAATCCCTGTATGATCCCCTGTATGATTCCCTGTATGATCCCCTGTATGAATCCCTGTATGAATCCCTGTATGAATCCCTGTATGAATCCCTGTATGATTCCCTGTATGATCCCCTGTATGAATCCCTGTATGATCCCCTGTATGAATCCCTGTATGAATCCCTGTATGATTCCCTGTATGATCCCTGTATGAATCCCTGTATGAATCCCTGTATGATTCCCTGTATGATCCCCTGTATGAATCCCTGTATGATCCCCTGTATGAATCCCTGTATGAATCCCTGTATGAATCCCTGTATGAATCCCTGTATGATCCCCTGTATGATCCCCTGTATGAATCCCTGTATGATCCCCTGTATCAATCCCTGTATGATCTCAGTATGATCCCCTGTATGATCCCCTGTATGAATCCCTGTATGATCCCTGTATGATCCCCTGTATGATCCCAGTATGATCCCCTGTATGATCCCCTGTATGAATCCCTGTATGATCCCTGTATGATCCCCTGTATGATCCCCTGTATGAATCCCTGTATGATCCCTGTATGATCCCCTGTATGATCCCTGTATGATTCCCTGTATGATCCCTGTATGATCCCCTGTATGAATCCCTGTATGATCTCAGTATGATCCCCTGTATGATCCCTGTATGATTCCCTGTATGATCCCCTGTATGAATCCCTGTATGATCCCTGTATGATCCCCTGTATGATCCCTGTATGATTCCCTGTATGATCCCTGTATGATCCCCTGTATGAATCCCTGTATGATCCCTGTATGATCCCTGTATGATCCCTGTATGATTCCCTGTATGATCCCCTGTATGAATCCCTGTATGATCCCTGTATGATCCCTGTATGATCCCCTGTATGATCCCCTGTATGAATCCCTGTATGATCCCTGTATGATCCCCTGTATGATCCCAGTATGATCCCCTGTATGATCCCCTGTATGAATCCCTGTATGATCCCTGTATGATCCCTGTATGATTCCCTGTATGATCCCCTGTATCAATCCCTGTATGAATCCCTGTATGATCCCTGTATGATCCCTGTATGATTCCCTGTATGATCCCCTGTATCAATCCCTGTATGAATCCCTGTATGATCCCTGTATGATCCCCTGTATGAATCCCTGTATGATCCCTTTATGATCCCTGTATGATTCCCTGTATGATCCCCTGTATCAATCCCTGTATGAATCCCTGTATGAATCCCTGTATGATCCCCTGTATGATCCCCTGTATCAATCCCTGTATGATCCCAGTATGATCCCCTGTATGATCCCCTGTATGATCCCCTGTATGATCCCTGTATGAATCCCTGTATGATCCCCTGTATGATCCCCTGTATGATCCCCTGTATGAATCCCTGTATGATCCCCTGTATGATCCCCTGTATGATCCCTGTATGAATCCCTGTATGATCCCCTGTATGATCCCTGTATGAATCCCTGTATGATCCCCTGTATGATCCCCTGTATCAATCCCTGTATGATCCCAGTATGATCCCCTGTATGATCCCCTGTATGATCCCCTGTATGATCCCTGTATGAATCCCTGTATGATCCCCTGTATGATCCCCTGTATGATCCCCTGTATGAATCCCTGTATGATCCCCTGTATGATCCCCTGTATGATCCCTGTATGAATCCCTGTATGATCCCCTGTATGATCCCCTGTATGATCCCCTGTATGAATCCCTGTATGATCCCCTGTATGATCCCCTGTATGATCCCTGTATGATCCCTGTATGATCCCCTGTATGATCCCCTGTATGATCCCCTGTATCAATCCCTGTATGATCCCAGTATGATCCCCTGTATGATCCCCTGTATGATCCCTGTATGAATCCCTGTATGAATCCCTGTATGATCCCTGTATGATTCCCTGTATGATCCCCTGTATGAATCCCTGTATGAATCCCTGTATGATCCCTGTATGATCCCCTGTATGAATCCCTGTATGATCCCTGTATGATCCCCTGTATGAATCCCTGTATGATCCCTGTATGATCCCCTGTATGAATCGCCGTATGATCCCTGTATGAATCCCTGTATGAATCCCTGTATGATCCCTGTATGATCCCTGTATGATTCCCTGTATGATCCCTGTATGATCTCAGTATGATCCCCTGTATGATCCCTGTATGATTCCCTGTATGATCCCCTGTATGAATCCCTGTATGATCCCTGTATGATCCCCTGTATGATCCCTGTATGATTCCCTGTATGATCCCTGTATGATCCCCTGTATGAATCCCTGTATGATCCCTGTATGATCCCTGTATGATCCCTGTATGATTCCCTGTATGATCCCCTGTATGAATCCCTGTATGATCCCTGTATGATCCCTGTATGATCCCCTGTATGATCCCCTGTATGAATCCCTGTATGATCCCTGTATGATCCCCTGTATGATCCCAGTATGATCCCCTGTATGATCCCCTGTATGAATCCCTGTATGATCCCTGTATGATCCCTGTATGATTCCCTGTATGATCCCCTGTATCAATCCCTGTATGAATCCCTGTATGATCCCTGTATGATCCCTGTATGATTCCCTGTATGATCCCCTGTATCAATCCCTGTATGAATCCCTGTATGATCCCTGTATGATCCCCTGTATGAATCCCTGTATGATCCCTGTATGATCCCTGTATGATTCCCTGTATGATCCCCTGTATCAATCCCTGTATGAATCCCTGTATGAATCCCTGTATGATCCCCTGTATGATCCCCTGTATCAATCCCTGTATGATCCCAGTATGATCCCCTGTATGATCCCCTGTATGATCCCCTGTATGATCCCTGTATGAATCCCTGTATGATCCCCTGTATGATCCCCTGTATGATCCCCTGTATGAATCCCTGTATGATCCCCTGTATGATCCCCTGTATGATCCCTGTATGAATCCCTGTATGATCCCCTGTATGATCCCTGTATGAATCCCTGTATGATCCCCTGTATGATCCCCTGTATCAATCCCTGTATGATCCCAGTATGATCCCCTGTATGATCCCCTGTATGATCCCCTGTATGATCCCTGTATGAATCCCTGTATGATCCCCTGTATGATCCCCTGTATGATCCCCTGTATGAATCCCTGTATGATCCCCTGTATGATCCCCTGTATGATCCCTGTATGAATCCCTGTATGATCCCCTGTATGATCCCCTGTATGATCCCCTGTATGAATCCCTGTATGATCCCCTGTATGATCCCCTGTATGATCCCTGTATGATCCCTGTATGATCCCCTGTATGATCCCCTGTATGATCCCCTGTATCAATCCCTGTATGATCCCAGTATGATCCCCTGTATGATCCCCTGTATGATCCCTGTATGAATCCCTGTATGAATCCCTGTATGATCCCTGTATGATTCCCTGTATGATCCCCTGTATGAATCCCTGTATGAATCCCTGTATGATCCCTGTATGATCCCCTGTATGAATCCCTGTATGATCCCTGTATGATCCCCTGTATGAATCCCTGTATGATCCCTGTATGATCCCCTGTATGAATCGCCGTATGATCCCTGTATGAATCCCTGTATGAATCCCTGTATGATCCCTGTATGATCCCTGTATGATTCCCTGTATGATCCCTGTATGAATCCCTGTATGATCCCCTGTATGAAACCCTGTATGAATCCCTGTATGAATCCCTGTATGATCCCTGTAATATCCCCTGTATGAATCCCTGTATGATCCCTGTAATATCCCCTGTATGAATCCCTGTATGAATCCCTGTATGAATCCCTGTATGATCCCTGTATGATCCCTGTATGATTCCCTGTATGAATCCCTGTATGAATCCCTGTATGAATCCCTGTATGATCCCTGTATGATCCCTGTATGATTCCCTGTATGAATGCCTGTATGATCCCCTGTATGAATCACTGTATGATCCCCTGTATGATCCCAGTATGATCCCTGTATGATCCCTGTATGATCCCTGTATGATCCCTGTATGATCCCTGTATGATCCCTGTATGAATCCCTGTATGAATCCCTGTATGAATCACTGTATGATCCCCTGTATGAATCCCTGTATGATCCCCTGTATGAATCCCTGTATGATCCCCTGTATGATCCCAGTATGATCCCAGTATGATCCCTGTATGATCCCTGTATGATCCCTGTGTGAATCCCTGTATGAATCCCTGTATCAATCCCTGTATGATCCCCTGTATGAATCACTGTATGATCCCCTGTATGATCCCAGTATGATCCCAGTATGATCCCTGTATGATCCCAGTATGATCCCTGTATGATCCCTGTATGATCCCAGTATGATCCCTGTATGATCCCAGTATGATCCCTGTATGATCCCTGTATGATCCCAGTATGATCCCTGTATGATCCCAGTATGATCCCAGTATGATCCCTGTATGATCCCAGTATGATCCCTGTATGATCCCTGTATGGATGCATTCAAGTCTTTTTCCTTTCTTTGTGATTCCAGGATTGAGTCACATGTTTCCCTTTCTCGACCTCTGCAGTGAGGAAAACTGCATTTCTTTTGTGTTTCCTTTTTTGTCATCAGGAAAAACTTAAATTGTAATTTTATAGACATATGATGACATAAGAGACCGTTACCATCCATTCGTGGCTAAAGGTGGAAGTGGACATGAGGCTCCTGGACATTTTTTACAGTAAATATAATTAAAATAACGTATTCTGATTATGGCCCTGTGTGCATGCACACAGTCTGAACATGCATGTCCACAGGGTGGAGCAGGTGTTATGTTGTGTGTCTTGCAGCTTCTCTGTTCTCACTCCATGCTGTGTATTTACTGAAATAGTCTTTAGCATGTTCTGCAGCTGTAAAGGTCATCTTAATGAAGGCAGATCATTTACAGGAAATGAGTTATCAAAGTAGGGACACTCACCTCTGGTGTCACCTTGGTGGGCTGAAGAATAAAAAGCTGCAGAGCTGTGAAGACAGTGGATTGATGTAAATCGCTATCAGAGATTAGCAGGCACGACTTAGTTTGGATACAAAGAAGCAACACAACTGTACCTCCATCAAACAGAGCCAGGAATGCCAAAATAAGGAAAGGAGCTGTTTTCCCAACAAACTCATACATCACACTGCCAAATGGGGGTCCAACTGTGAAGAAAAGGCTGAATGGTGAGTAATGGACAAATCCACAGTGCACTCAGGATGCCACAAAGCTCAGGCTGTGTCCGCTTATTTCTTTATTTCCTGTGTAGAAATGACAGCTTCTCTGTTGTCATCAATTATTTATGCATCAGTAGAAGCTGCAGCATATAATGTTCAGCCTGGACAGTTCATCAGTTCACATGTGAATGCAACACTGTAGCAATTCTCAGACAAAGCAGACTTTATATGTGTTTTTATTGTGCTATCATTTATTGGGAGTTTTATGTAAAGATCCAGTGAATATTTCAGATTTGGTCGTCTTTACAGAGTAACTGAAAAGCTACACACACATACCTAACACTCCTAATGCCAAACCTCCCAAGGCAATGCCAATGGCATGACCTCTCTCCTCATCATCTGTGTACACACTGGCGAGCATTCCCATCCCTGAAAAACACACAGTTGTACGGATCAGGCGATGGAAATTCAGAACAGGCAGAAAAAGATCAGAACGTGTTTGTTTCAGCAGGAGCGCTGCAGGCCAATGTGTGCGACATGCAACATACAGGCCATTGTACTGTTGCTCTATAAGAGCAGGAAACAACAGCTGCTCAGTGAAACTGCATGGCTCACAATAGAGTTGTTGGGCACAGATCTGTTGGAGCGCTGAGCGCACATCAGATTATAACTTCATCATTTGTTTTATGTCATCTTCCAGTTTAATCTAGTTTATTATCAAGTCAATGATGATCTGTTCTCACACCCAAACAAGTAGATGTTGCAGATATGCTTCAGGCCTTCAAACAGACAGTTTCCTATAAATCCATAATGGGACGATGATCTTAAATAGAGAGGCTCTACACAATGAATGAATGTTAATGCATTCACATATACAGAACAGTGAATATTTAAAGATTGATGAGGAGATCATACCCGCCACAGATGAGCAGGACGAACCCACGCCTTGAAGCGATCTGGCCACAAACAGCAGAGCGTAGCTCGATGAGAAGGCAAACACTTCACAACAGGACAACAACACAAACAAAGAACCATCAGACATGATGCAAAACTGCTGCTTCTCATCATGAACATTTGTTTGCTGGAACTTACTGATAGTAGAGATGAACATTATACAGAAGCCAGCAAATATGGGAAGCTGGTATCCTATCCTGAAGGGCCACAGAGGATAAAAGGAAGACATTAGAAATGTCCAACATGAGTCTTTATCTTTAGCTTAGAAAAGAGACATTTATAACAATATCAGTGGAAGATGATTCAGTCACAGCTGCAGAAATTCATGAGAATAAAGAAAGAAAGCATTGGTTTGATGGATAGTTATTAAATGAGTGAGAGTGTGGTCCAAAACAGCACGTAGCACAATAATGTAATATCATTAATAAACTTGATAGATAGCAAAGGATTTGACACACCCTAAGGTACTTTTGCATGTGGCGTTCTCTTTTAAATGTTAGCCTGTTAACCAGAACAGTGGAGGAAGATTAGAAGGCTGAAAGCTGCCATCCGCATCAAAACAAAATCATAGCTTAGATACCTGACATGCTTGACTGGCCTTGTATTGTCCTCCGTCAGCAGAGAAGGTGACTAAGAAGCCGTAATAGGACCACATTCTTTGCTTGAATTGCAGCATATGTGGGTGTCTGTATGAGACACTAAATGTTGCCTTTCAGGTGGAGTTACGCTTTTCCCTCCGCCCTCAACGTCTAATTCACCGTTTGGAAAATGTTCCCTCACCATCAGCAGGATTTCAAGTCATTCAGGACCGTTCAAATGTGGTTTTCACCAACATGATAAAATCTTACATGTCTCAGGTCATGTGTTTTATTCCAGTTTTATTCAGGTTCAGTTTAGTCACACCCCGCAGTGGACTCGCACGTCGACAGCCGATGGATGGTTGAGCCATGGACATTTATGAAACCTTGTCTAATTTTAATGAAATAGTAACAACAGCTAATCTAACCCCATCAGTTACTCTGTAACCATGCAACAGAAATCTGGTTGAAGGCTGAAAACCAGGACCAGGACCAGGCTGGACTGTAAAATAAAGTAAAACTAGGACTTTACTCTGTAGAGTCTACACGAACGGATTTATCTTATCTGAAATCATAAATGAATTCTGCAGCTTTTCCTCAAGGGAGCTAGTAAAACGCCAGCAGACTGTTGTACTAACAGGTGTAAGCTGAGTTTGAGTTTTAGGCACAGTCACCTCATGTTTCACCAAGCAGCTAATAATGCAGTGATGATGTTAGATAATCTTTGCTTCTGACACTTGTGTTCTAAGATGTAAGCTTAACACTAGAGTTTGGTTCCTTCATCATGTATAACATCTGCAACCGTGGAAGCTGGAGATTCTCAACCATGGCACTGACTGCCCTTTACATTAAGATCTTTCTCCCACAATATAAAAAATGTCATCTTAAAATAATTTATTTTAATTCTTCAAGAATCTTAAAGATATTTTAAAAACCGGATTTTTAATGTAGGGCTTTGAATATTCAAGTGTTCAAGGGAAGTGACTGATTCACTGTGGGGCTACCCATGTATGAACAATCAGACACACACGTGCAGAAACGTATAATCAGGAATTCTGCTCTATTTAGTTCAGTCGGACAGCTGTAGCTGACACTGCACCATCAAAGACACATCGACCTCACGCGTTCACCATGTTTTCCTACTAAGAACTTAAAATGGGAGTCTGTTCCTTCTCTCGTTTTAGATTAGACCATGAGTGGAATTCTACATTGTCCTCTCTTGACACAAATTTGAACCAAAATGTTGCCTCAGGCAAGCAGGAAGCTTCTACAGTCTGACAGGAAGCCAGTCCTACTGTCATCCTGTCGTCCTGTCCTTTGTCAGTCTGTCTTCACTCATCATTTCCTTTCACTGGGCTGGTTTCAGTCATTATGCAAATGTCCTGCTTATAAGGTTGAAACCTGCAGTCAGCTGAGACTGAAGAAGCCACCTGGATGAGTGACGAAACGTTTCTCCCACTGAAAACGTCCAGATGAACAGAATCAACTTTTGGAGATTTACCTACCTGGATGATTGAGCATCAAGACATTTCCTTTGGTTATTTTCTGTCTTTTTTAAAAATGTTTTTTGCAACATGTTATACCATCTCTATGTTCTGTTACTCTTTTTGTTGCTTTCGATCTTTTCTTGAATCTTCACAGTATTACCTCAGTAAGCTTATGTGATTCTGATACACATGCATTTAAACCCATCGTCAAGCTGTTTCCCTGAGTATTGTTTGTCATTTAAATGAAAGATAGAAAAAACGATTGACCTGACAGAATACACATAGATTGTACTTTAAGATGACAAACATGTAGGATCTAATTTAACTGTGCAAGAGATGCAAGAACTTTGAGTATTTTTTGAATGAATATTTGGCATGCTTCTACAAAAGTGACAAGAGGCGCAATGCCTCCTAAATCTAAGGTGATCAGCTCAATGACTACCGTATACATTGACAAAGAAACACAGAGTAATTACAAAGACCTACCTGTTTGTGATTGGCCCTACAAACGGGTTGGTAATCAGCTGCACGGTGGCCTTGGAAGCAAACAGCATTCCTACTTTGACATTTTCATTAATCAGCTTGTTGGTGGAGCGGGGGCAGTCGGTTGAGTTTGGTGGGAGCTGTGTACCAGTAGGGGTCAGAGGGAGCAGGTCAGTAGTCCTAGCTGTGGTGTTGAACCCAGACAACCTAACAGTGTTATCGTATAAGGACACAATGCTTTGGAAGGATGCTGGAGAATCCTGCTTCGGTGCCGTGTTGTTCTTAAGCACGTCTGTCGACTCATCCAGAGTGTACAGGTAGCTGGGAATGATGGGAACTGGTGGGTATAAAGAGGAGAGAGAGAACCAATATACTGAAATCTGACATGAAAGGCTGACTGATGCTAATCCAGACTTCATTGCAACGTCTGGCAGCAGAGAAGAAAGTTAAGAGTGATTTCTGTAGGAACTGTACAAACCTCAAACTCTCAGTGCTTCGGCTGACACCCTCGAGAGTTTATTTTTTTACATTTGGAAAAAGGCTCCAAATATGAATACATGTAACCATTTTTACATTTCCAAACAAAACAGCTCCCGTGCAAAGCAATAATCCTGCTTTCTAACAAGGGGAAACTCCTGTGGTTGCAAAGAGACACTGGATAGAGAAGACGGTCTCCGAATGATTTGATCTGAGTAACAGTTTCCTGATGTGTAAACTATGGTCCCCATTAAAATAGAAAAGAATGATAAAGCAGATTATACTATTACTGCGTGATTGAGAAGCTGCCAGCCAGCTCGTGTATTCACAGTGGTGCAAGCTAACCACATCCATCTTTTGTATACAGTCTATGTTTGAACTGCAACTAGTAGAACAGATTGGCAGATGCAAATTAGCCATTAAAAACCATACAAACAAAGAGCTGTCATACTCAGAGCACTAAATATTTACACATGAATTAATCAGGATCAACAACATCCTGCATGCTGTGCACAAGCTGGCCTGGTGTCACCTTCTTTCTGCTCTCCTCTCTTTCACTCACCGTGCATTTATGCCGCTCTTAAATGTCATTAACTTTGTGTCTCCGCTCTCCTGCGGGCTCTGCTTTGTCCCTCTATATCTTACTGTGGGTTGAAGCTCTGCCGCTGCACATTCTGGTTATCAGTCTCTGGTTTATTGGCTCCACCAATCATCAGTGCATTTATTGTTGCATTGTTAATTTTTCTCAGTGCTCATCTTCCTCGTCCTGTTAAAAATATACTTTGGCTTGGAGAAAACTGGGTGTGTCAATTTACACGCATTTATTGTTTTTACACATATTCGTAAACATGTTTATTTATTTCTTATCTGTATGTATTTTGCTTTGGTGACTGTTCTTCATAAACTGGACCTCGTACTTAAATAGTTTTGACTCTGACCTACTGTATTTTGTTTTGTCTGCTTTGATATTATTTGATTGTAATGCTGTATGGCATTAGCCAGGTCACCCGTGCAAAAGAGATGTTAATCTAAGGGACTTCCTGGTTAAATAAAGATTAAATTAAATTAAAATGACAGACCAAAAATCGAGCTTTGCTATTAAATTCATAAAACGTGAAAATGTGCTCATGGAGGCTTTTATCCATTTTCCCCTGCACTTATGGAAAACTGCAGGTCTGTGCACAGCAGAGATGTGTGATGAATATGTTATAATGAACATTTAATGCAGCCAAACTATCAGTAACATTCTGCCATGTTACAAAGAAAGTAATTATAAATAGATAATTTCATACATGTTTTTATTTGTTTGTAAAACAGACCTGAAGGGAATCTAAATCTGTTCTTTTAGGAAGAGCAGGTCGTACATAAGAAGCACAGTAAGAGATGTGTTTCCTCCTACAGTATAACTGCTTTGGCCGATAGCTCAAAGCTGACATTAAATCCCATCTTTCTGTGTGTTTTTCTAATGGAGAGCAGTCGGACGTCAGTACATCTCAAACCAAACTGTGAAGTTAAACATGTGCTATCAGCGTCTACATAGCTCTACCGTTCAAACGCCGTCATTTAATTGGATGAGGCAGATTTTGGTAGATATTAAAATGAAGTGCACAAGAAGCGCCTCTTTGAGACGTCTGACAGACAAACCTGACTACCTGTTGCACACAGAGAGAGAGCGGAGCAGGAAACTTTACAGAGAAGGTGAGAAAAGCACCTACCGACTACCGTCAGCAGCATGTTGTCCAGAAGCAGAGCGACAAAAACAATGAAGAGAATCAGTTTCCTCGATTGTCTCTCCTCTCTGAGCCATTTGAGCAAATTAAACTGCCGGAGTGCGTCTAATCCCCCCATGGCGCAAGTCCCCGAAAGCGCAATACAATCGAAAAGGTAAGTACTCCTGGAAAGAGACACGCGGCATTGATGGGTCAGCAACTTAAAATAAATATCAGCTTTTTAATACTGATGATAAGTTAGTAAAAGAGAAAGTGAGCGCTGAAATCTTACCTTAGATGTGTAAGGACGAGCTGGAGAGGCAAGAGATGGGAGGAGATGATGAGGTCTTTCTACTGACTGGACCCGCTGTTGACGTCACACCCCCTTTATGTGTAGATACCTGATAATACACTTTAAACAATAGACACGAGGACGCAAACGGGACAAAAGCTACAGCTGGGCTTCAGCTCACTCATCGTATACACACACTGACTACTGTTCTGGCTCCTGAGCTAAGTAACTACAACACTGCATGCAAATGTGTAATGGTGACAACAGCCGGAACATTAATGGTGTCACAGGTTTGCTTTCAGTGCACTTTATATGGCAGCATGTTACAACATCCTAATGTCAAGGTGCTGCTTCATGTGCTAAGATAAAGACCCTGCTATATGACAGGCAGCCTGTGACTAGTTGTGGGTGGCGACACCTTAATTCATGCAAGCACGCTTTTTCGTAGCTACTGTTCACTCACATTTATAATTGGTTAGCATCTTGCCCAAGGACATCCAAACACAAACCTGCTGGTTAGCAGGTGACCTGCTCCTGATGCACAGCCATAGATGAAGAACTGTCCAGCCCCTGAGGTGATATACAGCCTGACACTAACTTTGTGTAACCTCCCTCTCCACTGCCAGCTGCTTCTTAGTTTATGTTGTAACTAATGAGCAAAACATGTAATAATGCATTAAACATGTAAACATGCCAAACTGGACAAAACAGAGTTTGTTAACAAATTCGATCATGTGGAAAATGCTTTTGCTGAACACAGCACTAACTTTAGCATCATACAAGCACAGATCGTGAACAAGTCCATATTGTCAGTGTTTCTAGCAGGCACAGTTTATTGAAGTATAATATTCACACATCATGAACATTCTTGACTCATTTCACAGCTCGTGAAATGTAACATTGCATCTTTATTTATGCTGCTTAATGTTCAGGCTGTTGGAGGACTTCCTGTGACGCACTGTTCACAACATTCATTTTTTACTAATCATGCCTGTATATGTCTCTGTAGCACACTTTGTCTACACCCTCCTGTAGTTTGTGTTTTGTCCTGTTTGTGGTTCACAACCTCTTTCTGCTTCTTTCTTCTTTTATTTTCTGTTTCCCTCCTTTGCTCTCTTCATGTTGAAAAACAGACTTCATCACCACCGTCTGAGTTCTTGCTCAGATGGGATTATCTAATGATTGGGGTTGTGTCTCATTTCTAATATTATAGGGTGCTACAAAATATAGCAGCTGGGAAAACTGGAGCTATAGAACAAACTGAGCTCAGTGGAATTGAAACCAGTCCACCCATTTTCTGGAGTTGGTCCCAGCTGTAATCAATCACAGGGCTAGCACGGAGGCAGACAACAATGCACCTTCATATTCACACCTACAGATTAACCTAGAAAACTGGCACCAGACCACGACCGCTCCACCTTACCACTGCAAAGAGATGCAAATATTTACAAAGTTTTCTGTATTGCTCATGAGCAGCCACACTACGCGCTTTGCAACATGTTCTCTAACATGTGTCTTTCTTTTATTGTGCATTTCTCTTGTTTTGTATTTTGATTGTGTTTATTTCTCCTGTTTGATATTTGTTCCTGCTGTCTATTTATATTTTATTCCATGCATGCACAGGCAATCTCATTGCACATGTACAATGACAATAAAGGGCTATTCTATTCTATTCTATTCTAAGACAGTACAATAAAGTGTATGATCCTAGTATTGTGTCATTTTGTGTCCTCTTGCTGTGGTGACTGCACTCATTGGTTGTAGCCAGATTTCAGCCAGATTCAGTTAAATGTTCGTCAGTACCATGAGCCCAACACTTATCATGAGTTTATTTGAGGATTGCTGCTTCAAACAAAGTCATGAAGCAAAGATAAAACGGCTGCTCAGTACTGTGGGATATTTAAACCTGGTACAGCTAAGCTGCATCAGGCTTAAATATTATAACAGTCTATGTTTAAAGTTAATACTGCAGATTTGGTAATGTTAGAACGATGTTGTCTATACTTCTTTATTGTAAGTATAGTGGTAGGTAGAGATGTGCTGTTAAAACCTTCACTAGTAACCCAGCTAGTAGTGCTAAAACTGGTTTAGTGCTTTAGGCTTGACGTGTTCTCTCGGTGCCACCTGCTGGACAAAACACGTTACTGCATGAATGTATGAATTCAGTTCTAATGAAGAAATGCTTGACAGACCATCCTAAACAAATATATATCACTTTTTAAAACTGTGTGAACATTCGGTTAAACGTGCTGAGACAAAGAAAAAAGTGCGTGAATGAGACAATAAAGTGCTTTAAGTGCTCAAAATGAGAAAAACACTACATAAATACTATACCTTACCATGATGCTACGTGAATCTGTTTCATTTGTTTATTTCTTCAGTATTTCAGTAAATGTGAGGATGGATGACACACTGCTGCAGACCACGGGTACAAATAAACTAACCTGTTCCTGAAGCACAGCGGGAGAAATGATTATTTGATACCTTGCTGCTGTAAGTTTGCTCACTTACAAAGACATCAACAGTTTATCATTTGTATGGTAGTTTCATTTTAATAGAGAGAGAAGAATATCAACCAAAAATCCAGAAAAACAAACACATTGCATAAAAGTTAAATAAATAAATTGATTTGCATGTTACTGAGTGAAATATTTGAGCACCTACAGCCTCGCCGATGGTTAGCAATTTCTTTCATTCCAACCTCTCCAACAACAAGGGCAAGAGGTTCTGCCAAGAGACATCCGGACTAGACTGTAGACGTGTATAAGGCAGGTGAGAAGGTGACAACTGTTGTTGTGATTCTTCTTTTTATATGTTTGACATGCATCTCTGTTCCCTCAGCCAGAACACTGAAGATGGGTGGGTCTTCCAGCATGACAATGACCTGAAACATACCACTAAGGCAACAAAGGTATGGCTAAAAAAGAAGCAGATTAAGGTCATGGAGTGGCTTAGCCAGTCTCCAGTCCAATTCCCTAAATCCTAATCACATTAATAACTTATGTGTAGCTAACTGATGTATAAGGCAACCACAACAACATGGAAAACTTGTGATTCACTGTCTCTATGTAGAAACAAACGTTTAGCATCATTATTACAGCTGTGAAAATGTAAACTTCCTTCAGCGCGCAATCGTGAAGGGCACATGCAACTTTTTCCTTTACTCATGCTTGTAAGAAAAAAGGCATGCAACTCCTACTGGCTCCTGATATGGGCCTGTTTCAAAACCAAGAGTGAGGCAGAGACTCTCTCGGTGACCTGATCCTTTTCGCTGTTCTTAAAGGTTTCCACGTTTCCTCTGCTGATGAACTTGACACATTTGCGGTAACAGCTTACAATTCGTGTTTGGCTCAATTTAAAAGCCATGGACATGATAGCCATGCCGACAATGATGAACAGCGAGGTAAGCATGAAGAACTTGGGGTGCTTGGGTATAATATCACCAAAACCAATGGTAGTGAGGGTGATGAAGCAAAAGTAATAGGGATCAAAGTCTTTAAAATCAGTTTCCCATATTGGCAGAATCAAGCCCCCAAAGCAAATGTAGGCAAAGACGATGAAAAGAATGAGCACAAAGGGGACATTCAGTGTTTCCATTTCATCTCCTAATCCTGTGAAATCCCACAAGGCATATCCTTTGGGTGGTGGTGGCAGACGATCAAGTTCTGGGCTGGACAGCGTCCTGAGCAGTGGACCCTTCCTCAGTAAATTCTCTCTGGCAAGAATCTTTTCAAAAATCTCTTTGTTGTTTTGAAGCTGGATGGACTTGTGCCGTACATCTGCCTGGCTGCGGAGCACCTGTCGGATGTCGAGGGGCTCGCGGATCACAACGTCATGGCTGAAGACAAAAGTACCATCCTCCAGGACCTGGCGCCTCGAGTCTCTCTCCTCAGTCTTCCATGGGGACCAGGTGCGGGAGAAGAGGTTTTTGGAAAGGGTGTGAGCATGGATGTAGGCTCTAGACATCACCATAGCAAGGAAGTCTCCAACATCGAGGATGACCAGAAGCATAAGAGGGATGCCCACCATGGCATAGAAGACACACGCCACCTTACCAGGCAGGGTGACGGGATAGATCTCCCCATAACCTGAAACAACAGACATTTTAAAGCTGTAATTAAACTGTTAATGATAGGACTGGCTTTTGGTAACGTTTGTGTAGTAGGAAAAATGTGATCATGACCCTTCTAGACAACGTTCTTGTTATACTTTGTTTTAGATGTTAGGTGAGTGAAAGAAAACAGCACAGTTCCTGTGATCACCATGAAAACCTGCGCTGGGAAAAAGCATCAAAGCTCCTGATCAACAAACTCTGACGTGAAGAAAAGAAACTTTGTAGCTGCTCCATCCACCACTGTGTGTTTTACACATGTGCAGTAACCAACAACATGCAGATGAACTGTTAGCTTAGTCTGATGCATGTTTTAATTATACAGCTTGATGAAGGCTGACGTCAGCCGGCCTGTTTTACATGGAGTCTACAGGGGGCACCAGATGTACTAGACCGTGCTTATTTCAAGGTTTTCGTAACATTTTCACATTGAAAGTGAAATCATATAAAATACTGTCTCAGTTAAATTGCAGTAACATTTAAAAATATGAACATAAAAGTTTTTTCACAAGCCAGTAAAAATGTACTTCATAACATCTTGTTTTTAACAGCACAGACACTTTGCATCAAAGCACAGGACAAACTTCAGACTCATTCACACTTAAACACTCAGAGTAAAGATTCATTTTTATTGCATATTTATCTGATTTTATTTGACTTTGACGCTACTTGAGAGTATTTATATATTTTTGCATTTAAGAAAATGTTTTCTTTAAAAAATAACATTTAATATGGTAAGTAAATGCAAAAGGTTTCTTTTTTTGTTTTTGACAAATGAAATGGACGAAGCAAAAAACACTGAAATTTCTCAAATGGAAACCAATGAGCACCTGTGTTCTTCCTCTTTTGAATATTTATTATTGCTCCTGAATAAGACAAAAGTGTTTCTTGTCTGATTACTCAATTAATGATGGAAAATAGATGAACCAATTACTAAAATAATCAATAGCTGCTGGCCTAATAACAACTTATAATTAAATGTTGAGAGCAATATAAATACATAGTGAGCAAAAAAGTTAATTGAAGAAGAAACACTCAATGCATCACAGGAATCCCCAGCAGTAACTAAGGGAGGATTCAGGGTCACCTGGTCCAGCCCTAACTATATGCTTTAGCAAAAAGGAAAGTTTGAAGCCTAATCTTGAAAGTAGAGATAGTGTCTGTCTCCCGAATCCAAACTGGAAGCTGGTTCCACAGAAGAGGGGCCTGAAAACTGAAGGCTCTGCCTCCCATTCTACTTTTAAATACTCTAGGAACAACAAGTAGGCCTGCAGAGCGAGAGCGAAGTGCTCTAATAGGGTGATATGGTACTACAAGGTCATTAAGATAAGATGGGGCCTGATTATTTAAGACCTTGTATTTGAGGAGCAGGATTTTGAATTCTGGATTTAACAGGAAGCCAATGAAGGGAAGCCAAAACAGGAGAAACCTGCTCTCTCTTTCTAGTCCCTGTCAGGACTCTTGCTGCAGCATTTTGGATTAACTGAAGGCTTTTCAGGGAGTTTTTAGGACTTCCTGATAATAATGAATTACAGTCGTCCAGCCTGGAAGTAATAAATGCATGAACTAGTTTTTCAGCGTCACTCTGAGACAGGATATTTCTAACTTTAGAGATGTTGCACAAATGGAAGAAAGCAGTCTTACATATTTGTTTAATATGTGCGTTGAAGGACATGTCCTGGTCAAACATGACTCCAAGGTTCCTCACAGTGTTACTGGAGGCCAAGGTAATGCCATCCAGAGGAAGAATCTGCTTAGATACCATATTTCTAAGATTTTCAGGGCCGAGTACAATAACCTCAGTTTGATCTGAATGAAGAAGCAGAAAGTTAGCGGCCATCCAGGTCTTTATGTCTTTAAGACATTCCTGCAGTTTAACTCATTGGTGTGTGTTATCTGGCTTCATGGACAGATAGAGCTGGGTGTCATCTGCATAGCAGTGTAAATGTATGCTATGTCTTCTAATGATGCTGCCTAAGGGAAGCATGTATAATGTAAACAGAATTGGTCCTAGCACTGAACCCTGTGGAACTCCATCATTAACCTCAGTGTGTGAAGAGGACTCTCCATTTACATGCACAAATTGGAGTCTATTATGCTTATCTCTTCAACACCAGATAGTGGGAGGTATCTCTCAGGGAGGAAGTGAAGTTTTTGTCCTTAAAAGTTGATGTGCAGGAAAGAGGAACAATGGGAAAGGATAAGGAGAAGTTTGACAAAGAGCAAACTGTGATTGTTAGACAACAGGATACAAGGAAGGAGAAGTGGTGAACCTGCAGTAGTCATGGCTAGCTGAGGACGGCAGAAGCAGAATGAACACACACCACCTACAACAATAATCGTTGAGGTAGACCATGTGTACTCTTTCATGGAAACAGTGTTCCCTAATGGCTGGCGCCTTTTTCAGAAGGATATTGCACCCTACAACTAAGCAAAAAAGGTTCAGGATTGGTGTGAGAAACACAACAATGAGTTTGAGGTGTTGACTTTGCCTCCAAATTCCTAGGATCCTGATCCAATCAAGCGTCTGTGGCATGTGCACAGCCAAGAAGTCTGATTCTCACCTTGCAACTTACAGGACTTAAGGATCTGTTACCAACATTTTTCATGCACCCGCTTTAGGCTTGCGGGTGCATTTATCCTGTAAAGGTTTCTAGTGACTGTCTTTGAAACTCAGCTCTAGTCATTTACTAGTGTCTTGGCAGTTGTTCTGGGGTCTTTCTGGGACAGATCTCACATCAGTTATTGACATGATGCTTTCTGAAGTGACTGCTCAAACCCTTCATGAAGTTTTTATACTGTGTGTAAACTGAAACATAACCCTGTTCCCTATCATAATACACTTTGATTTGACAAGCTTTGAGCTCAGCAAAGTTAAAGCACATTACTGGTTTGTGTTATGGCAGGTTTTCAGGGGGGCTAATAATTTTGACCCTGGTAATTTTTTTCCTGAAATAATTCAGGTATTGTGTGACAATGGAAATAATTTATGTTTTTAAAAGAGAACTAGTATGTTGGTCTGTTCAAAAAAGCCCTTGAGAAATTTTTGAGAAATTGCACTCTTGCTGTGAGCCATGAACGAAGTCTTCAGCTTACAAGACAACACAGTAGACAATGTTCCTCTGAACTTCTACAACCTCTAATAAGCTTTTTTGCGGTTATGT